>NC_088856.1:23398163-23998163 GCF_963853765.1 Magallana gigas
AAATATCCCTCGGTAAAGAGTTATGGGTAAAAGACTTTAGAGCCCTCTAGGTCCCTTATTTGAAGGGCCAGCCCCTTTTTCTTGATATCAGCAGAAAGGTCTTGTAAATAGAAACATTTTTTACATTACATGTTTTAACAAAATATTTTCCAGAAAAGAGATAAAGATAGAAAAGCACAAAAATTACGACGCTTTTTTAATGTCAATTTTCGAGCCATAGCGAGCTTTGGCGCCAGTGGTGCTAAACATGAAAAACAACAATCATGCAAAACTTCAATCTTTCGTTTACCAACCGTAGAAATTTGAGCTTAATGTCTCTAATAGTTTAGGAGAACAACAGAAGACAAAATACCCATATAAAAATTAGAAAAATCTCAATATCTCAAAAATGGATGTGACGTCATAAATACAAAAAAATTCTAATTAAGTTCAGACCACTATCTATCACATCCTAAAATTTGATTGAGATCGGCCGAGCCGTTTCTGAGAAATCGCGTGCCAAAAAAAGGAAGAAAAAAAATAATAATAACTAGACACGATCTCGTTGCGAGCAACGAGGAGGTCTTCCGTCTGATTTTTAGAAGGCAATATGACATCATCGACTTTGATTTTCAACAAAAAAACATGATATGGAAAAAAGTGTGAAGAACTTATGCTTTTTTGTATCGCATTTTATAACTTCTCTTATATTGCTTTTTCAAATACTTGCATTTCTCCAAATTGAGATAGAAAAGATTAAACTTGTTTACCTCTGGCTCCTAAAAACCCTAATTAGGTAACGCAAGAGAAAATCATTATATTGTTAAGATATATAAACGTATTATACCTAATTCAGCTTAAATAACCTTTCACAAAATAGCTCTTAGTAAAACGCTATAGATAAAGGACTTTATGGCCCTTTGATCCCCTAATTTAAGGGGCCAGTCCTTTTTTCTTAAAATCAAATGGAAGGTCATTTAATTCTGAACACATTTTGTCGACAAATGTTCGGAAATTCGTTACCGTTCTTGAGATATATGGGAAAGAATGTTTTAGGGGCCAATCCCTTATCTCCTTATAGGGGCCGTTGAACGAAATTTTGTGGGTTGCATAAGGTTAAGAACATCATTTTGAACACCTTCTCTTCTGTACTGCATTTCAAAATGTTTTCCTTTCTGAAATATGGGTGATCAAAATTTTGGATTTTTGGCCCCTAAACACCCCTAATTTTATAACACATGATAAAATCATTACATTGCTTGGATACATAACTGTAAGATGAACATATTTGCTTCTATAACATTTTACAAAATATCCCTCAGTAAAGGGCTATAGATAAAAGACTTTAGAGCCCTTTGGTTCCCTAATTTAAGGGGCCAGCCCCTTTTTCTTGATATCAAATAAAAGGTCACTTAATTCTAAACACATTTTGTTCAACAAATGTTTAGAAATTTGTTACCGTTCTGGAGATATATGAGAAAGAAGGTTTTAGGGGCCAATCCCTTATCTCCTCATAGGGACCGTTTAACGAAATTTTGAAGGTTGCATATTGTTAAGAACATCATTTTGAACAACTTTTTTTCTTTACTACATTTCAAAATATTTTTTCTTTCAGAGATATCAATGATCAGAGTTTTGGACTTTTGGCCCCTAAAAACCCTTAATTACATAACACATGATAACATCATTACATTGCCTGGATACATAACTGTGAGATAAACATATTTGCTTCTATAACATTTTACAAAATATCCCTCTGTAAAGGGCTATAGATAAAAGACTTTAGAGCCCTTTGGTTCCCTAATGTAAGGGGCCAGCCCCTTTTTCTTGATATCAAATAAAAGGTCACTTAATTCTAAACACATTTTGTTCAACAAGTGTTTAGAAATGTGTTACCGTTCTGGAGATATATGAGAAAGAAGGTTTTAGGGGCTGATCCCTTATCTCCTTTAAGGGGCCGTTAAACGAAATTTTGTGGTTTGCATATTAAGAACATCATTTGAACAACTTTTCATTTGTACTGCATTTCAAAATATTTTTCCTTTCTGACATATGGGTGATCGAAATTTTGGACTTTCGGCCCCTAAAAACCCTTAATTACGTAACACATGGAAAAATCATTACATTGCTTGGATGCATAACTGTAAGATGAACATATTTGCTTCTATCACAGGGCGAAAAACCATCTTTAAGCAAGTCCTTAAAGGTGGCTTAAAGGTGACTTAAAGGAGCTTAAAGGCTATACAACCTTTAAGCCGCCTTTAAGTCACCTTTAAGCAAGTGCTTATAGGTCCTTAATGTCCAAACTTCTTTAAGCTACCTTTAAGCCACCTTTAAGCCACCTTTAAGCATCTTTAAGTGGCATTTACGCTCTCTTTACACTGCCTTTACACTTTAAGTGGCCTTTAAGTCAATATTGATCAAGCTGAACAATAAAAACATATATTAAATGCAAAAGCTCTTTTATAGAGATGGGAGGGGGTCATCCGAGTGATAATATAATTTCCAAGGAAGGGGGGGGGGGGTGTTCCAGGCGGTTTTAATCGTCGCTCCATTAAACACAGATCGCTATCATCAGCACCGCTCTGATGGACACAGATTGCCGTTATAAAATTCTGTATAATTTTTGGGGGGTTTCAAAATTATTGTAGGTATGAGCGCAGTCTCTGTATCTTAATATGTGCATAAAACTAAATAAAGTATGTTTGTTTCCTATTATAAATTAATCGGTGAAAAAAAAATCTCTCTCTCTCTCTATCTCTCTCTCTCTCTCTCTCTCTCTCTCTCTCTCTCTCTCTCTCTCTCTCTCTCTCTCAGTTCATCCGGTTATTAAACAAAATAAAGATAATGAACCAAAAATGCATGATTTAATTTGTTAATCGGTTTAAGGTTTGTATTTTTTTTCCAATTTTTTTCCAATTTTCATTATTTCTAACTCTAGATCTGCTAGATACATGTTAAAGATGAAAAGACTCTCAACTGCCTTTGTTATATCGGGCAGGATATTACTGCTTTGTTTGTCTAGACATAGTTTTGTTCGTTTGTGTATATCTAATTAGAGTCTATTGTTTGTCCAACTTAAGAAAACCCCTGGAACTAACACAGAATATACAAGATATACACAGCAGTTGTGTCGTGTGCCCAGGTGCATGTTTGTGTATATCTAATTAAAGTCTATTGTTTGTCCAACTTAAGAAAACCCCTGGAACTAACACAGAATATACAAGCTATACACAACAGGTGTGTCGTGTGCCCAGGTGCACGTCAGGGTTTCTAAAGGCGTTGAATCTTAGTATGTACGAGTATACGATAAGTCTAGTGAATAAAAGTTAATTTACATTTGTAATTCATTTTCAAAGTATTATTTCCTAGCTCTGGGTTTCAAAGATGTTACGTCTACAAATTAATGATACATGTATGTAAGAGTAAAATCTTGAGGCTAATTAATTAATGTACCGGTGATCATAAATAGGGGTTGAATATTTAAATATATGTATAAGGGTAAATATGTCAAATATACCCGGCCTGGCACATCATACAATTGTATGTACAAGTCATTTGCAATTGCCACATGCAGTAAATGCATCACCGGTAATTGGTAATTTTGTTTGTTATAGAATTGATAGTTTAAAAATCATGTACATGTACATACAATTACATGTAAATATTTAAACATATTGGAACGGCGCCGCGATCATGAAAACCGGGAAATTGCGGGAAATTGAACAAATACCCTAGTAGTATCAATGCATTTAATAAAAGAAATGATTTCATTTTCTTTCTTACATTTTTATAGCTATAAATTAGATGAAATATCTACTCGGTTTAAATTTATTAACTAAGAAAGCCTACTATAGTGAACCTAACGGTTTCCATTTAGGTATAATATATTTTTGTTTACTGAAGACCAAGTTCCGTATTTCATTCTAAATACATGCATGCATGTAATTTATAAATTAGATATAACTGATTTTTTACAAACTGAATGGTTTGTCAAAATCTTTTCAAGTAAACAAATTCAATACAGTCATTCAATATCCACTGATATATAGGATATAAAAACACTCATATATATGTAAGTTGCCGTGGCGCAGAGGATGTGTGGTGATGCTAGTAAACTAAGGGTCCCGGGTTCAATTCTCGCCGAGGCCGGTTTTTTTTGTGTTTTTTTTTTCATTTTTCTTTCTAGAACAAAAACCGTTTTAATACCTTTTCTTTCATAAAGTTAATACATTTTGTTGGAAATTAAGCACAATATTGAATTAAATTTTTTTTAATGGCTTAAAGGTGGCTTAAAGGTAGCTTATTGGTGGCTTAAAGGTGGCTTAAAGAAGTTTGGACATTAAGGACCTATAAGTTGTCCTTAAAGGTGGCTTAAAGGTGGCTTAAAGATAGTCTTTAAGCTGCCTTTAAGCCATCTTTACGCTTTCTTTAAGCCACCTTTAAGCAATACTTATAGCTTAAAGGTAGCTTAAAGGTGGCTTAAAGATCGTCTATAAGCTACCTTTAAACACCTTTAAGCTATCTTTAAGGAGGACTTAAAGATGGTCATTCATCCTGTGTATAACATTTTACAAAATATGCCTCGTTAAACTGCTATAGATAAAAGACTTTAGAGCCCTTTGATTCCCTAATTTAAGGGACCAGCCCCTTTTCCTTGATTTCAAAGAAAAGGTCTTGTAAATATAAACTTTTTTTACATTACATGTCTTAACAAAATATTTTTCAGAGAAAAAAGATAATCAAAGAAAACCAGAAAAAATTACGATGTTTTTTCCATCTCAATTTTCGGGTCCAGGCGAGCTTCGGCGCCTTTCAAGCCAGATCAAAATGAAAATAAAATTGCAAATCTACAATCTTTTGTCTACTATCCCTGAAAGTTTGAACTCGATATCTTTTATAGTTTAGGAGAAGTTAGAGTAACAAGCTACCCCTCTAAAAATCGCTAAAACGTCAATATTTCCAAAACAGAAGTGACGTCATCAATATAATAAAAAATGTATAATGTTTCGATCACTATCTATCATATCTGAATGTTTCATGAAAATCGGTCGAGCCGTTTTTGAGAAATCGCGTGCACAAAATTTGTAAGAAAAAAAAGAAAAATAATAATAACTAGAGCAGAGCTCGTGGCAAAGCCACGAGTAGGTCTTCCGTTGTTGCTGCGGGTTGCAAATATATGTGATATGGTGTCAAACGATCGTAATGACTAAACTTGCTGTTCTGCTTTTGTTATAACAACGTGTTGTGATTGAAAGCCTGTATATAAAACATGTTTTGAAAAAGAAAGGAAGAAAATTTTTAGAAAAACTATTTGTCGAATACAGTTTGTGTAATCGTTTCAAAAATTCTTTTAAAAATGAGATGTTAAATGGGGAGTTTTTTCACAGGGTAACATTGTTATAAACAGTATGTACTCATGATTCATGTCAGGAATTGTATTTTTTTTAAACAGAACACGCCTACAAAACACGTAACCTTTCTCTAAGATAACTTCTTTATTTAAATCTTTCTAAATTTTTGAAGACTATTTGCAAGTTTAGAATTGTTACGTGCTGACAAAATTTAGTAATTAGTCAAAATTGATGGCATCTCTGAACTTTTCTACAGGGAAATGTGTGTCGTCTGATTGATTTAATGATACAAGTAGACTTGGATATTCAAAATAATATATAATAAGCTAAAAAAAAAAAAGATCAGCGGGAGAATTTATGCAAAAGCGAGCATCTAAATTTTACACCAGATGGTGCTGTTTCATAGAGACATTGTTATGTATCGTGAATTAAATAACCCTAATATTTACAGAAATGAATATTACCTCTCTCAACGATGTAATAATATGCAAAATCCTTATTATCATGTCAGTGGGTTGATTTATAAAATTGAAAAAAACTTCAATACGCTTTCGTAAATTGGAATTCTGGGAAGGAATTAGACAGTCCATGTTAGAGAAATTCGAAGAAGTTATGAAACTGGTCAGTTTCTAGATCAAACTGCGCATTGATGTATTAAAAGACTATCATGTGTATCGTCTGTAGCCACGGTCCGGTATCCGTATGTGCAGTCATACATTGTATGTATATCGATACACCTTTACCTCCTCACCTACAGCTATACAAATGAGAGTGCAACCTTCATATACACATGCATAGTATTATAGTTCTGGAAACTATTTATCTTGTATTTTAATATATTGGGTATTCATTGTTCACCTAAAATTAGTATTCCACTAGCTGGCTGTAGCAAACCTTGTTAGTAAATTAAGTTGCATTACAACCTCATAATACACAACTTCAATTAAAAGGTTGTAACATTTTCTCCTCAACGTGTCAAAGTTTGACTTCCAACTTTCAATTATAATATATTATGAATTATTCTGTTCATAACTATAGAAGTTTAGCGTGGTCAACAGGTTGATTTATTAGCCACATTCTTAGGTAAGGATTTCACATCTTTAATGTGAAGATGATTGACTTCGAATAATAGTCTTATTGTTGATAAAAGCACATTCCAACTGTTACTCAATTACATATGTTCTGAGTTGTGTGCGCTAAAGCGACACAAGATTTTCGGTCGCACGTGGCGATTGAATTAACACAGACTGACCGAATAAACAAACGGGTGGGAAAGTGAAAGTGAAAGTGAAACACGTTGAGGAGAAAATGTTACACATAAGAAGAAGTCGCCAAAAATGATTTTCGACACATCTGGATATCTTTTCGCCAATTTAAAAAAAAATCCAGCGCAAGCACTTGTCAGCGGGAGGAGGGGGGGGGGGGGGCGCAGCAATGAGTTCGCTTCCACACTCAAACGAACAACCATGTATTAGAAAAACTACAGAGTGATTAATATGTGATCGATAGAATCTAATCTTAAGGGTGTTGTTTACTCAGGGTTTGAGTTCTCGAATTCGGATTGTTATAAAGTTCAATGTCATGAGTAAAATTTGTTCTAAACACAAAAAGTATCTGTGAAATGAATTATTATTGACATAACATTCGATATTTCTACTAAATTATGGAATTATGCCAAAACAAAAATAGACTTTAAGCCAAACAGAGGAATTTCGGACTAAATTTTGGAGATTTTGTTTTCTGCTAAAACATTTTTGGAAGTACTCTGATATTAAAAGTTAAAATTTTATATTTTAGTCTATATAATTATGCATATTTTCTGGTAGTTTTACTTCATTTATTCATTGTAATAACCGTATAGCATGAATTTAAAGAATATTTAAATATGCTTAAAAACAAGAAAAGACACCATATCTCAAAATTTTGATCATTGACCTCATATAAATTATATGCCAACAGAATAAGATCAATATAAGTGGTTTAATACTATAAATGTTTTTGTATTATCATCATTCATTTTTTTTGTAAAATTGGATCAAAAATGGGTAGGAATTTGAAAAGTGATAGAGGAAATTCGGACTGGAATATTTATAAAAATTGTGAAGGAAAACTTAATGCTTTGTATGTATTTAGTGTCACTGCCATTCATAAATTGTATTTCATTTTCAAAAGTGTTGAGCAATTTGTATTATTTTCACAATTAAGAAAATCTCAATCATAGTGTAAAATTTTAAGTGATTTTTCTTTAATTTTCCAAAAATATAGTTACAATGGCCATTAACTCAAAAAGTAGGTCATTGACCTACTTTTTTGAAAATGAAAAATAACACTACAATAAAAGGTATATAACACACAATAGTTGGTTTTTCATTATCATCAGTGGATTTTTTTTTCATCCTGAGTAAACGTCATCCTTAAGTTGTTTAAAACTCAATTGAATATTCTTTCAAATAATTATCAAATGCCTCAATTCAGGACAATTAATTCAGGACATTCTTTTATCGTGCTAGCACCTACTGCAAACATGTAACATGGAACTTTGATTATAATTTGAGTTGATTTTTAAACTACCTTGTACTCTATCGTATAATTAAATCAATGCTTAATCAGCTGTACAAGTAAAATAAATTTATCTTTTCATCTTAAACCTAAATAATAGTTAAAACATAATAAATATAGTTCTGTCCGTGCAAAATATGAAACATGAACGCGTGATAAGGAACATGTAGAAGAACACGAGCCGACCGCGGATCACTTGTCCACTCGCGCCGCGCTATATCTCCTCGGCCATGTGCGAGGGATGATCATCATTTAATATTTCGGGGGGGGGGGGGGGGTTAAAAATTTTTAGATATACAAACCAACCATTAATTTATTTCTGACGATGTTTCCGAGTTGGAGTAATATCGTTCATTAATTATATTCATTTTCAATCAAATGTTTAATTAAATAAATACAAGATGGACAAACAATTTTATAACATAAAATTAAAACAGTTCTTGTATTTACGACTTTATAAACTCAAACACGTTTATATTCATCTAAGTGTGCGTCGCGGTGTGCGATTCTTGTGTATGAGATAACCGCTTACCGCTAGGTAGTGCAGCCGTGGCTGATCTCCTCGGCCGTGAACGAAGGATAGATTACGTAAAGGTACAACGCACAGACACGCACAGCACGCAACCCAGGACGACTTGTAAAGTCTGCAGTATAATGACCATATTCTATCAAATAAAAGTTCTTTATTTTAAACTTAAAACCCACAATTGATCTATGTCTGATATTGCTTTAGATTGAGAATGACATTGCTTTTATTAATTAGCTGAACAGTTTCTTAATTGACACTGAATCGTTTAGTCCATAAACCTTTATGTGTAATCAAAACTAAAACAATTCTTGAGTTCGCGGCTAAATAAACTCGTATATGAGAGACGCAACTCTCGTGTATTAGATAACCGTTGACCTCTAGGTAACCCAGCCGCGACCATGGTGACCGATTTTCTCGGCCGCGGTGAGGGCGAGTTTCGTTAACCTGGCCAAATTGCCGCGAGTACTGGTCAACACGTATTACTTTTTCCCTCACATTATGCAATACCCGAACACAAAAACAGTTTAATGAGATCAATAAAGTCACAAACAACATTTTTTGCAGCGACGCCCATATCGATAAATTTACCGTTTTAGAGTTATGAAGCAAAGACTTTCAAGGGCTCTAGACCTCTCATTTTAGGGGCTATCCCCTTTTTATGGTATCAAATGAAAGCTCTGCATATTCTGCACAACTTTTGTTTTATATGTGTGTAGAAATAATTTACAACTAAAAAGTTATTGAGCAAAGATATAAGCAAAATTTAACATTTTTTGAAACATAAATTTCGATGTAATTTTTTAAGGAGTATACGTGGGTTAATCAAACATTTAAAACTAGGAGGACAACGTTCAAGGTGTCTACATTAAAGATTTGTAAATTAAAACTACTTGCTACGGATCAACTCGGAGCCTTTGCAGGTACACGAGACCCACTAAAACAATATTCAAAGAGGAATAACTCAAAACCGGAAGTAGCGATTTCACAATTTTTTGTGCTACAGTAAGCTATTGCCATTTCCAATAAACCCTGAAAATTTGAATAAAATCTAATGACAAACAAGCGAGATATTACAGTTTAAAGAAACGTCTAGAAGAAAAAGAAGAAGAAAAATAATAATGAAGAATTTCCAACAGAATCAGTACAAGGTCTTCCGTTGGAAACGGAAGACCTTAACTAGATTCGATCTCGTTGCGAGCAACGAGTGGGTCTTCCGTCCGATTTTTTAATAGATAAGATCAAACTTATGAATTCAAAGATAAAACTGTACATCTAAGCGAAAAATAGCAAAAAAAAATTTTTGCGGCACTCTGGGCTTGAACCCGGGTCGCCTTTGCCATGCCTTTGCCATGTCCACGACTCTATCAACTGAGCTCCTCGGACTCTCGCTTCAGAACTTTGACGCTTAATTTCTCGAGAATGCCTTGATCGATTTTAAAACAAATAACATATTCTGAATCAGTAAAAGGGTCACTATCATCTAGAAAATATATAAAAACAAAAAGTTGAAAATTTTCATTTTTTGAATTTGCTTCTGGTGACGACCGGAAGTGACGGCCAACATTCTCTTGACCGAAGTTCACGAGGATATTGCTAGATCTATCATCTCTGAAAATTTCAAATCTCTATCTTTACTCGTTTTTGAGAAACATTGCCGAAAAAATTGACTTTTAAAAATCGTAAAACGACGATAACGTCCGACCGGAGATCCTTCACATGGCGTCGTAATTTTATATATATGATGAATTCTGTTGATGATTTCGTTAAGCAATGGGCAAAATCTAAAAAGAAAAGATCTGGATAGTTTGTCAGAGTTGGTTAAAAGCATCAGATGTATATCAAAATCTGGTGCAGAGTTTACGTTATCTATTTCATATTTGGACATTTTACTGGACATAGGGATTGATGGTAACCTAAAAGCAAAACTTTATGATAAACGCGATGACTTAAATTTTTCAACTTTCCTTACTTATGTAGCAATACTACGTTTATCACCTGCATATGGTGTTTTTGTCTCTCATTTGTTTCGATACGCAAGGGCATGTTGTTCGTATGAACAGTTTCTAAGACGAAGCAAGCTACTGATAAACACGTTGATAAACCAGGACTATCGACAGTCTCGTTTGAAGTCATCTTTTCGTAAGTTCTATGGTCGATACAACGACCTTGTCAGCAAATGCAATCTTTCACTGAGTCGCATGCTGAATGACGTTTTTGATACTAATTGTTAGTACTAATTGTTAGACCATAATTAATCAGCTAATTGTCAACGAACAACGAAAAAAACATATTCTAAATCTATCGCATGTATTTCATTTTCAGGTTTATAATTATTAAAAGGGTAAATTTCAACGCAAAGAAAGTGTCTCAGAAAAGAACGGCCGTAAATTAATCCCTAAATATCGACACATAACGAAGCAAATATATATAAGGAATAAGGAATCATTCTTTGAGCATTATGAGGTGATAATTTTGGTCGGGGCGTGATCAAATCCAATAAATCCAATAAATCAGGGCTTTATGATAGATTTGATTACGCCCCGACCGAAATTATCCCCTCATAATATTCAAAGAATGATTCCTTATTACTTACATTTATATAATTTTAAGCTATCGTACAATTAAATCTTTAATTATAAATAAGCAAACCCCGCCGGCGCCTCAATTTGGCGTCATTTGTATTATGGGTTATATAGTACAAAATCGATACATAGTGTTATCTCGGACAAAGACACTGGATGATGTATATATATGTGCGTACATGTATGTACACAAACACTATACGCTCATTTCTATCGAACAAAGCAACTATACCATACTCTCTTAGTAAATTTTTAAGTTTTGATGGTTCGATTCGCTTGTTTTGATTTTCGTTTCATTTTCATAATTGAAGCTTTGTAACTTAAGGAACTATCGCCTGTGGTTTATAAATTCTACGTATTAAATAAAACATAGACTTCGTAAATCAGACAGTTAACAGACAGATCGATAATGAGTAGATGACAATACAATTTTGCATTTTTATGTTAACAGAAAACCATTCCATTTTTTTTAATCCAGCAAGCTATATGCATGAATGAATCTGATTCTAATTGTTCAGTAAATGAATTAATTAATTAATTAGAAAATGTAATTATAAGTTTCAATTGTCACATATTTCCACAGCATGAGATAAACGTTATATAACAATGTACTCTAGATAAAAAGGCGGAAAGTTGTAATAACTTATTCGGACATCAGTATTTTGATCGTGCAAATCCGATGATACTTTTGTGTATTGATACTAGATATTATGATTCATATATACAAATTTGCATGCATCTTTGAAAATGGCATACCGGATAATGCCAATGCATTGCAATTCAAACCTTTTATGCAATCTCTCTCTCTCTCTCTCTCTCTCTCTCTCTCTCTCTCTCTCTCTCTCTCTCTCTCTGCTGCAAATAACATTATCAGCAAGTCACAATCAATAAGAAAAGAACACCCCGTATGGAATTATTGTGCTGATTACGGCATGTGTACAGCGATTGTAGAAAAGTACATGTATTCAGGATTTTCATATCCTGGAGTTATCGTTCGTGTTACGAGGTCAATTTTTGTCATTTCGTATAGACTGGATTGGCTGCCCTTGATCGCTAGGGGGCGCTCGCAATACAGTTATTATGGACTGACGCCATTGAGCATTTGATGAATTATACAATTTGTATTATTGTTTTGTTGCAAGAAGTTGTTTGGTTGTAAAAGATACTGATTGGTACCTGGGATAACTTGACAAAGAACTCGACAGAGAACGCACAAGTGCATTCTTTCTCCCATCGTAAGTATATATGATATTTCTGCATTTGTTTATGTTTTTTTACGCGCCATTTATGATGTTAACAGGTTAAAGCTGCTTGGTCAAATTTTACATCAGAATTTGTAGGAAGCTTTTAAACGATGTTTATGCTGAGTTTGTGTATTATGATAGACATTGCAGTAGTTTTCCTGGTCATTTAAGACATATATCAACTATAGAAAATGATTAACAAAATCTGTTTAAAGCGAACTTTACACAAAAGGGCACCTTAATATTTCGCCCCTTGCAAAATTCGCCCCGACGTCAAGTGGGTAAGTTTGTATTATGAATTGTACATTTGCTAGGTATAAAGGTCGTTGTTTTGGAAATTTGGAATTATAACTTTAATTCTTTATTATTTATCTTATTTAAAATTGATGCATAATATTGGGGTTGAATAAACCCAATGAATTGTGGAACGAAACGAAAGGATTTCTTTTTTTCAAAACCTTCCCATGATGCATTTTTATATTCCCATTAAGACATTTTTATTTAATTTGAATATTTCTAACTTTGAAAGGAGACCGATTCCTGGTTGTAAACAGTTATAGTCTTCAACTTTCTAGGATCGAGAGTTTGTATGGAAAATTATTTGATACCGTATAACCACAAGAAATTTGACCATGCAGCTTTAGTGTCAAAACGAGAAGCCTGTTACTGTTGTGTATAGCAAATTCAGTGACGTTTATATCTGACGCACTTGGAAACACCCATTAAATATTAAAATCTGAATCTATTCATTGGTTTGTGTTGGGTTTTTTTCTCCATAAATTAGAGAGTTTAATCAGAGACATAAATAACAGAGATTGGCAACTTTATGTGTGTTTTGTTGTTGAAAAATGGTACGGGATTAACCTTACTTTGAGAACTACAATTTAGTGAACTCAGATAATGATCTTAAGGTCTTTCGATTGTCGCATGACGTCATTTGAAGCATTCCGGAATATGTTACCGTTTTGAGTAATAATATTAGTATTATATGATGCATGGTTTTTTTTTCAATGTTTCTTTATTTAACTTGTGTTTTACACATTTTAAGCTAAGTTAAATGAAATAACACTAATATTTAACAATTTATAGAGAGTAGTTTAAGTTTAAATAGCTGAAATCAATGAAAAACTGATAAAACCGTACATAGGAAAAGTTGACAGAGACTTTAATTCATAATTTTTAAGCTGGCAAGGTAAACATTTCTTTCCAAATTTCGATAGGAGATATAATGAGTTACAAATGTACCAATTTTCAGTGGGTTTGAACCATTATAATTATATTTAACTGTTTCTATTAAGAAAGAGGATTTTCTATTCAGATCCTCTTTTTTTCAGTGCAAAATGAAAAATGAACACAATGCAAAGACAGAAATGAACATGAATTTTATTCATTTTTGTTGTTGAACACAACATAAATTGGTGAACCCACCATCGTTTTCGCACAAAAGCACGTTTCACAGTACCTTAAAATCTTCATATTCCACAATAACAGTCAAAATATTGGTGACTCAACCAAGTTATTTCATCGAATATCTCACTTACGAATAAACTTGGTGGGTCCACCAATAATAACATTTTGGCGATTGTATTTTTTTTAAACAGCATCAAATATGCAATAATCGTTTTGTCTTATACTTTACTGATGAAATTTGGTGAACTCACCAAAAATGAAAAATGCAGGCAGAATTTCTTTATCCAAATATTTGGTGGATCCACCAAAATGAAATTTTCCAAACAAATATAGAGTACAAAGTCGGTGCAATCACCAAAAGTTTCTAAACATTTATCGACGGCACTAAATAAACAGAAACACCGCAAAACATGTCAGTTTATATACAAAGCAAGAAAGTTGGTGAAGCCACCAAAAAGATTGACAAAATTCAAAATACCCCTACTTGGTGGATCCACCAGAAATCAAGTTATACGAATTATAAAAAAAAACTAGACACGATCTCGTTGCGAGCAACGAGGAGGTCTTCCGTACGATTATTATAAGGAAATGTGACGTCATTGACTTTGATTTTCGACAACAAAACATGATATGAAAAAAGGAGTGGAGTACTAATTTTTTTTTGTATCTCTTTTTATAAGTTCTCTGACATTGCTTTTTTAAATACTTGCACTCTTCCAATTAAGATAGAAAAGATGAGAAAATCATTATGTTGTTAGGATATATTAACGTATTATACCTAATCTAGCTTTAATAACCTTTAACAAAATGGCTCTGAGTAAAAGGATATAGGTATAATACTTTAGAGTCCTTTGGTTCCCTAATTTAAGAGGCCAGCCCCTTTTTCTTGATATCATATGAAAGGTCATCTAATTCTAAACACATTTTGTTCAACAAGTGTTTAGAAATTCGTTATCGTTCTGGAGATATATGAGAAAGAAGGTTTTAGGGGCCAACTTTTCTTCTGTATTGCATTACAAAATATTTTTCCTTTCTGAGATATGGGTGATCAAAATTTTATACTTTTGGCCCCTAAAAACCCCTAATTACGAAATACATGACAAAATCTTTACATTGCTTGGATACATAACTGTGAGATAAACATATTTGCTTCTATAACATTTAACAAAATATCTCTCAGTAAAGTGCTACAGATTAAAGACTTTAGAGCCCTTTGGACCCCTTATTTGAGGGACCAGCCCCTTTTTCTTGATTTCAAAGAAAAGGTCATGTAAATAGAAACGTTTTTTACATTACATATCTTAACAAAATATTTTTCAGAAAAGAGATAAACAAAGAAAACCAGAAAAAATAACGACGTTTTTTAAATATCAATTTTCGGGTCCAGGCGAGCTTCAGCGCCTTTTGAGTCAGACAAAAATGAATACCTAAAGACACATCTACAATCTTTCGAATACAATCCCTGAAAGTTTGAACTCAATATCTTCAATCGTTAAGGAGAAGATCCCAGGACAAGCCGACCCTCTGAAAATCGCTAAAACGTCAATATATCAAAAACGGAAATGACGTCATCAAAATAAAAAATTACGTATAAAGTTTAGATCAGTATCTATCATATCTGAAAGTTTGATGAAAATCAGTTGAGTCATTTTTGAGAAATCGCGTGCACAAAATTTGTTGGAAAAAAAAGAAAAATAGCGAAGAAAAAGAAACAGAACGAAAACAATAAGGTCTTCCGTTGGAAACGGAAGACCTTAAAAATACAAAATTGGTGGATTCACCAAAGAAACTCCAGGCCGGTAACAATTAGTTTATCGCTGCTATTCAGTTTACATAAAAGATCAGAAAGTTGGTGAATCCACCAGAAAGATCATCATATCATCAAAACTCGTAATTGCCTTTGGATATACAATGCCATAAAAAAAAGAAATACGTGTAGAAAGAAATTTCAAAGAATATTGAAATATCATGAAGTGTTTTTGAATTACAGTACTGAAACATTTTATTACTTGCTTTAAACAAAGGGTTTACATATAACTTTCTCATCATCCATGATCAATATCTCCATCTATTTACAGCATTGTTTCTTACTGTTCTTATATAGATTAGTTTTTTTTCACAGATGATTTGTACTAATCAATATAACTTATTGACCATTTCCAATCAGTAAAGTGGATAAAAATTCTTTCTTTAAAAAATGCGTAAAGATGAACGGGAAAAGTTTTGGTATTCCTACGAATTTTGCGACGCTTAAACCATGCTTGTTTACCTCCTTCGGATTTCTTGTTACATGTAGGAGAGTCACCCATCCTTATGTAGAACGTTTTCACTATCGAACTGTTGTTCTTCTAGTGAAGTGGACGAGTAAATTTTCTCAAATCACACATACTATTTTGCATCAAGGTGTGAATGTCATAATTCAATGAAGTTAATAATCATGTTGACTTTAAGAAGTAGTTCAATGGGATCAATATTTCCTCCTCAGTTTTCAGCCTCGTTGCTGAATCATGCATTGACATCCTCATGTGCATAAGAAAAGGTGCACCTGAAAATACATAATTTTTTTTCAATCTTTTTAATTAGATCTTTGATAAAGGCAACAAATCTATGTTTCCTATATCAAAAGTGATAATGCATTTCTATCCTTAAAAATAAATACATTTTGCCAATAAACAAATAAAGTAACTGATTACACCTTCTGTATTTTAAGTCTTGTGAGAAAATGTCCTTAAGCTATAATTTCACTTTTGCTTGATAAATAATTATTGTAAAATTATTTTTAAAAAAACAAACCCAACTATCATTTTTGAAATAGAATAAATGAAAGTGTGGAAGTGGACAGGCTTTGGCGGATCCAAGTTAGTGGGAGTTAGCATAAAATATATATACTTTAAATGAAATAATATTAAATAAATACGTTAAGAGTAAGAATATTTAGCGAGAACTTTTTACGTGGATTAACTAACAAAAATCTTTGAAGACAGTGTAGGGCGAGTTCATCAAGTTACGGGCAGATACATTGGATCGGACAACTTAGGTTCAAAATCTATCCCAAGGGGTCCGTTTCACAAACCATGCTTTTGACTAAGTAATATTTTGTGAAACAAAAACTTTTTCTTAAGTCCATTACTTATCCGTTTCACTATTCAAGTCTTATCTTAGGAAATTTCTAAGTTATGTCTTTACTTTAAAAAGACAGGTCAATCGATGTCTTAACAACTTAACATGACGACTGTTTATGTTCTACTGAAAAGAATAATACGCAGATTAATAAAGCACATTAAAGTGGAACAAAAATAATAAATTACACGTATCATTAAAACCTGTTTCACTTTACTTCTAAACTAAAACATTAGAAGTTAAAATATACATAATATATATCGTCAATTAATTCCTTTGGTTTAGACTTTAGACGTTTATATTTTTTAGATTATCTGGTTACATCAGCATTTTTAATTTTGGAGTAAGCATATCTGTATATGTTAACACGGGCTATTTATAATGGACCAACTATAGACAAAAAATACACTCGATCGTAAAAATTTCAGCAGTGACCAATTTCAGTTGATTTATTCAGTCATATTCATATAATATCTAAAACAAAGAAATATATGTACATGTAACAAAAAACAAGAAAGATACTTTGATCAATGCATTAAATTAAAAAGAAATACCGTTTACGAAGAACATTACGTGATTTTTTTCTGCTCGCTTATGCATGTAAATGGAAAATTTCATACAAAATATCAGTATATGTATTTAGACATTACACTATTTACACTCTATGTACGCATTTTTTTATAGGTGAATAAGAGAATGAAATTTTATATTCACTTATAAAGTTTACATTCTTGTTATATTGAAAAGAATTTATACATAATCGGTATTAATTTAGCGTTAACAATATGATATGAAAGTGATTTACAATGCATCTTAATTAAGATAAATCAACTGTGCTACGCTAAGAAAGTTTTGTGAAACAGCTATGGTAAACCTTGGGAAATTCCTAAGTTATAAATTAGGCATTTCTTAAGTGCTATCTAATGAATCATCTTTGGAAATCTTTGTGAAACGGGCACCAGGAGTATTGAGGGGGGGGTGTCTTCTTCTCCAAAACAGTCTTTTATCTGATACATTTAATTTGGGACGGTGATAAAACTTAATAGTGGCATTAAACCTAACGAACAAAATCTAGAAGATATACGTCCCACTAAGCATCCCCTTCCCCTTCTGTAATTAATGTCCTAATGCATGTACAGCTGTATTTATGCGATTGCGGGTTCATATTTATTACAATAGATATTGCAAGAATAGAAATATTTCAAGCTGCATCATTAAACCACATATTAAAAAGTGGAAAGCCGGAAATGTTTGTATTTTTTCCAGTCAGATGCAATAAAAAAATCTTAGCAACATACATCAACTGTATACATTTATATATGATCAATTTTAGTGAATTTTTTTCGCATTGTCACCTCTTTTGAATATCACGCCAGTTGCTACTTGATATAATTTTTTAAACCATGTCAAGAAAATCAAATAAGGAAAAATTCGGACACAGTATAACGTACAAAACAATCTTGTTGAACACACAAAGCCCTTTAATGTTTATCCTCTAGTGTATCAAATACGCATCATTTGTTAAACATGGATTTTATTTTACTACTTCCATCCCATAATTTATATGTTAAGTGCCCGTGAATTAATTTGACTATCTTTTAAAAGTTGTTGTTAATTGAATACTAGTAATTAAGATATTTTGGTTAAATCAATAAAATCTGAATTTGAGTTCAACTGCGGTCAATTTAGATACAGATGACTTTAATAATCAGAATACATAGAGACTGTAAAGAATATTTTTTCCTTAACTAACGCAAATCAGCATATACCTAATTAATATAGAACAAAAAGATTCTTTATCAGTTGTTATCAATTTCTCGATGAAAATCAAATCTAGAATAGGACATAATTTTACAATGTAAAAACTTTTATAAACACTTGATTCATTAATTATAATCTAGACAAGGCAATCGACCTTAAATGACACCAACATCAAAACATGTGTTATAATCTTAGAGGCAAATATATCATTGTAAATACTGGTATGCATTAAACTAAATGTGTGCGCTTTTTGAATTTGCGAAAATGTTCTGAATTTTCATGTAGCCTGTACTAAACGTTTTTCTTAGTTTATGAAAATCAAAACGTTCTACATGTACTTGTGTTTTCTTGGACAGACCTTTGAAGACTACGACGAATTTATCTAGCTCGAAGTTCATGTCCCAATTTTGATTCAATATTGTGATTTTTTAAAGGAAGACTATAAACATAATAATTACTATATAAAAGAGTCTAGATCGACGCATATATTTTATAAACGTTTATTGTATGACAACCTACCTTCGGGTAATGCTTGTGAATGGATCTTTTCAGCCAGTAGATTCATTAACAGGCGCTTGAATATTAGTATTTTGACATCTGATTCAAAAGTAGGATGATGATCACAGCAACTTCCGAGTCCGAGCGTGTAGCCTTTTACGAGGTTTTCGAGAAAATCACGGCACATAACGGAGGAGGCTTTGTAAGAGTCTTCTAAACGGAAAAGAAGGAACATTAGAATAATTTGGCAAGTGATGTTGATCCATCTCTTAACATGGTCAATGCAGACGTATTTGACAAATCGCAGAGTGAAATGCCGAGATAATCACCAAAATGAATGCTATTGAGATATCTTTCCTAAAAATGCAGTGCATGAAATAGAAATTCGAAATTTAAATGTCGAGTTATTTGCCAATTGGCATGATAGGCAATTGAATTGTTCTCGACATGACCCGCTATTCAAAAGAGAAACATCGAGAGTAATCTTCACAATAGTCTGTACCTTGACCCATTTTCTCAGCGTCCACATCGTTAGAATTAATAAATGTAGGGAATTCTTTAGATTATGTATTTTATGTACAATTTGTACTCAGATTAGTCTACTTTCTCTTTATACTTTGACTTCAACAATTTAAAAACGTACCTTTGATTTTTTTCCCTCTTCATCCATGACTAACATGCAGTAATCGAATACGTTGTTTGTATCATCGAAATGCAAAGCTTGTAAACTATAGCGCAGACCGACCTGTTTATGCTAATACAAAAACGACACAGCATGGCTCCACGGCAACAGTTCTACACTAATTAGGCCGCACCTCAGACCACTCACTCAGTCTAGATTTATTTTCCAATGAACAACAGACACGTCTTCTTTCGATATGTAACATACTCTACGATCTATCCAAGTCGCTCTCTCTCTCTCTCTCTCTCTCTCTCTCTCTCTCTCTCTCTCTCTCTCTCTCTCATTTTATTCAGTGTTTAAGTAAACAGAAGATATGTAACTTTAATGTCACACACTTTTAAGTCAGAGAGAGAGAGAGAGAGAGAGAGAGAGAGAGAGAAGGGGGACAGACAGACAGGTACATGAACATGTAGGCAACCAAACAGTCATATAGACACTGTTTGTAATTTGTAAGCATACAGCCATAAGATAAGTCAAGAAATTTGACTCACGGGTTTGTAAAACTTTGCAAGGGTAATAGGGTTGTTCACATATCAAAAACTAACTCACAACGTTATACGAGGAATGTCCAAAAATTGCGTAGATAAGTAGCGTTACTCACTTGATTATGAAAATAAAAAATGCAAAAGTTAAAATCAGCATAAAGAAATGAATATCGTGACGAAAAGTACTTTTCATATTAAATGATTTAAAGAAACTTAAAAAGGGATAAAATTTGTTCAGGCTCATTTTTTTAACCAATAAAAAATTGTTTCATTTCGTAGTAAAATGGCGACGTCAGCGTTTGAGGCGACGCAAAGATAACAACTTTTGTAATGATCTTTAAACTTTAAGGCGATATAAAAATCAACATAATAGCTAAGAAATAAATTTTGTTATCAAATAGCCAAGCAACAAAGAAAGTCCTCATACGAGTAAAATGACATCAAGTGGAAAAAAACCCTCAATCGATAGACAGAGTGACGTTATACAATAATTGATGCAGGCATGTTTGTAAACGAGACATCGTAAATATTCATGTGGGGAACATGTTCAAGGAAAATGTTTTCTCTGATGTTGTTAAGAAATAAAACGATTAATCTGATTTTTCCCATGTAATTTGGGAATATGTATCATATTAAAAGCTTCCGTAAATAATATGACTAAAAACGTTTATAATTGTAATTGTGTAATCTCTCTCTCTCTCTCTCTCTCTCTCTCTCTCTCTCTCTCTCTCTCTCTCAAAACAATAAATAAGAAAGGGTATGTGCAGTATCATCGATCATTGCGGTGATTTAGAGGAACAACGATTAAAATATTCTTCTTCTATATATGGAAGGTCTGTCGGCATACCTATGTCAGATGGTACCGACGATGACATGGAATAGACAGAGGTTTTACGAATTAAACATGGTTTACGGTTGGAAGTCTGTCATTTGTTCATAGGGTCAACACAGTCCGTGATTTTATTGAAGAAAACATTTATATTGATTCCGGAAATATTCACACATCTCCCTCTCATTTATTTTACATTGTGTGATTTAAGGTTATATGAACGTATGAACGATGTAAAATCATTAATTATATGTAAGTATAAATATTTGCAAATGTATTTTATTTCCCTTAAATCAAGCTACAAAATAGCAAAAACGTAGGCTAGGAAATATCTATTTGAAGTCTCAGTGGTTATCGCGTGAGCTTAAACCATTTTCTACATTGTAACAATTTTGTTTATTTCTTAATTGAACAGCAATAATTATTGCAATCACCTAAATTTGATGAATGATTCAAAACAGAAACAATTTCCGTATCAAAAGGATATCAAGATACTTGACTTTGAAGACGCTCCTTATTGGCCACCCTTTCTGAATTATAAAGCTGTACTTACTCGACAGATATCTGCCTCTTTCTTTTTTCATTCTTTATCTCTCCCAAAACTTACAGATTTTAATATGTCTATGTGAGGATCTTACGACATGTAGATGCCTCATTTGAATTCTCTCTCTCTCTCTCTCTCTCTCTCTCTCTCTCTCTCTCTCTCTCTCTCTCTCTCTCTCTCTCTCTCTCTCTCTCTCTCTCTCTCTCTCTGGGTGATGGTTAACCCTAATCCTGACCGACCATGCAGACACATGGAAATCGCTTCTGTCATCTGCTTGGTCCCCCTGATTTTGACGAGTGCCGATTATGTAGTGGAGAATTTCATCAGGGAAAGTGCGATTTCTCCACTTCACAGGCGGGCTCCGAATTTTGACATCGAGTGCAGATATTGAGGTAAAAGCAGAATTTCAACGGGTAAAATGCGATTTATCCACTTCACGTGGAAGGCCCCTGCTTGATTCATGTTCATATATCTTCCCACCGAGCGCCGGGTATTGTCATTTCGTCCGATGGGTCTGTGGATCCGTGCTGAGAGTAAGTCATCGCTTCGAGAACCGGAGCAGACTTGCCGAACCATAACCGCAAAGCCTCTGCGGACAGGCCCTTCTTCTTCCGTCGTATCCGTAGCGCCGGCTCGGACAAGACGAGCATCACCACATAGACCATGCGGAGTCGGGCGTCAACGGGTACGTTCTGTGTTCGCTTCGGAGGGGGGTACCGCACCCGGAGCCGGGCCCAAAACAGCACTGTCTTTGTGTTCCCGGTCCGTCCAGACTGAGGCAAACTTCCCCAGAGTCAGGATTAGGGTTAGGGTTAAATTGATTTGCTAAATCTGAATAACTTCTTTTCAAGGTCGGTTAAAAAGAAATTACATGAAGTTAATCGCGTTCGCTAAATTCTTTTCATTCAATTACAATTTATTGTACATGGGATCACAACAAACAATATTTTCATCATAGTAAAACACATATACATGTATATACACTGGTGTATCCACACGTACGTGTAACACCTTAGCGAGGGTGCAAGGGATGGGGTATCGTCTTAGGTGTGAATAAATGAAACAAGGGTTTGTAATTTACCCATTTACATGAGGTCATGAAGATAAAATATCCCAAGATATTTTTTGTGTGGTATTACTTACCTATTAGTAACTTAATTTATCATGTTTAATTATATTTGAGAGAGAGAGAGAGAGAGAGGGGGGGGGGGCTCAACTTCGTTTCTATATGAAGAAGTTCAACGATCTATGTATGCACAGGAAACTATTTTAAGGAACGGAAAATATACCAATTATGCTAGTGAACAAAAATTGGATTTCCTCATTTGTCGTCTTTATATTGCATGTTGTTCAAAGGGGGTTTATTTGCTACATGATTGTATATTTTACAATGGGATTTACGTAGCTTCCATAGTCTGTTCTACATTTATTATCAATTTGTCATTTTTCACATGTTACATGTACATATACATGTAGTTGTTTGTTTAAAAAATTGTTGAAACTCTTATGTACATCAGCCGGAATCGGACAGTCGTCCTGATATCAAAATGTATCTCAGATCTATGACAAATGATGAAGCGCTAATCACTTGGTGAATTAACATTAAGAGGACCACAATCCTATCGCGTGTCAATTGGGTACAGCCGGATCGATCGAGTTGTACAGTGGTCCTAATTGGTGGTCCTGCATGTAATTTTATGTCGATAATCGTCCAAATAAATTCTTTCTGCATGCTCTGGGCATTACTAGCAAATGTTAAAAAAATTCAATACCTTTAAAAGGGGGCGTGGATTGTGGAAATTTAACAACAGTCTACTTTCAGACATGAATTATGTACAAAAGGTAAAAGAAACAATACAAGACATTTGCAAACAATATCTGGTAAGAGACACAGAGGATATAGATGATAGTTCATTTCTAGATGTTCTACTCATGGAAATTAGAGGTATTACTATTTCATATTCCACTTTTAAGAAAAAGGAAAGAGAAAATAAAGAAAAGTCATTACTCGAAGAAATAGATAAATTAGAGTCTGAGGAAAATATTAATTTACATGCAGTTGAAGAAAAGAGATTATTACTAGAAAACATTAGGAAAGAAAAGATGATAGGGCATATGATCAGAGGTAAAGCTAGATGGGTTGAGGAAGGAGAAAAGCCTACCAGATATTTTTGTAACTTGGAAAATCGTAATTATATTAATAAAACTATCAAAAAATTAGAATTAGAAGGAAGTGGTATGATCTATGACCAGGCAGAAATTCTTAATGAAGTTAAAACTTTTTACAAAAATCTCTATGCAAAAAGAGATTCTGAACTATTGGACCTAGACCTCGAAGATATTATTCAAATCCATATTCCAAAATTAGATACATGTCTCTCAGAATCATTGGACAGAAATATATCTGAAAATGAAATTTATGAAGTCTTAAAAAACATGAAAAACAATAAATCCCCAGGTAGCGATGGATATACTGTCGAGTTTTTTAAATTCTTTTGGGTTGACCTAAAGGAATTTATTCTGAAGTCAATAAATTGTATTTTCTCCAAAAAGGAACTTCCTATTTCTCAACGTTTGGGAATTATATCATGTTTGCCGAAGGGAGATAATCCTAGACAATTTTTAAAAAACTGGCGACCGATTACACTTTTGAATGTTATATATAAACTTATTTCAGGTTGTCTTAGTTCAAGAATTAAATCTACTTTAGATTATCTGATTTCTGACACTCAGTGGGGCTTTATTAAAGGAAGACACATAGGAGAAAATACCAGATTTATATATGACTTAATGCATTTTACTGAAGTTAAGAAAATACCAGGACTATTAGTGTTAATAGATTTTGAAAAAGCCTTCGATTCGATTTCTTGGTCTTTTATTTACAAAGTCTTAAAGTTTTTCGGATTTGGTGAATACATTATACAATGGGTTAAGATTCTTAACACTAATTTCAAGGCAGCTGTTTTACAAAGTGGTTTTTTATCAGACCAACTTTGTGTTGAGAGAGGATGTAGGCAAGGAGACCCTGTTGCACCTTATTTATTTCTTCTTTGTGCTGAGATTCTATCAGCCTTGATAAAGGAAAATAATGATATTAAGGGCATTCTGATACATGGTAAGGAACATAAAATAAGTCAATATGCTGATGATACATCTTTAATTCTTGATGGCTCACCAAATTCACTATTTACAGCTTTTGATACTTTAGAATTTTTTTCAAAACTATCTGGGTTGAAAGTAAATAGCTCTAAAACAAAAATAATTTGGATAGGATCAAAAAAAATTTCAAATCAGGTGTTTCATCACTCTAGATGGAAACTTGATTGGGGTTCAACAACATTTAACTTATTGGGTATCTGTTTTTCTGTTGATTTAGAACAAATTACTGACCTAAACTACTCTTTGCAGATTCCTAAAATAAAAAGTATAATACTGTAACGGGATGAGCGGAGGCTACTCCAAACAACAACAAGACATCTTAAATTTAACAAAATTTAATAACAAAAAAAAATAAGAGAAAGAAAGAAAAGATAGAAATATAAACACTAAACCACACAAACACTCACACACCTTTCACTCAACAAGAAAAAATATGATGTTTATACAAATGACCAAAAATAAATTAGAAGAGTGTCCGAATCTCCGGGGCTGTAGTCCTGGACCAACTACGGACAACCACAACTAGAGTAGTTTCGTCACCACAATCATCATCATCACCATCGCCATCATAATCATCGACACTATCGTCAACATCATCAACTACAACACCATAGTCATAAAAGACATCATCGTCATCACCATAATCATCTACTTCATAATCATCACCGACGTCACCATGAACGACATCATCTACATCATCTTCATCGACATGACCATCATCATCGTCGTCGTCATCATCACCATAACATCATCGTCGTCATCAACATGAACATCGCATCGTCATCGACTTCACCATGAACGACATCATCTACATCATCATCAACTTCACCATGAACAACATCATCTACACCATCATCATCGACATGACCATCATCATCGTCGTCGTCATCATCACCATAACATCATCGTCGTCATCAACATGAACATCGCATCGTCATCGACTTCACCATGAACGACATCATCTACACCATCATCATCGACATGACCATCATCATCATCTTCTCAACATCAACAATATGACACTACAATAAGTGTACAAGTGACACCATAACACCATAATAAAAACACTATTGTATAATACATCATATAAGTATCTCACTGATAGTATCAAACTATGATAATGTATAAATAGTATTATATTAAAGGCAACATCTCAAAATATTGTAAGTATATGGTAACTAAGTTATTTGTTTACAGTAAACAATATGGCGTCTGAGACTTCCGGTGACGCACTTCCGCCCAAGTAGTTAAGTGGAAAAAGTGACAATAAATTGTAAAATAAAATAACGCATAGAAAATAGCCCTTTAAATCACCGTTTCTTTATACAGCAATAGCAAAAACTGTACTATAGAAAAAGACGAATTCCATTTAAACACTCTCGCTAAAGTCACACATCAGTGAACACACAGGTAACTCTACAGTGAACAATGGTCAAGGTGACTTTATAGGACGACTGCGTAATACTAATAAAAAGGCAAAAATTTACAAATAAACTACACCAAACTAAATAAATACTTACCACGGTCAGCTATCCGTGTCCGCGTCAAATGCTGAACTTGTGAAACTAAAACATGCCACACAGGCTTCTAACACGATACCCCCTTCACACACTAAGCACGTCTTTATTGCTGGACAGCTCGGCCGGGTATATCTTAGCGCCTATTGTTAGGGTCGGCCAAGCACGTTGCAAAGAATTATGGGAAAAATAAAATCGGGTGTGTTTGATATGAACAGTGATTGTCACAAATACAACATTGGAATAGAAGAATTCTAACTCCAATTGGTCGTGTGACTGTAGTAAAGTCCTTAATCATTCCAAAAATCAACCACTTATTTATATCATTGCCGACACCCAGAAGGGAGACAATTTTATCTCTCAATAAAGACATTTTTGAATTTGTTTGGAATGCAAAGTGTGACAAAATAAAGCGTTCAGTTATAACTCAAGACTATCAACAAGGAGGGTTAAAAATGTTAGAAATGAACAAATTTATTATGTCATTGAAATGCTCATGGTTGAAAAGATTGATTAAAGGTAAAAAGTCATGGATAGATATTTTTGAAGCTATTAATGGTGTACAAATTGTTAACAAATTACTTGATTTTGGTGATGCATTCATATCAGAATGTGTAATTCCAAAAAATAATGTTTTTTGGCAAGATGTTTTCAATTCTTTTCTCTGTGTTATAAAATCTTTTAATGGGAGTTTCGTCAAAGAAAACCTCCCTAGTATTCCTGTTTGGTATAACACAAACATTAAAGTGGGTATGAAAACACTATTTATAAAAAGCTGGTATGAAAAGGGTGTCAAAATAATCAGTGATTTTCTTGATGTGGATGGAAATCTTTTACCACATGATATTTTTCAACATAGATTCAATATGAATGTCTGCATTATGCAGTATAACAGTGTAGTAAGTGCCATATCAAGATATCTTAAATCTTTTCTTACAAAAAATTCATACCAAAGGTTTATTACTCCATACATTCCAATATATTATAAATCTTTGTTGTTGTATAATAAATGTACTAATGTAGTGTATAGACAATTAAACTCTTGTAATGTATTTCCTACTTCCATATCCAAGTGGGAATCAGAGTTAGTTCAATATGGAGCCAAAATATGTGTTAATGATGCTTTTAATGTATGCTTTAAAACAACCAAAGACTCTCAGCTACAATGGTTACAATTTAGATTACTTCATAGAATTCTACCTGTGAATCATTACTTAAAAAAAATTAAGGTGGTGTCCTCTGACTGTTGCTCATTTTGTAAATATGAAGTTGAGACAATTCAGCATGTCTTCATAAACTGTGAAAAAGTATCCACAATATGGAGCAACCTAAGCTTGCATATTTACCATGCAACTTCCTTAAGACTTGGTTTTAATGTAGTTAATATTTTGTTTGGTGAACTTCCAATGTCTAAAAACAACAAAGTTATTAATTTAATTATTCTATGTTCGAAACAATATTTGTTTACTTGTTTAAAAAAAGGCAAACTGCCATGCCTTTCTGGACTTTTATCTTATTTATTTAACAAATACAAGGTTGAAAAATATATAGCTTGTAAAAATTTTGAAATGCAAAAATTTGTCAATACCTGGCAACCCTGGTATTCTATCTTTGACACTATGATTCAATCTTAGTCATGTTATTTGGCTTAACTAACACTTTGTTCATTAATTACCAATTTATGTGCTTTCATCCGTTCTAATATTCTTACTCTTTATATTTACCATATGATATTTTTGTTTTTGTTTTTTTTTTGTTTTTTGTTTTTTGTTTTTTGTTTTTTTTTTTTGGTTTAATTCTTTTGGTATTTTTTCAATTTAAGCAGCCTCTACCAATTAGATTGAGTGTGAGAGAGTGAGCATGCGTGAAAGAATATTTAAAAAACTGTATTGAATTTATTTATTATGTTTCTTGAGAGTAAAATAAAAAAAAAAAAAAAAAAAAAAAAAAAAAAAATTCCGGAACGGATTATTGGTGCAGATATGTGTACCGGGTATACGATTCACGCCCATTCCGGTCAATCGAGTTTCCCTTAACTTCAACTTACATGCATCAGGACCCGCAGCTTAAACATAGACTTACATACAGTTCCAACTCAATCACAGTGGCAGTTTTCAGCACCGGTGTGCTTTAGGTCGCTAAATGTAGATGCATTACAGCGCACGCAACTTTTTTTTATGGACAAAAGGGACATTTTGGCAGAAATAATGGATCCTGTGCTTTATGTAAAACTAAATCCTTTTGACATGCATGCCAGATTTAAAAGCAATTGTAAAGAAGTTTCGAGAAACAATCGTGATCCTGATAATGAAAATCTTTCATTTTAATTGATTTCCATCGACCTTTTTTTTTGTAAAGGACAGTATCCACAAACAGAACCTATTAAACAGGTTAATGTTTTCCACACCAGCAAAGAGTACTGAGGATATGATTCTCAGCAGTTTAAAATAGAGAAGAGAACCAACAGAAACGTAGCATCGTTTTTGAAAGTGGGGGGGGGGGACTCATCCAAAAAATCTTGACATGCCCCCCACCCCCACCCCCCAAAGAAAAAAAAGCGGAAGGAAAAAAGAATAAGACACCTTTCCATAATCATGAACATCCTAATCCGTTTTACTGTTCATTTCCTAATTTTCAATTCTATTCTTTGTCCACAATTTTTATTTTTTATATGTAAATTTAGGAAAAATCATTGATTCGACACCCCCCAAAAACAGTTAAACTGATAAACAGCTGATTAACTAAATGTACAGTGCTGCTATCGTAAATATTGACAAAACATGGCTATCCTATCCAATAATCTCCAAATAAAATTTATTCTATTCCATCTTATACTTAGGAATAACATTTAAATTAAACCAAATTTAAGACTATATTGTTTTTATCAACGACTAATCCAGTAATGTACTAACTGTCTAATTGTGTTAATTTATCGCTGTATGAAGTCATACAAAAACAACCAAAGACGGACCTGCTTAAGAATGTGTATTTTAGATTCTGCGGATTTAACTCTTATTTAAAGTGATGTTTTGTGAGTAATATACATGTAAGTTTTCTTCCACCTTTACACACGGGTTCTTTTCTCATGTTGCTGTGTCCTGCAAAGACCGATTCTTTCATTTTGGAGTTCTGACTGACTGATAAGTGAACGCTGAACGAACGGTGAACGCACAATGAGCGCACGGTAAGAGCTTTATGAACGATGAGCGCAAACGGAGCGGAGCGGAGAGCGCAAGTGAACCCACAGTGAGCGCACTATGAGTGCACGGTGAGCGCTCGAACAAATAAAAAGTAGAACGTTTCAGGATCTGTAAAAAAGGATATTTTTTTATCTTATCTATATTTGCATGTCGGCAAAAGGTGGATGTGGGTTCCGAGCGCTAGTTTCAGTAACTTTACTATGTGATTTTATTCAGAATAAATTCATTCTCCCAAATCCACGCATGACTTGTGTTACTTACATTGAGTACAAAATCCGTTTTCTAAATTTTAAGGTGTCTCTATACACCCACAGTTTATTCCAATTTTCAATAGAAGACCACAAAACATATTCTTATCAAATATTAAAATGATGATAGGGATACTATAGGTATTTTTAAAGAATTTTTTAATGTTTTTTCGTGTTTTTGTAAAATATTTGTTAAAAAGACAGCTATTAACAAATTGAGAGAATTTTTTTTGGTCATATGATGGATATTTCCTTGCATATTTTCACCTGTTTAGAATTTTCTTTCACTGTATTCAAATAAAAAATACGTTTTAAAAAATTTTGGAAAGTTAAAAAAATTATTGTTCTCAACGGGATTCGAACTCATGACCTACAGGTTTAGCCACGAAACCACTGCGCTATCGTGTAATATATACGAAATGGGAAAGAAACTATCTAAAAAATATACTTGATTTTATTGTTTATTTCGATAAAAAATACCACACAACCTGAGTGTATCACATACCACATTACTTGTAAGTAATGAATTTTCCAATTATCAAATTAAATCTATTCATTTAACAAATTTTTCGAAAGAGCGGTCCCCATACATTTCGCCTCAGTTTAAATCAGCCAATGGTGTTGGTATTTTTTGGGCTATTGGCAAAATGTCTTAATAAGTATAGATAAATGATCAGCACGTCATACAGTAGTTAACTAGCAGAGAAATTAACAAAATTATGTGAAATCTCTCTCTCTCTCTCTCTCTCTCTCTCTCTCTCTCTCTCTCTCTCTCTCTCTCTCTCTCTCTCTCTCTCTCTCTCTCTCTCTCTCTCTCTCTCTCAATATTCAGGCTCGAATGCAGGATTTTTTTGGTTTAAAAAAGGGAAATACACATGTACATGTATGTGATAAATGTGTACGCATATAGAACTAAACATTTGGGGTAGCAACGGTAGGAAAATGCGTTGTATATCATCCTGGTATATTCCTATATTCTCGAGGAGGGGGGATCTAATTCAATACTACATACTGTTCATGTACACATGTACTGCAAGCTCGGATGAATTGGGGGGGGGGGGGGGGGGGGGAGGGGGCATACTACTATAACACCACTCTATATCAACCTATAAGACTATCTTTTGGAGGCAGACTACACTTTTAAATGCAATGTATTCTGTCTTTTAAACTTATCAGTTGCATATGTAGTATTAAACATGAGGTGGGTCAGTCACGTTTTGTCCGCCGTCACATTATGTTCGTCGTTACAAAATGCCCGCCTTTTTTCTAAAAAACAAATCGATACGTTATGTCCACCGGCAGACATACGTGTAACCCTGAAAAATACAGTGGTGGCAGACAGAATGTTCAAGTGTGCGATTTTTTATTAAAAGCATCAGAGACAATTCTTTTCTTTTTTTTGCGCGGGAAACGGAGATTATGTATCCGTTTAATACATATCTTAAATAAACATCAATTTCATTAAATGAATAAAAATTTATCCAATGATTTATTCTCAAATTTGATATTTTACTTATCGCAGCGTGAAGAAACTGTTGGATTTGATGCGACAGAGAATAAATAAAAAGGAAACAATTACATCATTCATGTACATATGTATGAGAAATTGCCCTAAGAATACACAAATATTCAGCAGCACATGGACCTTCATGTAAGATGCGTCATACCCGCCTCTCGAAAGTTTCTTATCTATAAGATATATAGCTTCATTAACATTCCTGTGGGTGCTCATTCTGTTCATCACAATCGTATTTTTGTAAGGTACATACTTTTTTCCGTAAGGACTTTTTAATAATTGCTTCTAATTTTTGACAATTACATGTATTCAACTAAAAAGATATATATTTATATTCATTGAGTTATAAGTTACTTTCCAGGAGCATGTTTCATTAGAACATCAATCATTGCAACGTATAAATTACGTAAAATTCAGCAATATCTGAGAATTTCAAAATAATTCCGTGCTAGAAGCTCAGCAAAGAGGGAGGTCTTTGATCAAATAATTACAAACACTTGTAAGATCACTTTCTTGGTCGGCACAGCGGGAGGCTACATTCTGTTGAATTCGCCGGGTCTTCACACCAGCGGGAGGATAAACGTTGCTGACCTTGTGCAGGACAAGCGGAACCGCGTTTTCTGTGTCCTTATCACGATTCAAAATATCCTCTATATCATAGCCACCTTATCTGGTGTGTTTACAATTTGAAATATATTATATGACCTAAATCCACCTTAATTTTTTTTTAATGATATTTGAAGAAAGTGCTAAGAATACTAAGTATACATGTATATTTTGGTTATATACGTGCTTATGTTTTTTAGCAATGTGATATGAATGTCTCAACAAAAAGCAAAAAAACGCTTAAATATTGCTAACTGATTAATTCAAATAAATACAAAAAATGTTAATTTAAACAATGCCCTTCTAAACATGTCTCTTTGTTATGATATTTTGTACTCAAAATAGATGAACAATCCGATTAATATGAAAGAGCCCATTCCAGTTACCAGACACTTAATTCATGATAAGCTTTCAAAGCAACTTATGTACGCTATGATGACTTTGTTCCCCAAACTCTTCATCATCAAACAATACATCCCATCCTCAGTTTTTTTCTTTTTGATGCATTCACCTCTTTCTATTTCACAAGTTTTCATTTGGACGGTAACGAAATGTATTTTAACCAAAAAAAAAAAAATATTCTAAAAATCGGGCCCGCCTGTGAAGGGGAGAAATCGAACTTCATCCGATGAAATTCCCAGCTTCAAAATCAGCACTCGGTGTCGTAATCGGGCGGCCGAACATTAGACCGAGTCTGTATGTAGGTCATGGTAATAGTTAACCCTCCCCAGAGAGAGAGAGAGAGAGAGAGAGAGAGAGAGAGAGAGAGAGAGAGAGAGAGAGAGAGAGAGAGAGAGAGAGAGAGAGAGAGAGAGAGTTCTTCACTGCTCTCGGATGTCGTAAAATTCCCACATTGACTCATGTCAAAGTCAGCAAGATCGGAGAAAGAGCTGAAGAAAGAAAAAGGTGCATAGATACTTTGAACAGAGAGAGAGAGAGAGACAGGGAGAGAGAGAGAGAGAGAGAGAGAGAGAGAGAGAGAGAGAGAGAGAGAGAGTATTGATCATATAAAATTTTCTGTTTATTCTAGGAGTAGAGTGTATATAAAAATTTATGACAATTAATTGTTTGTACCGATTTAATCTTAGATTAGTATTAACAAATTTACCTTTAAGGTTACATGTACTTTATGAATAGATGTATTATGGACTTACGTGGTTGAAAAAAGTGGGTCGGAAAAACTTGTAAAATAGGAACAAAGTGATCGCATAATTGAAAAACATTGCGCTTAATTTTAGCACTATTCAACAAATAAATACAGTTAAATGTACCTAGATATAGTATTTTATTTATTTTGAATTTGAAATGGACGGCAGTCAACAAATAACGGTAACGGTTGCATAAAGACTTCCTGCTGTGCCTTCCTCTGAAACATTATAGGATCTACCAATGGAAGGCTGGGTGAATGGGGCATGCACAGAACAGTTTACAGTACGAATGATCAACATTCTAAACTAGGACATACGGATTAACAACAACGGAATTTTGAATTATCACGAAATATAATAATTCATCTGTTTGAATAATGACCGAAATATTGGATATTGTGTGTGAAAGAGAAGAAAAGAATTATATGGATGCCGATGGTTGGATAAATGAAGAAAGAAAAAAAAGAAATAAAGACAACAAATGAAGTCGGCCGAGTTATGGTAAGTCATACATTATACATCAACATGAATACTTGGAATTATTGTGAATATGTTACTTAACCGTGTTCACAATTAGCTGCAGAAAAAATGCGCAAAGTTATGACGATTGCTAAAGTTATGGATGTAAACATTACAAATGCAACAGATATATCAGCATCATTGACCTGGCCTTTCCTTTTTTCTGTTTTCAAGCATAAATTGGCATTATATGCATACTAGTACCTTGTACATGTAACTAAGGCACGTAGCATCGGGCGTGGGGTGGGGTAAGGGTGAGGGGGCAGCATTCCCCCCTCCCCCCTGCTTTTTTGCGCAGTAAACATTTTTTTAAAAATCTACATATAAAGAGGAAAATTAAAATGGAGCCTCCTCCCCCCCCTTTTTTTGGAGAATGTAAAAAATTGAGTGGAAAGGAAGTTGATGTTATTTGAAGTTACAAATAGATATGCAATATTCGGACCCCCCCCCCCCCCCCTTCCCACGGATTAGGATTTTTATGATTTTGAAAGTTCCTTTTTTTCGCTTGTCAAATTTTTTTGGATGAGTTTGCCCCCACACACTTTCTAAAACGATGCTACGTGTCTGTAACTGCTGTCATAATGGTTTTTAAATATTCAGTGTTTTTGGTTTAATTTGTTTTTAATGTAAGTCTTTAACACGCACGAAATAAATACTAGACCTATAGATGACATAATAATGTCTCAAAACCACCTTTTTTCAAAGAGAAAAGAACGAGAAGGTGCAAATTCTTCAGTGACTGTGTAAAGGAAGGTGCACTAATCTATTCCTTCGCCTGACGTAATTAATGGGTTGGGTTAGATATTTATGATATCAAAAAATAGATTCAGCGATATACTTTCCTTGGTATACCATTCTTACCTGGCTACCTAATTTCTTCAAACATAATTGAATACTTTCAGCGTCTGGATGTCACTTGCGGGATCTAACACGTTATCAAAAAGAAGATAAAAGTTTTAATGAATATGAAGTTTAATTCTAAAAATAAGATTTATTTACAATTTAAATTCAATCAGCATATGCAAAGAGGTGACCAATGAAAAAGATTTCATTGAAAACAATTGTAAGTCACGAGTGTAAGTAGACATAGCTATTTTTCTATAGTTTCAGTGCAGTAAAATTTAAATATAAAATGCCTAAAAAAAAATTCTCATTTACTATACTTTGGAACAAAAATAATCAGGAAAATGATGGGAAAATACTAAAGGAGACAGGAATCATTCAAACTACATCATTATATTTTAACCACTATTTTCGCTTAGCCAATATAACTTACATGTAAGTGAGGTATTGTAGTTTGTTAACACGTATAAATGACGACACTTGATCAGCACGTGAATTAAGCTTACTTTTTTCAGAAGTCAGTTGACGGTTTTTAGAGATATTACGAGGCTTTTAAGGCAAAAACTTGTCTGGAGATATCGATGCCACTAATCATATCCACAGACCTTGTGAAAGTAAGATAAATCAGTTCAAAAATTAGCTTTAGCTATTAAGACACGTAGATTGCAACGTTTTAGCACGTAAACAACTATAACTATTATAACTAATAAAGAAGACCCAGAGACGACAAAATCATTCCAAGACAACAGTAAATAAGTAGGATTTTGCATGAATTGCATCGTGTTGCTATATTTATACTCTCTCCCGAGTTTTTGCTTCCACCACTTTTCGCTTGATATTTCGATAATCATAAATACCTCTGATTCCAAACTACGTTCATCCACAAATATAAATAATGTCCAGATTATTTGTTTTGAAACGCCCCCTTTACCGATACACATCCCAAATTAGAAAGTCTACGGGGATTTTACATTGCATCAACAAGCCCGGATGATAACGTAGAAAAATTGTAGGAGGTATCCCGAGTACTTCCGAATGGAGGAAAGATGTAAACTTTTCCCATTATAAATCTCCGTAAGGAATTTGTTTTCGTTCCTGTGAACTTTTATGAGTGAAAAATGATAATTTGTCAATGAAGATATCTTGGATATGTTTCCTTTTATCGATTTCAACAGCATTTCTTTCAAAGATATGTGTGTGTTTTTTTTTAAATCATCAAAAAGTGATGGATGCAATAACTTGGGACAGATTATAGACCCATATTTTGATACATTCTTTGCATTACAAACATGTTCTACCCATTTCACATTCAACAAAAACCAAATTACCGTTATGATTCGAAAATGTGCTAAATTGATCGATGGAATTTTCATTTTCTGTGTGCGCCTAGATTTCCGCCGAATGTATATCTTAAGCGCCTACTTTCTTTAACAGATTTAAATTAACATACGCGAAAATATGATTTTGTTTTGTCACCTGATACACTCAGTAGGCCATTATGGTCATACACTATTAATATACACGTAAATGGTTGAAACTCTTCTTATTTATCTCTACTGAAACTGAAAGAATTTTAAGAAAGACTGTAAAGTCGAAAATTATTAAATCAACAACAACAGGGTAGGGCTTCTTATCACAGGGTGTGGCCAGAATCCGCGTTTTCGGATTATGTAAATTTTTCTGCAATTTTTGCTACCTTCATATTACCTGTATGAATCATCAAATAAAGCACACCCTCGTTTATTTTTACATCTTTCTTTTAACAAATTGATAAAATGATTGTTAAAAATTATCTAAATTACAATGCATATAAATCAGCAAGATGTATATGTCCATGATTATTTCGTGCAGTTTGTCATTTTTTATGGATCACTGTAGGTCTACATAGCTATAAATTGCATTAAAGGATGACTGCACTTAGCGGCAGGATTTGGGCCCTTTTTGGTCGCTTCTCCTGCGTTTGTTTCAATTTTTAAGAAGTCTAATCAATTTCCAACATGACTTCTGATTTTAAACTGATACATTAAGCTCTAACTATGTTTTTTCCTTACAACTTTTGAAAAAAAAGAGATTTTTTGCTTATCTGCCCTTGGTCAAACATAGATCACTCTTTCACCATAATCCTATATGTTCTATAAAGTACAAGTATACAATTTAATATGGTTTCAACAATTAGACTTCACCCATGTAAGTACAGAATACTTTAAAGGGATTTAGAGACGATTTCAGATGAAAGTTTTATTGTATGTATAAATTATTTTTGTTGTCTACTTTAAAAGATTTACCCAGATTTGAATGTTAGAAGTCACGTTACAAGCGAGATACAGAGGAAAGAAACCGTTGTTATGTAAACAAAGCTCGAGTCTTATATTTGCTTACAAATAATGTAATTTTTGTAAAGTAAAGAAATTACATTTTCTTTGACAAAATAACCTGTGGAAACAAGATAAACTCATACAATGTGCTCATAAATAATTTTATCAACAACAAAAAGTAACATTAGATTGAAGCATATATCAATATAACACACATGTAAACAATAACAAGGCTCGAGTTTTGTTCACAAATTTTTATTTTTATTTTTCATTTAATCCGGTATTATTGCTCTCCGGCCCCTGGATAATTGAGGGGTTGTTTAGTTAAAACATGTATATTCTATAGCCATCTTCATAAAACAATACATATGAAAAACTATCTTGGCAGCAAACAAATTAGGAAATATTATTTACTATCATGAGAGACTTGTACTTTTTCAACATTTATTGACAACATATTGATTATTGCGTCATTATTTAGATACTAAACTGAAACTGAGTACTTGGTTTTCTTTTTGCAACTTTGTTCGTGATATCAACATTATATTGATTATTCTAAACTTCAACGCATGACCTCAACATGGACTTAATGTGACAATATTTTCTTTCATTTACTCTGTACTTGAACTGACAAAATCAAATAAAATCATCTTTGTGAAAGTTTATCATATCAAAAAAAGTTTATGATTTCTTTTCATTTTCATAATTATCCAGTTTTGCACTTCTTTTACAGATCGCTGTGTTGGTTTATACATAAAATCCCTGTGGCACCACCTCCATCTAGATGCCTGAGGAGGATAGACAAATTATGCGTATGTCGATAATTTGTAAACTTTTTAAAGTTTGACCAGAGAGTAGTGTTGGTGATTTTCTACGAGAATAATCAACAAAATTATTGAAATGATAATAGTTACGGTGACTAGTTTATTTACAACACATAACATCGGTGGAAATCCATATAAGTTGCTCCTAGGAGTTAGTGATGATAATTTTTGCTTTTATCTTTTTATAATATCATTCTGTTCTGCCATTGATAATCCCGTTAAAAAGGAAAACTTTTGACTCACAGGAAGAGCAGACTCCGACAAATCTATATTTGAATTTGACAGTTAAAAAAAGTGCTTTTGGGGGATTTTATTTTTTGTGTGTGTGCATGCACCAGGTTTGTAATCTATTTTGGTCAACAAGTCTTCGTAGATCCAAAAAGTATATGTAAATTTAAAGTGAAAGTGCTTGTTTTTAGTGAGTCTAACAAGGTAAATTTATTCCACTAGTCTGCATCAACGAAAACGAAAAATACGTTAATGTGATCTCTCCGGTGGGTTCACCAATTTCTTGTCTTGTATAAAAACTAAAATTTTCCTGTTTGTTGGTTGTCCAACCAATGCTGTATTTAACACAGCGATTTATAAACCTTTTAAAATTCTTGGTGAGTCCAACAATTTGGAACTTTAGTTTCATTTCACATTTTGCACAATTTTATATTGGTGGATCCACCAAGTATTGAAATAGTGACAGCATTTTTGGACAAGTTCTTAAAATTTGTTCAGTGTAGTAGTTATTGATATATTAGAAAATTTAACCTCTTTGACTATTGGTGGAACCACCAAACATTGTTTGCAGAATTGTTGATATTTAGGCATTCGAAAGGGTTTTATTTTTGTCATCTGTTCTATTATTGCTTTGTTGGTGGGTTCACCAATTCTTTGAATGAAATACAAAACTGTATACAGACAATTTCACACTTGATTGTTGGTGGAACCACCATGATCCTCTATGCATGAAATATTTTATGTTGTTCAAAATAATAGAATCGCCCATATTTTATTATTGGTGGACCCACCAAGTTTATTCGTAAGTGAGATATTTGATGAATAAAATTGGTGGAACCACCAGGGTCCTCTGTGAGTGAGATATTTTATGTTGTTCAAAATAATAGAATCGCCCATATCTTATTATTGGTGGACCCACCAAGTTTATTCGTAAGTGAAATAATCGATGAATGAAATTGGTGGAATCACCAAAATTATGACTGTCATTGTGGAATATGAAGGTTTAAAGATACTGTAAAATGTGCTTTTGTGTAAAAAAGATGGTGGATTCACCAATTTATGTTGTGTTCAACGACCAAAATGAATAAAATTCATGTTCATTTCTGTTATTGCATTGCGTTCATTTTTCATTTTGCACTGAAAAAAAGAGGACACGAATAGAAAATCCTCTTTCTTAATAGAAACAGTTATTTCAAAAGTTCGTAGGTGTTTTATGTTGCTAAACTATGCTTATTCATGGTTGAATGCACTCTAAGTGTGATAGCTTTCATACTGGTGAGTAATTTTAATGGCCTTAAAATGTTAAAATACATAAAATTAAGGATTGTGATTAAATTCTTCAAAAAATTGCAGCTATGTTATATAGAAATCAGTAAAATAAAATTAAATATGTGATGTTTGATTGTAGAGCAGTCCAAGCTATAATTGTCTAAAAGTGTACCTGTGCTATATAGCTCCTGCAACATTAACAAAATGTTTGCAACATAGTATGTTGAGCATACCAATATATAAGTTCAATTTGAATGTTTACATAATAATTTTTAACAAATATTACATGGGTTTTACCATAAAAACATCAAGGGTGAAGAAACCTTAAACCAAAAGTATATAGTTTTAATGAAAAGTGGGCATAGCTGTTAGACATTTCTGAAACAAAAAATTGAAGAATTAGATTTCAGATATATAGGAAATATATTGGTCAGCTATAAAACATTGACAACATCGCGGGCGATGGGTAGTCAACCGCCTCCTAACGCTCGTCTTTTAATATTGTTTATATGACAAACTAATGAAAATATAATATTTTGAATGTTTTGGTAATAGGTTGTAGCTGTTTTTATTTCGATATAATTGTTTATTAGAAAGAAACACTTATTTTTACTGGGAACACTATACAAAAGGGACCGCGGCATTTCATGAGATTTGGATCAGCTGCCAATCTGGTATTTATGTCTCTGGTTTAATTGGTTTGAGTTTTATATTTTAAGTCATACTCATTGGACCTATGTGCTTTTATTTTTATCCCTGGAACAGAGTATTATTTTTATTTCTTGTTGACTCGTATTTCAATCTTAATAACAAATAAATATAAATATTTTGGTATTGTTTAAAGAAGAAACAGAGAAATCAGGTCATACATCCGTTCAGCATATTTGGGAAATTACTCCATAGGTAACATGCCTGATTGCCATTTTGTACTGGTAGTTACCTGTCCCGTATGAAGAGATCAAGGTTAATGTTCTGTGCTCTGAATATGTTTCTTTTATGTTCCTATAGATTTGTTTTTAACCTTTTAGCACCATTTAGAAATAGAAAGGATGATTGCAAGGAGTGATAGTGTATTTTTTCTTATTCCCATTTACAGGGGGATAGGTGATACATAGAAGTTGTATATTGAAAACCTTTCATAAACAGGTTAAGGTGATTCAGCCAGGAAAGAGGGTAATACTAACAGCCATTACTTTTTATTTCTTAATGAAATCAGACCAAATTTGAAAAGTTTTACCGGTACTCATAATTGCATGAACTTAATGGTTTTAAAGTGTTTTGGTTAGGAAGAAACAAACTCTTAAATTTAAAGGTGGCCAGGGGATAGGTTAGAATGAAAGATCCAGTCAAAATTTTAAAATAAAGGGAAAACCTAGGGTTTGGTGGTTATTTGAGTGGTAAAAATTGTAGAGTTTTTATTGCATTGATTTTGTGGATAGTGGAGCTCATGTCCATTTCATTGATATTTTAAACTGGTAGAACTTTTCATCAGATATGGAATGAAAATGCGAAACTGTGGCCAAATTTTTACTTTCGGTTTTGTGCTTAAAATGTAGGGAGAGTTTAGAACACGAAATGTCACTTGGAAAGAAGGTGATTGGCCACCCCAATGAATTGGTGATTATTTGCATGGGTGTACGTTAAGCTACAACTTTTATGGTAGTTTATGGCAGTTGCTTGGGACTGGTCCATGGTGCCAGACCTGTGAAAGAGGGCAATTTTTTTAGAAAAATTTGAGACTGTCCTTGGCTATTCTATATAGTGCTATATGTAAGTTTTTAATATTTGTTTAATTCTGAAATGTTTAATAATGTTCAATAATCGGACCATGTGTTCCCTGCATGCAAACAAATTTTAGCAAATTTAAAAATCCCATGAAAAATAAGATCAGAGATATAAAAAGTATCTGCCTCACATTTCCTTGACAAATAACTATCCCCTGCCACCATAGCTTAAAGGGAAACCTGAATTTTTAACCGGATTTTTCAATGGAAAAAACTAGTTATTAATCAAAGTACTGAGAAGTACTGACGGGAGTTGATTTTGAGAAATTGTATGGAACCAGGCAAGATTGAACTCTTGTGTTGTTCAACTAAACGCTCGGCTGTCTCCGTTTATCTCCGACAAGCAAGAGAAACTCTGTTTTGTCGGATATTAACAGAGACAGCCAAGCGTCTGGTTGAACGAGACTACATGAACTCTAGCGTAGGAATACATACGAGTTTAAAAAATATCTAAACTGTTTGTACAATTTAAAATCTTACTATTTTCATGGTATTAATAGATAAGTTTTTTTGAAAAACAATGCTTCAGAATTCATAGCATCGAATTCACGATTATTTTCAGGAACTAAGTGTTGTCAGCGGTATTGATTTGTGCTTAGGTCCAAACACTGTTTCACTTTCGCTTTGCCCGAGTAACTGCATAGGAGAGTTGATTAAAATCAACTCGCAAAAATGGTGAAAATCGCGGGCGGGTGGCTGCAAAAAGGGTACCCTCATTGTACGGATGAATCCTCCTACAGTTCTCAAGATAGGAATTTGTTGTTTTGCAGATCAATTATATATACTGTAAATTCCTAATTAAACGCGAGGAATTAATATCCGCGTAAAATCGCGAGAAGCCCGTCTCGCGAATTCTAAAATCTCGCTTTTAATTTTAGAAGACATGTGAAATACATGAAACTATGATGAAATTTCGCCATTCCCGATTTGATGTTCTCGCGATTTGATGGCAAATCGTTGAATCGCGGAATTAAGTACTCGCGTAAAATAAGGAATCTACAGTATATAAGAGGTGTGCTTATTGCTAGGATTTTGATTTCTGATAATTAATGAAAAAAATACCAGCTTTTGAACTTACATGTAGTCATTTTGTGGCAAAATATTGCATATAGGGTACTCTCATTGTACTGATTACTTCTTCTACAGTTCTCAAGATAGGAAGTTGTTCTTTTGCATATCAATTGTACAAAAATCAGAGGTGTTCATATTAATATGATTTTGATTTCTGATAATTAATGAAAAAAATACCAGCTTTTGATCTTAGTCATTTTTTGGCAAAATATTGTATATAGGGTATCCTCATTGTACGGATAACTCCTCCTACAGTTCTCAAGATAGGAAGTTGTTCTTTTGCAGATCAATTGTACATATATCAGTGGTAGGCATATTGCTAGGATTTTGATTTCTGATAATTTATGAAAAAAATACTTTTAATGTTTTGTCCTGTGTATTCATACCTGTGAAAATTACATGGTCATACCATTAGTTATCTTGAAGCAGCGTGTGCAATCAAGTGTGCAGCGAGTACCCTGTTATATCCGATAGCGTATACAACCAACGGGCAGAAATTTTTACCTTGTATTATATGGAGTCTGGTTATAAACGATCCCTTTGTATCCTGTATTTTTTAAATGGAAATAATAATGAAATAATTAGGGACCACACAAACATCTCGTTGTAAGTGGAACCACGTTATATCTGAGTTTGTTATACCCAGTGGCCACTGTATAATTGTTTAAAATTAAATGCATAGTTATAAAATCCATGTAGTCTTATATCTAAGTTATGATATTCATGACCCCTGGGACGGGTTAAGGTTTTAGGACAGGACATATGTAGCAATTTATGAAATCATAGTCAATCTTTTTCTTTACTTCCATGTAGGAAAAGGGGGAGGGGCGATAATGGCATTGTGAATTGTGAAACATTAACATGATTAAACGAGCAAATTAGCTATGAATTTTTACTTATTTTTCTTATATGGTATTGCTGGCATATCAGCGTATGCAGTTAGTGAAAGCGTTTTTTGCGTGTTTTGAGTATTTTTATATTTCAAATATGATGTACATGTATATCCTACTTACATCAAAATTGAATGTTCGGTGTTCTATACGAACTTTTATCATACAAACGATACAGTATCATTGAGATGGAAGTGTTATTTAGGGGCAAACACATGGTGCGGGTATTACTGTCTAATGACAGCATCTAGTTTATTTGTTTGTTTAGCACTACTGGCGCCAAAGCTCGCTAGGGCTCGAAAATTGACATTAAAAAAGCGTCGTAAATTGTTGTGCTTTTCTCACTTTATCTCTTTTCTGGAAAATATTTTATTAAGACATGTAATGTAAAAAAGGTTTATATTTACAAGGCCTTTCAACTGATATCAAGAAAAAGGGGCTGGCCCCTCAAATTAGGGGACCAAAGGGCTCTAAAGTCTTTAATCTGTAGTTCTTTACTGAGAGATATTTTGTGAAAGGTTATAGAAGCAAATATGTTTATCTCACAGTTATGTACATGTACAATGTATCCAAGCAATGTAATGATTTTGTCATGTATTACGTAATTAAGGGTTTTTAGGGGCCAGATGTCCAACATTTCGATCACCCATATCTCAGAAAGGAAAAATATTTTGTATTGCAATGCAGAAGAAAAGTTGTTTAAATTAATGTTCTAAATAATATGCAACCTTCCAAATTTTGTTAAACGGCCCCTATAGGGAGATAAGGGATCAGCCCCTTAAACCTTCTTTCTCAAATATATATAAAATGGTAACAAATTTCTAAACACTTATTGAACAAAATTTGTTAAGAATTAAATTATCTTTCATTTAATATCAAGAAAAAGGGGCTGGCCCCCCAAATTAGGGGACCAAAGGGCTCTAAAGTTTTTAATCTGTAGTTCTTTACTGAGAGATATTTTGTGAAAGGTTATAGAAGCAAATATGTTTATCTCACAGTTATGTATTCAAGCAATGTAATGATTTATCATGTGTTACGTAATTAGTGGTTTTTAGGGGACAAAAGACAAGAATTTTGATCACCAATATCTCAGAAAAGAAAAATATATCGAAATGCAGTATTGGAGTAAAGATAGTCAAAATGATGTACTAAATAACATGCAATTTTCAAAATTTCGTTAAATGGCCCCTATAAGGAGTCATGGGATCGGCCCCTTAAACGTTCTTTCCCATATACTTCAAGAACGGTAACGAATTTCTAAACAGTTGTTGAACAAAATGTGTTGAGATTTTAATGACCTTTTATTTGTTATCAAGAAAAAGGGGCTGGCCCCTCAAATTAAGGGACCAGAGGGTTCTAAAGTCTTTCATTTGTGGTTCTTTACTGAGGGATATTTTGTGAAAGGCTATAGAAGCAAATATGTTTATCTTACAATTATGTATCCAAGAAATGTAGTGATTTTATCATGTGTTATGTAATGAAAGTTTGTTTAGGGGTCAAGAGTCCAAAAATATGACCACCCATATCTCAAAAACGAAAATATTTTGAAATGCAGTATAGAAGAAAATATGCTAAAAATGATGTACTTAACATGCAATCTTCAAAATTTCGTTCAGCGGCTCGAATAAGGAGATAAGGGAACGGCCCGTAAAACATTGTTTGCCTAAGATATCTCGAGGACAGTGACAAATTTCTAAACACTTGTTAAACAAAGCTCTTACACCTGTAACAAAATAGTATCTGGACCATAGAATGTAGCTCCTGTTTTTCTATTCTCAATCATGTTTAGCTGCTAAATAGCAAAATCAAGATAGAACATATATCTCAAATTCTAAAATCAGACGGAAGACCTACTCGTTGCTCGCAACGAGATCGTGTCTAGTTATTATTATTTTTCTTCCTTTTTTGTGCACGCGATTTCTCATAAACGGCTCGTCCGATCTCAATCAAATTTTTTGTATGTGATAGATAGTAGTCTGAACTTGATTGGAATTTTTTTGGATTGATGACGTCACATCCGTTTTTGAAATATTGAGATTTTTCTAATTTTATATGGGTATTTTGTTTTCTGTTGTTCTCCTAAACTATAAGAGATATTAAGCTCAAATTTCTACTGTTGGTAAAGGAAAGCTTGAAGTTTTGCATGATTGTTGTTTTGTATGTTCAGCACTACTGGCGCCAAAGCTCGCTGTGGCTCGAAAATTGACATTAAAAAAGCGTCGTAAATTTTTGTGTTTTTCTCACTTTATCTCTTTTCTGGAAAATATTTTGTTAAAACATGTAAAGTACAAAACCTTTATATTTACAAGACCATTCTGCTGATATCAAGAAATAGGGGCTGGCCCCTCTAATGAGGAACCTAAAGGGCTCTAAAGTATTTTACCCATAACTCTTCACCGAGGGATATTTTGTAATAAATTGTAGAAGCAAATATGTTTATCTTACAGTTATGAAGCCAAGCAGTTTGACGATTTTCTCATATATTACGTAATTAGGGGTTTTTAGGGGTCAAAAGTCCAAAACTTTGATCACCTATATCTCAAAAAGGAAACATATTTTGAAATGCAGTATCATATCCATATATTACTCAAGGCCAAATAAATTTAGGATACAACATATTTCGAATATTTTGAAACATACATTTGGATGGTGTTCATATGATTTTTGTGCAATTTAGCCTTATATCATTTTAAAATGTGTAACTTGTGTTCTGTTTGTAGTAAAGACCTGAAATTTGGACACAACCACCACCAGTGTTTAGGCTTTATGTCAAAGAAATTTCAAGGTCATATCAACGGGTCAAAGGTCAAATATGATGACGTCATCTAGGATTTTTATCAATTTATACCTCTGTCAAACATACTTAAACCTTAATTTATCTAAAGCCAACGGAAATTTTCTTTCTTTTGATTTATTTTATTTTCAGGGTCATGACAATCATACTGTTTAATTTTATTTAAATTTGAATTATACATTTTCTTTTTAGATACCGTTAAGTGCTGCAAATTTTCGTCTTAAAAGAGTATTCACAAGCACTAGTTTTACATTATATCGCATGAAAAATTATCTTAAGTTACCAGTTAGAATTTATTTCAGTATCTGTAACTAACAAGAAGGTGTCCTGTTTAAATGGCAGCACAATATTTGTAATATCTTGAAAAATAACTTGATGGCATATAAAATTATAACAATGACTATTTCATTTTACACTCCACTGAAAGGAGATTCCAATGGTAGGTTTGGGGCGATGTGGGCAAAAATTGTGAGGTCGGATTTTTTTTCTTCAAATTTTACGTATTAAAAGATTTCATTCCAAAGAAAAAAATATAAAAATTTCAGAAAAATTGAATTATAGGAAAAATTTAGCTTATCTGTTTTGTACTACCTTAAATGAAACTTATTGTTAATTCAATACAGGTAGAACAAATACATCTGCATGCAGTATAACTTGAAGATAAAAGGTTCTCTCTACTGCATAGTTATGATATTGCCAGAGTACGACTTCTCTAAGGTACTAGTTCTCCAGCATCCGCCAGTAGGTGGCGTTATATAGGAAACGCGAAAACGAAAGTGGAAGTAGGTTTAGAAATCTGGCGACAAAAAAGCGCTGCAGCTATGCTTAGCGCTTTAAAAATTGCTAATATGAGTACAGTAATTAAAAATCTACAACATGCAGATGATGTTACCTTAGCACTTAGAGATATTCTTTCCTTAGACAAAGCCATTGAAACAGTAAAGCCTTTTTGTGATCATGCTGGGTCTAAATTAACCTTAAACAAAACACAATGTATTTTTCTTGGAAAACTTAAAGATAAACATTCTAATATTGACGAGATTAATGTCACAAACGATGCTTTAAGATGTCTAGGAAATTTTATTGGACATGATAAAGAACAATGTTTTGATTTAAAATTGAAAAAAAAATTCCGATAATATAGAAAAATTTCTAGAGTCCTGGAAAAACAGATAACTTAATATTTTTGGGAAAACTTGTATAGAAAATTCTTTAGCTATTTGAAAACTGATTTATGTAGGGTCGATTTTACCCCTCCCTAATGAAGATTTTTAAAAAAAAGATTAAATGTAGCATTTTTAATTTTATTTAGGATAAAAGAGATAGAATAAAACGAGACACAATAATTGGCAAAATTGAGGACGGGGGTGTTGGTCTGGTAGATATAGAACTGAAACTTAAGGTTATAAAAGCATCATAGGTAAAAAGACTTGTAAATGAATCTTGAATACTTATTAATATATTTCAAGGGTAAAAAAACACGGGATTAAATATTAATTCTTTAATATCAATGTCTGAAAGTTGAAAAAAAGTTGAACATTTTGAATGTTTGTTAAATCTACCTACTGTGTACAAGTATAAAGAAATGATGTGTTGTTTTAATGAATGTAAAAGGTTAATTAATATATCTGAACTTTCAAATGTAACATTTGCACATCAACCACTGTGGAATAATACTCTGTTTGAACATAAGAGAAAATCATTATTTTTTAAAAACTGGGTAATGAGTAAAATATGACCTTTTGTATTTCAAAAATTTATTCAACAAAAATGGTGAATTCAAAACACTACAAGAAGTTTCAAATGATCTAAAGAAGAAAAATTATTAGTTGTGTGAATACAATATTTTAAAGAAAATAATCAAGAAAAAAGGTGAGCGTTTTGATATGTTTGTATACAAAAATACTGAAAAGAAATGTTCATGATAATTATAAGGGAACATTTGATATATTCGAAAAGAGATGTAAATTTTACTTTGTACAGTTTGCTTAATAACATATTCAAACTACCTTGCTACCAATCTGCATTTAACAAAAAAATTAATACTGGCAGAGAAAATTGGAAAGATATTTTTGAAAGAACGGTTAAGAACATGTATGACAAAAGACTAAGTGAATTTAATTAAAAGTTGTTAAATAATATTTTGAATTGTAATTCCTTTCAATACAAATGTAAATCAAGGTAATATGCAAAATGTGAATTCTGCCCGTGTGAAAAGGAGGACATTAAGCTCCTTTTATTTGATTGGCTATCTGTACAAAGATTGTGGCAAAAATTGAATAGTATTTTGAATTTCGATGTCTGCTGGAAACACATCATTATAGGCTTCTATTTAGAAAAAAAAATGTATTTTTAAATATAATTATATCATGTATCATATGATATTTATAAATATAAAATTACATGTAGCATGAAGGAAAATTTTCAATCATGTAAAACACTTTTTTTTCAAAAGGTCTCTCTCTAAAGAAATGGACATGGTGTTGAGTTTTTCAAAAAAAAAATATATAGAGGTAAATTGTTAGAATTCATTCGATTGTTATAATCTGTTTTTTAGTTAAGATTAACTGGTTGTCCTGACCCGGGGCAATCAGATTTTGTAAAGGGTTGCATATTTCTGAATAAAATATATAATAAAGAAAATAAAATGTTGATGTACCTTCATAACGCATTTTGAAAAGAGAGAGAGAGACAGAGAGAGAGAGAGAGAGAGAGAGAGAGAGATGTTCAATTATTGTTCAATTATAGTACCACTATTTTGATTTTAGATTTTAGACCACTCATTAAATTATTAGATTAATCCTTCAAGCATGTTTATGACTTTTATCTCCAATCAAGTCTATATATAAGATATTTGCAGAGCAGTAAGGCTAAGATAACAACGAATTATCTTATTTCAACGCAGTTTTAAACCATTATATGACAATAAATTTCTACGGGAAAATTACTGAACTATGTGTCAAAGACTTCAAGTAAAATTGAGCGAAGAATAAACGTAACAATAATGACTGAAAAAGTTGTCCAAATCACGGCATTAAGTGCAGTCATCCTTTCTTTAAATGTTTTAAATGTGCTAATTTAACTAACCTATTTTCAAATATACCCAGTAACAAAATTAAATAAGAGGTCAAAAAACGAAATTAGAATAGAAAACATTTATTTCGTGATACAAATTAATATTGGATGCATTGAAATTATGTGTAATTTTATGTTTTTCCGTTCTATTAAATTTTGATATCATAGCGTTTTTCTTAACCTTGCGTAGGCACAGCATTTGATGTTTCATGATTTTACTATGCTGATTTGAAGTACAGTACTATGTAATAATAATCTAAACTCGTGAAGATTTGAAAGAATTCGGTGTTCTAATCAATATTCTGTCATATATACTTTACTTATTATATAAAAGTATATTGATTTCTTTTTATAGAGGGAGAGTAAATCAACTAAAGCCTATCATCTCGAAAACAACACTGAAACTACAATTATTCAACGGCACAGTTGCCTAAAGAAATGGGTATTTTTTCTAGCAAACCTACATCTACACAGATACCATTATTCCCTAGAAAAGAAAAAGTATGTTTGCAATGAAGAATAGGAGTAAAGCCGGTGTTCTCGTCGTCTGATTTGGAACCTGGCGACCATGTAGTTATTAAAAAGGATTTGTACGAGCACCACGCAATAATTATTTCCAAAACTGTTGGGGACACCTTTGAGGTTGTGGAAGTAAGTAATTCAAAAAGCGGGGAACGACAGCAGTTTTGAGTTCTTGCTCAAAAGCAACAATTTTGATTCACGACAAAAAGTTTAACTTTCATAAACAAAATATTGGTGTAGTCAAGTACAAGAAATCATATAAAAAAGATGAGATTGTTAAACGTGCCAAAGAATTTCAAAAAAAAGAAAGAGAAAAATTTCATTACCATCTTTTAAGAAACAATTGCGAACATTTTGCAACACGCTGTGCTACTGGACATCATGTCAGCCTGCAAGCGGCCGAAAAATGACATTTTTACTTTTTGGAATTTTGAATGAAAGGGAAAAAAATATAATGCTGTATAAACAGCACTTCCATTGCTATAATTGTTATGTAGCAAACAAGTATGTTCTAGATGTTAACATTGTTAAAATAACATCTGCAAAACATATAAAAGAAGGAGACATTATTCGGTCAGAGGAACATGTTGATTACGTTGTTGTGTCCGAGCCTGAACCGACTGAAATTGGTGTGAGGTTGTGGACTGTATTTTTTAACCGTCGCATCATTCTGAAGAATAGAATATCAATTAAGTTTGATGGAAATTACAGCAAACTGGATTACAATGATGAAGAATATGACATAAATCCCCCCGATCAAGTTGTAGATCTTGCCCATAGTAGGCTTGGCAATACGTTTTCAGATTTTTTTAGAAAAGGTTCAAGCCACTTTGCAAGGTGGTGCAAACTTAAATTCCCTTTAGAATGCATGGAATTTGATGAATAACACAGGCGTAAGGCGTTTCAAAATCCTTCGTTATTTTGATGTTAATTTAAGAAAAAAATGTTTGTTGCGAGAAAACGTGAGGGGAGACACGCCTCCCTGGGTCCTTATGCTACTAGCGTGCAATAATTGAACATTATATTATGACATGAGCACGCATCGCCGGAGTAGTTAAACCAGTCGGCAATTAATCAATTAAATATTTCTAAAATCGTTAACAATATATATAGTTTAAATTGCATTATTATCGGAAAAAATTGAAACAATAATATAATGATAGAATAATTTGATGCTTTGTGTATAATTGATTATTTGTATTCTTTTATTTACTCAAAAAACTTTTAATAGATGTTTATGTAATATGCTTATAGAGCCTATCCTGGATTGAGTATTATTAAAAATATAGTTTGTGCATGTTTAAACAGCAGGAATGGCAATATTTATTATTATTTATTAATAAAACGTATTACGGGGATTAGGGCCTAAATTTCTGTTTACAATAAATTTAATTATCACTCGTAAAAATGATATTTTTGCCACAGTTTCTTAAAGAACGTAAAACAAAAGAGAATCATTTTTTAAATATATAAACCAATATTGAATGCATTGATGTTACCTGTTTGAGTATTTTTATATGTTTCCCGTATTATAAAGGTGGGTGACGTCATAATGAAAAATAAGATAAACACATAATCTCGGCAGAAGCGCAACATTCACTAAATGTATATTCATATGTCGATGTACATGGGTGGAGTCGATTACTTTCAAAAGTAATCGTTTAAATTTCAATTATATTGGATTTTGATATTGGATTAAAGTAATTGATTAAAGCAGCTGATTACATTCATTTTTAAAAGAAATTGATTGCATTATATTACTTACTTTTCCTTCATGAAGTCATGATTACTTATGATCACGTGCACTTTAAAGTACATGTTTCCCTTTTATTTTCATCACGTTTTAAGAAACTATGCATCTTGACACGACACTTTTTATACAAACTCTTAATATTAAAAGTGTTTTCATTGCAATTTATTATCACACGGATATCCCAAAGAAACGAGTTTATTAATCGTGGACATTATGCTTCTTTAATAGTTGTTTGTTTTAATTGAAAACAACGCGAAATTTTTATAATAGGCGAATGTGTTCACTAATGAATCATTTTTGTGCGTCGTAATCAAGTAACTCTTTGAAATTATGTAATAAGATATGAGTGCAGTAATATTTTATGGTTTAGACACACATTTTCAAAGTAGATCTAACTCTGACATGGTCGTCAATTTTTTGGGTAAAAAGCTATTATATGTGTGTGAAAGTAGTGGACTAAGAAATTTAAATGGGCGTTCTGGGTATCCCCGTTCTGCGAAATATGTAAAGATGAACAAAACATAAACATTATATAACATTAACATTATTTGATTGTAAAATTATCAAAACTTTTTGAGAGAAAGTCAGCTTCTTTCTAAAATTTGATGTTACTCGGAAATTATTTTACTTGGATTCTATACTGAAATAAGCGAAAAAACACTACTTTTAAACAATCTAATAGCTTTTATTACCTTTAATATGTTTACATATAAGATGAAACGTAGATTGAAGGATGAGAAAATGTCAGAAGAAACCTCTTTTTCAGTTTAAAAAGAAATCTTTTGATGCAAAAACGACTGGTTGTATTAGAAATGATTTTTTTTTTAATGAATTCATTAATTTCATACAGGAACAATTATCATAATGACAAAGCATGAACGTTTTCAAAAAATGTTAAATGACATAAATTGAAAAAACTTATCTCAGAGAGAGAGAGAGAGAGAGAGAGAGAGAGAGAGAGAGAGAGAGAATTATGTAAATAAATGTTGCCATATTTCCCATCTGTTATTAAATTCATTCATTTTATTTTCCACACCTGCAGTTTATTTTATTGCCTTAATATATGATTCGATCCAAGGACTGATAAGTAAAAGTTACTTTTAAAGCATCTGCTTCTGTATATGTATTGCTTAACTAGCATAAATATAACATTGCTCTGTCTAATATTTTCTTTAGTTTTGTATTCTCCAAACATGAAATTATCTTGATTCAGTTCAATATCTATATTCTTTATTTGACATAAGTTTATGAAGTTATTAAGAAGCTGCTGTACAGTTGGGCAATTCCACATTAGGTGGCAAATTGTTTCCTATTCACTATGACATAGATTACATCATTTTAAATCAACTTTCCCAATTTTAAACATAATACTATTTGTTGTTAAAATATTATGATTGATGCGATATTGTAGCCATTGTAACTGAGCACTATTGGTAGTAAAAAATGGGATAGACTATATCTTTTTCCATTGTAAGTCAGTAATTTCAAAGATTTTCCCCCACTTTTCCCGTGCACCTGGCTTGACTTCTGATCTATTTAATACATCATACATAGCTTTTGATCCTTTTCTTGTTGTGACAAAAAACTGGATATTTCTCGGATATAAAAGGTTTATCTAAACATACATCTCGATATATTACACTTTCTCATATCAGATATTATAGCCTGCTTGATTTCTAAATAAGTTACGTAGTTTGTTTTTATATTAAACTTCAATTGTAGTGTATCCAAAGATATAAAAGGACTATGTGCGGCTTTATGCATGTTTTGCCCCTAAAATCAAAGTTTTAGAAAGAGCTTTAAAAATAAGGTGAAAGATAGTTAAAATCATATTGGAAATAAAGGTTTAAAAGGTTATCACCACAGTGACGTCATAATGTAGAAATGACGTCATGAAGATTGAATTATTTTGATAAATTGATGTTTTGTAGCAAAATATGGGTGTTTTTCGATGGTTTTTCGACTGGGAAACATCGAGCGCAGGCTTGCTCATGTACCATTTTTTCGTTTAATGTGTATAAACATCGGAAGAAAAAAATATATATTAAAATTGCACTTGAGCAGACCTGCGCTCTATACTTCCGAAAGCAAAATAAAGAGCAAAAATGAGAATATTTTCATTTTTTTGCAAATTAAGGGAAATAGGTCATTTAGGTGACATCATAGATAAATAATGAATGAGCAATGATGACTAAAATCAAGATTAAAGTTATAGGCATCCTCCATACAATGATTTGTGAATATTTGATTTTTATACGATACTATTTAAAAATTGGTTGAAATCGAGGGCAGATATTTGACCATACTGCACATAGTTCTTTCCCTGTTCATTCAGTAGGTCATTGACATGTATGATATTATTTTTATACCAAGATCTGTAAAAAAACTGTTTCTTTCCCTATCTTAAATCTTTTATTATGCCACAAAGGCTGGCTAATATATTCTTTCCAATTACTAATTTGGTTTTTATCTTGAATTTCCTTGAACGCTATAAAAACATCTTTCCAAAAATCATTTTCAATATTCTCTTTTAGGCAAACTAAGTATTCAGTTCCTGTGCTTAATAAAAGTTCGATATCTACTATGTTTTGTAACAAGGTTTTCCACTTTGAATTGTTATTAAAAAGAATTCTTCTTATCCATGTAGATTTTAATCCTTTTATATAATTTTCTAAGTCAAGCATTTTCAGCCCTCCCTGAGAACATTTTTGTGTAACAATATTTCTTTTTACTTTATCAACATCAGAGTTCCATAGAAATCTAAAAACGATGTTATTTAGTTCTTTCATTATTACAGGTTTCGGGTTTGGTAAAGTTATAAATAAGTGGTTAAGTTGAGATATGATTAGAGATTTTATAAGAGTTATTCTTCTAATAGGTGTTAAATTACGCTTTTTCCATTGTTCTATTATACTTTTTATTTTTACCAGTTTTTTGTAATAATTCAGTTTATTTATTCTTGTTAAGTCCACATCATAGTGAATGCCCAAAATTAATTTCTGTACAGATTTTGTCTTCTGAATATTTTTTACTTCCTATCCATACAATCTGGGTTTTTGCATTATTCATTTTAAGCCCTGACATGAAATAAAACTTCTCTAACTCTTCTATTGTTGCATTTAATGACTTTTCTGATCCATCAAGAATTATAACTGTATCATCAGCATACTGTGATATTATATATTCATTATCGTTTATTTTTATACCTTTAATATCTTTGTTATGTTTTATATCTATTGACAATATTTCAGCACATAGCAAAAAAATGTATGGAGAAATAGGGTCTCCTTGTCTGCATCCTCTTTCTACATTAATAAAATTAGATAAGATGCCTGCTTGAGTTACACATGACACAGACTTATTTTGAAAAGTTTTAACCCAATTTGAAATTGACGGGCCAAAATTGAAGTAGGATAGGACTTTATGAATGAATTTCCAAGACACAGAGTCAAAGGCTTTTTCAAAATCAATCATAGCTAGGACTCCAGGAATATTACATATTTCAGTGTAGTTTATTAAATCATATATTAATCTCGTGTTTTCGCCAATATATCTGCCTGAAATGAATCCCGATTGGTCTGAACGTATTATTTTGTTTAAAGTGTTTTTAATCCTTCTAGCTATACATCTTGATCCAATTTTATAAACTGTATTAAGTAGAGCTATAGGTCTCCAATTTGCAATGTTGAATTTACTTTTACCCTCTTTTGGTACACATGTTATTATCCCCTGTTTCTGTGTTGATGATAATTCTCCAATTTCATAACCCCAGGTTAAAGATCTTATAATGAAATATCCTAACTTGTTCCAAAACATTTTAAAAAATTCAGCTGTAAAGCCATCACTTCCAGGGCTTTTGTTATTTGACATGTTTTTTTTTAATATTGTTAATGCTTCATCATATGTAATTTTTCCCTCTAATTTTTCATGTTCTGAGTCATTTAATTTCATAACATCTGTGAAAGTTATTCTATTCAAATCAAATTCCGCTGAATTTACATTTGTTTTTGCATTATACAAATTTTTATAGAAAGTTGCTACTTCTTTTAAAATGTCTTCCTGTTTATTAATTTCTACGTGTACATTGTTGTCCTGTTTTAAAAGCTTAGGTATAATTTAATTTACATAATGTCTGTTTTCCAAATTTAAAAAGTTACTGGTAGGATTTTCGCCTTCACTTAGCCATTTCGCTCGCGATCTAACTGAATTTCCCATTTGCTTATGTTTTCTAGTTATTGTTTCTTTTCATATATTATATCCATATTCATTTCATATTCGTCCTCTAATGAGCCTATTTCTTCTATAAGTTTCTGTTCAGCAATTGATCTACTTTTTTTAAATAGCTTGCAAATGAAATAGTTTTACCCCTGATTTCGATTAGCAGCGTTTCCAAAAATAACTGGTCATTTATAAAAAAAACTGTATTTCAGGGTCTGGTAAATCTAAAATATTTTCCCTATTATGTATAGGCAATGCATATTGTTTTTTAATTTCGTCAATATGATTACTGATTGATTGTACATATTCAGGTATATTTAAAAGAGAGTAATTAAATTTCCATAGGCCTTTACCATGTTTGAATTCATTCAGTTTCAACAATATCATAATTGGTGAATGGTCTGACCCAGGCTTGGGGCGAATTACATTGTAAAGTAATGCATTACACTACCATTACTTCATGAATTTGGGCATTAAATTACCATTACTTGATTTTCCTGAATTAATGCATTACATTACCATTACATGAGTAAAGTAATGCATTACCATTACCATTACTTTTTTTTTTAAAGTAAAGCTAATAAAGAGTTTGTGCAAATGTTTCAAATATACAACACTCTTTAACATATCTACAGCTTTATGCTTGCGGTATCAGGTTCAAATTCAATGAATAAACAAGAGTCATTCTTTATTTGCTCAATATATAATCATATTGTGGCAATATGAACAACATATTACATAAGTAAAATGATATTTATAGACATTTGGCATGATACAATATCAGATAATTATGAAATAGAGACACAGAATAACATGCGTAACAAAAAACAATTGATGAAATAATGTTGCTGTTTTTAAAAGCTAAATATAGATATATCCCCAGATTACACAAATCTTTATAATTTTGGACACTTAATTTTATTAATTTATAAACAGATGATTTTTCCCAGTTATATTTCTTAATTTATTTTAATCGTATTTCTTTTTACGGAGGACACTTTAAGACAAAAGATTGCTGTTGCACTTTATGATCGAAGTTTCAAAGGGTTCATCTTTTAAATGCATCCATTTTCCGGGCTATACTAAATAAATGTTTTGCAGGAGCAGTCAAAGCTTGGACTGGATAATACTGTTTGACGATCTTTATCTTAGGATATATTAAGTGCAATAATAGATTAAATACATAAATCTTGTATTTTCTATCAGTCCAAACTAATGTTAAGTGTAATTAATATACAGGAGAGAGAGAGAGAGAGAGAGAGAGAGAGAGAGAGAGAGAGAGAGAGAGAGAGAGAGAGAATAAGTAAGATTATTTTCAAATGGGTTATAATATTGGAAGTGATATTGATTTTCATCATGGATGGACAGTGCATTCATTTGGCTTTTAAAGGTGCATGTCTGTCTCCTATTCTATTGTGACATATTGCGAAGGGAAGGGGATTGGGGTGTTTAGCACTTTTTAGAACAATAGATTGTTTTGATACTTAGATGTTACTGGGGGCATAGTGTGTTGTTGACACATTTCTTATTGAAGTGCAAACTAATTGGAGTAAATTGTTTAAATGATTAAAAACTCTTAATAACAACACTCTTAAAAATGTTATGAAATTGTGCTGTTATCTTTAGTAATATAAACAATTCAAAAATGAGTTTTAAAAAACCTTTTTTAATAAAACATGTACAATTAAAACATTTTTTCTTAATCAGAATTATTTCTGTCCTCTTTAAAAATAAATTTAATCAAATTTAATTTCAACTATTCATTTATTCATCACATTTTTTAAAGTGAACGTGCATAAATATGCATAGTAATGCAAAGTAATGCCATGTAATGCCAGCATTACACTAGATTTTGGAAAGTAATGCATTACATTAGCATTACTTGTAATGCTAATTTTGAGGCATTACACATTACTAGCATTACTTTGAAAACATGTAATGCATTGCAATGCATTACCATTACATTTAGCATTACCCCAATTCTGGTCTGACCTATAGCTAGATAGTATGTCACAATTTTTAACTTGTGTTATCAATGAAGTTGATATCAGGAAAAAGTCTAGCCTTGCTTGTTTTAATTGATTAGGTTTTCTCCAAGTATATATATCTATGTTTGGGTGAAATTCTCTATAAATATCTGCTAAATCAAAATAACTAATTAGCTCTAATAGTTTCCTCTTGCTTTCGGGTTATTTACATGCAAATAATTAAAATAATCTTTGGATGTATCTATAACAATATTATAATCACCTACAATAATTATTTCTTCATTATTTATTCTTGTTATTATGTCTGATAGTGTTTGAAAAAAAGTGGGGGAATCTTTATTAGGTCCATATATGCATGCTAAAGTTAATCTCTTATTCTCAATTTTGATATCTAAAGTTAATAAATTCCCATTATCATCCTTCACACAATCATATATATTATATTCAAAATTACAGCTGAAAAGTATTGCAATTCCTCTTGAATTAGATGCATAAGAGTTAAATAAAACTTCAAAACCCCATTCGTTTCTGATATTGTTTTCAATTTCTTCTGTGAAATGAGTATCTATCAAACAAAGAATGTTACAGTTTTGTTTTTTGTAATACTGGAAAACGTCTTTTCTTTTTTATCGTCATTCAGTCCTTGACAGTTTACATAAATTATCTTAATGTCCGACATGAGCCGATCGACAGATTATTTTTAACTTACAATTAACATCGCAAACGTGAATAATAATGAAGTAATTCAAACAAATAAAATTTTGGGTAAACAGTACTGTCAAAGAGAGTGAAAGAAAAGAAAGTATGAAGAAGATAGAATACCTTTGTGTAGACATGCTCACTATAAATATGACACAAGGTAAACGTCAACTTTTGCAATTCCAGTGTCCATAAACACAAACCGGATGTTTTATATGTGCAGTTAAAAAAAGAATGTAAAAGTTGAACATAATAAATCCGGAAAAAATTTAGGTGGAGTAACTGTACATTTTAAAGTTGGTATAATGTTACACGTGTAAATAAATACATTGCACTTAACATTGTGCGAGAAAATTATGGAGTTTTTGTTTTTTAAATCCGATATAAATATTTGCAAGGATTCGCAAGAAAACCTATTTTATAGGTGGTCCAGTAAGTTAGCAACATCGCACATATGTTCCTCCATAATATTGAATCTCTCGGGACCCAGTCGCGTGTGACCACTCCGCCATGTAATGACCACCGCTATATTCTGCATTTGATTAGTTTTCATATAATGTAGTAAGCGCCTGCCCCCTCCATGCTCCCCATCGTCATAGTATCCTTCTTGTATCCTGCTTGAGGAGTCAGAGAACCGATATACAAGAATTCTGTGATCAGCTGATGCCGAATATGGGTCCAAATTTACTTTTTGGTAAAGGTTTCAAACATCGCTAGATGATGATACTCTTGCTCCGTTTGCAAATATTTCCGACCCTTTTTTTGAGTCGGTCTGTTGAAACGGAATCTACTGGTTCCACATCGTGCGTCGCAATTTGTAATACATCAGAAGATTCCAGTTTTGGAATTGGTTCCTGGTACTTTTCGCCGTTTGGTAATACGATTCGGCCGCTCTCGACCTTTGTTCTGATATCCTGCGATCTTAACATATCTGAGATGGCGTAAAGGCGGTTTTTTTCCTCCACCATAACTGTGGGTTCCTGTGTTGTTATGAAAAAAAGGAGGGTTACCTTTGCCAATTTTTTAGATTTTTGAGCTTGCAGTAGCTCATCCTTCGTCTTTCGATCTACCAATTTCCCTGTAATTGACACTGGTTTGGAATTAACAACACCCTTTACGCTGTTTCTGTGGATTCTCAGGAATTGGACATCGATTCCTAATGTGTCTTTAATTGTTTCGGGGATGATCTGCATTAAATGTTCGCCTTGTTTGTACTGAAAGTTGTGAATAGGAATGTTGTCTCTCATGGACCTTGCCCTCAAATCTGTTACCTCAGACTGCACATTTTCCATTTTTCTATCGAATTTGATCAGCATAGCCCTCATGAGATCGAGCTCCCTCCGCAATTGTGCGTTTTCTGCGCGGACAATATGAATTTCGTCGTTATTACTCTCTGCTTGTTCTCCAATATAATTGACAGTTTTTTATATTCCCCTATCTGGATCTTCTAGAGTTCTTTTAATGGCCTGAATTTCACTGTATATCGACTCATATCTCAAAAGTGTTTTACTTAAATCGTTTACTGTCTTTTGTAAGGATTGAAAATCCTTTAAAGGTACAGTTTCCTGTTTGTTTTCGTCAGTTGGCTTCGGTGAGTTCTCCTCCACGGGCTTTTTGTTGAACATTTTTACAGGCCTTTGTTGTTTACCTGTTGACATTTTCACTTAAATCCTTTGGTTTTGTTGCACTGAAAATTTTGCAGAATGCTCCACAAGTGTATATTAACAGACGGGTATAAATACAATTTCACTAACCCATCGTAATTCACACTTTTCACCGAAATTTGCCGGAGCCGAAATGATTACCTTGCCATTGTTAGCACGTCACGTGACCTCCCTAGAAATTATATTTACCACCGTGACGATATAAAGGCGCAAAATATGTGATGTATAATGATGATAATGATGATGATGGTGTTGTTATGATGATTATGCGAATAAACTTGATATTAATAAAAGAAAAAAATGAACGTCCTAATTTGGGTATGGTCAAGGATTATTACATCTAGCAATTCAATTGTGCTTAGTGATAGTGTAAACAATTGTCTTCGCAATTCATCTGTAACCAGGACATGTTTCTCTAAGCAAAGTCAGCTTTAATTAAAAATTCGGTTGACCTTTACAAAAAAGCTCGTGTGAGACCCAGTTAGCATATACTATTTGGTCGATATTTATAACTTACCTTCATTTTTGTATGGGGAAGACTAGATTCTACAACCACTGAGTCTTGACGTATCCTACACCAGCTTCTCAAGGTGAACATTTTCATTTAGATTATTCCAAAGTTTGATTCTTGAAGGAGAGCCTACAAATTAGCTATAAGACCTTAATTAGAAAACTGATTCAGACACTTAATAATGATTGTCAACAAACCTAGTTATGTATAGTACTTGGATTTCGCTCAATACGATATTTCAGTTAATTTGATCCTCGGGACCTTGACCAGACACCTGGCGTTGCCCGTGCCAGGTTATATAACCCAGAATTATCTCCTCCTTGACCTGGTGAGTAGCCCCTTACCCTGTACAAAAAGAGGAGGCAAAAGACAGTTTAAAGTTTACTACTCTTTTATCAATTTAATATGACATTTTAACAATAAATGTCAATATTAATTACAATGAAATTTATCAACATTAATATTCATTACAACAATTTCTGAAAATTAAATATTAGTTGAACCCTCGGAATCTATTAAGTTTACTTTTGAGAATGCGCTCAAGCGTTTTAATTTATCTTACCTGTATAAAAGAGGAGGCAGAATTACAGCTTCCAGATGACTACTTGAGAGCTGTGTTCACCGCACCCCCATTTTATACGCACGGACACTGCGCTACAATATTCTCATCCTAATAAGTAAATGCAATCAAGTGCATACTAATGATTAGACACACCGTGGTTAGTAATAGCGTTTTATTTCGATTTCCGACCCGGCGTCGACAGGCTCATCACTGGACTTAAAAACACATCTCCATGAACACAAATAAACATACGTTGTCTATTTAACGCATGCACTTTAATCAATTTCTATAGAATTTCCGTTATGATAAATTCCCCCAATAACAATAAATCTTGTCCTCAAAATTAAAAACATTCGATATGATTTTGATTTTTATTCCAATCTTCACTCTGATTCAGGTGACTCGTACATATATATCTACAACGAGAAAAAGAGAATTAAAACATGCAAAAACATATCTATTAAATCGTAACACACACAAAAAGATAATAATAAAGGATTACAACATCCTATAGAATACTTGTATCATCAGGAGCACACTATTGTGATGTATTGACAACGTTTTGGCTTAGACCTTCTTTTTTCAGATTCGACAATCTTAGACAGTAATACATGATAAACTAAAACCGATATATATCATTTGACCACATTTTTTTTTTTTAGATTTTTCGTAACCAAATTATGATTAAAGGTTTAAAAAAACAAAGTCCAACGCTTGTATATTACATCCGTAGAAAAGAGCACCTTGTCAAAATAAATATTATTTGACAAAAATTATTCATTTAGTGTCTTCTGTTTGTTTGGTAATCATCAATTAAATGATAGGCAAACTACAATTAATATAGAAAATTGTACATGAAGCTCAGTATGCATCTCAGCAATTACCGTAGTAATTTTCTTTCATAACGATTGTAAGCTGCGAAGACAAGAGACTATAGCCAACAATATGCTTTATTTACCGAAAAAAGATGTGCACCAACAGTTATAATGTGATTTGTGAAATTGATGATAATATAACATATTATAAGCCATTGATTTGTGTGTTACATAAATAATGATAGTTAACTAATTCAGGATGATATTTCCAAAACCAAAGAACATGTATGTTGCAGCGATTAAAGAAAATAAAAAAATTCAAAACAAAACCTGCTAGAATTATAAAAAAAAATATCGTTAAAAAATTAAATTAATGAAATTTGTTGTTACTTTTTATTTGGATTAATTAGAGATTTTAATAGCTTGTAATAAATTTGACCGAAATAATAAATGGTTAGCCTAATGTTATAGAATGGTGAAAGTTAACACAAAGTATAGACAACATGAAGTCTTAGTTATCAGGGATGCTAAATTAACCCATGTATTTGTACATACGCTGATGCTAGCTAGTTTATGAAAAAAAAATGCCAATGAACCATTAGTTTAGGCCGAACTGACATCAGAATTGATGTTATCAATAAGAGTCGGTGGTTGCACATGCCATGCAATAAACAGGATGGAGGATTGATAACTGAACTGCAAAACAACACATGCTTCTGTGTTAGAAATTTCCTCGTTAATATTAAATATATGTAAATATATAAATTAGGTAAACACTTCATTCTTTACAAATCAATGTTATTTTATAATTATACATGTATCTCGTGCCTTATTTCCTGCATTTCAAGCATTTGTTCTCATATTAGATTTCCTTTATATTTCATGTTATAGGAAATAATTACATACATTTCAACAATGACTGATTATTTCATTCATCAAACTACGGAATCTATCATATCCCTAGTTGATGGGAGGTGTGTTCAGAATGAACTCAATTACATTATAATCTGCCCTAAAACATTACAGAATAAATGAGTCGATGCTCATATTGCATTACAAAAGGTATGACTCTCGCTGAAATAAGAAAGAAATTTTTAAAAATCAATCAAAAATTGCTCAGTAATATGTAATAAATGAAAAGAGTACGATAAGAAAGCGGGCCCTGGTTTTGATCCATCCGCCCATTTAACTAAATAATGTCTTTAATTATTCATGTATTTCGATTTCAACAATTTTTCAACTTCATGCTATTGTCCATTTGGCTTTTTATTATCTTTATCTTGATTTTCTCTGTCATTCACATTATTTTAACCGTTTTGCTTATTATCATCATCCCGATTTACATCATTTTGATTAGTGTTCTTTACCTCACCATTATTATCATTAACAGGCGGTGGTCGAAAATCTCGCGGATGCTTATATAACTTTAAGCGATTTGCATGAACCGACGATTTTAATTCAAATTTAACCTGAATTATATTATTTTTTTCCTGGAGTCCGTTTCATGAACTTGAGTAGTACTTGATCCCTTATCTGAAATTGTGGTACCTTTGTTTTTTCTATCATACTGTTGTTTGTTTCCTTTTCGTACATCTTTTACATTTTGTTTTGAGATTTCTTGAATAATCTTTACTTTGTGGATAAATCCTTTTACATATGCATCAGGTGCTTTCTGTAATTCTTCAGTTGGCAACAACGCAATATCTAAGGACATTTCTTTACCAAATAACATATAATATGGAGAAAACCCCGTTGATTGCGTTGAAGGACTCATTCTGAATGCCATCAAAATACTGGGCAAAACTTCATCCCACTGCATTTGTTCTTTTTGACAATAGGTCAACGATTGTGGAAGTGTGGAATTTATTCTCTTACAAGCAACATTCCTCTGTGGGTGATAGAAACTTGTGACGTGTCGTGTAACTTGAAAATTTTTACACAAGACCTGCACTATTTTTAACATAAAATTCTTTCCTCTATCACTGACTAACGTTCTAGGAGCCCCATACCTTTTACACATTTCTTTGTATAATAAATGAGCAACCTCAGTAGCCTCCTGAGTTTTCATTGGCAATGCTTCTGACCAATGCGACAAGATAAAATGTATTAATAGCATTGTTTAGTTTTTGGTTGCCCTGCCAAAATATCCATATGCCATCTATCAGAGGTACCTTGGGCTGGCAAGGGATGCAATGGTGCATTTCGAGCTGATGTGGCTCGTTTAACCCTTTGCAGATGTCACATGACGTTACATAATCGTAGATATTTTGATACATCTTTGCCCAAAAGTATTTTTGTTTAATTGCCGCATAAGTTCTTTGAACGCCTTAATGACAACCTCCAGCTATCGAATCATGATATGACCTTTTGACATCATTTCTTAGTTTTTCTGGAATATATAATTGTTTTAAAATTACTTCCGTTTTTGCCTTATCTTTAGCTCTTGGTTTGAATATGTGAAACAATACATCATTTATAATATTTCATGTTGATTTGCTTCATATAGTATTGTTTTTGCACGAATCCCTTGTTGTATATATTCATAGATATGCTTAAATATGGGCAATTTTGTTGTTCATTTTTAGTTTGAGTTTGATCCGATAGTACATTTATTGTTGCATTTTCACCTTTTGTTTCATTTTCAGCCATTTTAAAAATTTCTTCATAATTTTTATTAGCATAGAAGAATGTTATTTCTCTTTTTTCTGACGGTAACAAATCATCATCTTGGGAGAACGCATTTGTGTTTTGAGACATGTCTTGATCTGGGTATGGCCTTCTTGACAGAGCATCACAATTTTGATGTTTTATTCCTGGTCTATGTTTAATATCAAATGTATATTCTTGCAAATTTAAAGCCCATCGAATTAATCTTGCATTTGTATGATTTATAGTTTTTAACCAGGTAAGCGCTTTGTGGTCGGTATTAACAATGAATTTATTGTTAATTAAATAAACGCGAAAATGATCAATAGCTGGTATTAATGCTAACTTTTACTGTTCCGTAACAAAATATGATTTCTTTGTATTGTTAAGCGCTCTTCCCCATATGCGATTACATGTCATCATCTCCCCAAGTTGTGACAAAACATAACCAATTGCCATTCCAGATGCATAGCAAGATAAAAAAAAATGTTTTTGAAAATCTGAATACGCCAAGATGGGAGTGTTCGTTAGAGCTTGTTTCAATGACTCAAAAGCAGTTTGACAATCTTGTGTCCATTTAAACAGCGTGTTCTTTTTCAATAACCTATTTAAAGGTAGCGCAATTTTGGAAGGGACAAATTTCCGATAATAATTTGCAAGACCCAGAAAACTGCGAACATCATGCTGATTTTTAGGTAAAGGATAAGATTTGAGCGCGTCAATTTTTAGATGGATTTATGCAAATGAACATTTGAGTGGTTTAAATGTCAAATTCGCGTCTCGTAAGCTTTGAAAAATTAAAGAAGGATGTTTTAAATGATTTTTAAAATTATTTGACCATACAATGATATCATCGATGTAAACCAAACAGTGTTTCCACGTTAGACCTTTTAAGATCATATTCATGAGCATTTGAAAAGTTGCAGGTGCATAACTAATCCAAAAGGCATTCGTTTAATCTGATATAAATTATCATGCGTAATAAAAGCAGTTTTGGTATGTTTGTTCATTCAAGGCAATTTGTCAATAACCCAAAGCCAAATCTAGGGTTAAAAATATCTCAGCTTTAGTTTGACCTACCGCATCAAAAACATCATTTTAACGCGTAGCTGGAAAAGTTTGTAGTTGAGTGACCGCATTCAATTTTCTATAATCAGTCGCAAATCTATACTCATTATTTGGCTTTTTAACTAAGACAACCAAAGAAGCATAAGCAGATGTACTTTCTTCAAATATATCGTATTTCAACATTTGTTTAATTTGTTGTGATCGGCTTCGGCCGATCATTGTTGTGTCCATAGGAGGCATTCGGCAAATGCTTCCACGTGCGGACACATTCCGCTTGCATAAATAGTTCCTTTAAAAACTTGAAGTTTGGTTTTGTTTTTATATAACATTTAACTCAGTGTTATTTCAATTCATTTATCTTAAGAGATGCAACATACATAAAATACAGTTCGACCTGTTATTTCAAGAATGCACATTTTGTCTCACGCGTAAGAATTTCGATCGACAGATTCATTCAGTAATGCAGTTGACCTCGATGAACTGACCTCAATCATAAGAAGATGCTCCATGAACTGACTTCGATCTATTGGTGTTGCATAATAGTAGCTAGGAGGACGACCTGATTTATAAACAAGCTTACGTTATAATGCAACCTCAATAGCAAGTTATAATGGTATTCAATGTTTTTCAGTCGCATTAAATTATTTTAATACAACTCCTTCTTTGTATACGTTTTAATGCTCTTTGAAGAACCCTAATCTGTATTCTGAAGGAGAAGATACATTAACATTTAATAATTACGTTAAAATATAAAACTAGACAAGGAGTTTACGATCGGCTTTTCCCAAATTTATTTCAAAATTAAATTTGTTGACGGTTTAAATTAATGAAATTATGGTGTACAGATTCAAAATATTCTTTATTTTGTAAAAATACAGAACTTTTCAATTATTTTACACCAAACTGATCATGTTGATTGCTTCTAGCTATTAATATATCAGTATTGCCTATCAATCCTTTAAAAGGAATACTTGTTTTTCAATTTCTAACTTTCCTTTTCGCAATGTCCTAAATGGCTGTGATTGAATAGGTTTTTCTGTTTCTGTTATGATGGAATGATAATAATTGTTGCATTTACCTAATTCTGATAAATCATTTGCAAAGACATTACTGTTTTGATTGATAAATTCAATTCTTGAAAAAGTTGCCTTTGCTGATCTCATAATGTTAAGTCTAACGGTACATGTTTATATTTTGATTTTATAGTTATGTTGTCTTCGTCTATGAAATAAATAGCTTGCGTACGGATCGTACTCACTGTAGGTATTATCGTGCCCGCGGTCAAGCATACGTTCTTATTGGATGCATTGGCATTGTATAAACACGCGCTTCGGCCGATTAATTACAAGACACTTTGCGATTGCGAGCTGCTTTTGTGTATTGCCAGTCGGTTCTAATAACACGGTATGGTTTTTCTGAGTGTGCGAGAGTTTTATTGGAATATTTCAAATCCGATCGGTTCTACGGTAATTGTTTTTGAGACTCTTGCCAAACCAGTACTTACGTTAATAATATCAACATAAGTAGAAAACTCTTGTACAGTACCTGAATCAGACCCAACCTAAGACCAGAGTAAACCCCAACTAAACCCCGGGATTACTTTTGGGGTTTACTTGGGATTTACTCTGGGTTTACTTTTTGAAAATTTGGGTCCACTCGGGGTTTACTTTGGGTTTACTCGGGTTTTACTGCTTTTGAGGTCAACTGTATGCACTGAACTGAATTTGAGAGGCACTTTCTGGAAATAGGTGCGAATCTCTTTTGTTGAAGAAAACATGATTGTTTGCATGCTCTTGAAAAATGACCAACTATGTTGCAATTATAATACAAAGCATTCAGAGCTGGACATCTAGACCTATTCATGTACATGCCTAACAAAAATAATATTGCAGAGCGATCATGCGGGGGTGTTGTGTTAGCTGATGCTGCTGTGCAGTAGGTGTTACATTGACCTCGGACACCAGGCTGAAGCTAGCAACCACTAACAGCAGCCACTAAGCCCGTAGAATCTAGCAGCCAATAAGGAATTCATCAAAGAACTGAGAGTACTCGAGTAATCGACATATTTTAATTAATATCAAAATGATTAATGCTCAATAATTTGAACGAGCATTGACGACTTCCAAAGCAGAAAAGCTCGCCTGGATAAGAGTTAAAAATGCGTCTTTGTTGGATACAATTGAATTACGTATATACGGGTCTAAGTCATGAATATAATGTTATCCTAAGTGTAGTCTTATTGATGCAAATAGAAAAAACTATATGAATCGTATACAGTGATATGCAAACGTATTCTGATATACAAGACATGATAAATTAAAGTAAATTAAACGGCATAAAACGATACAAATACAATGAAAACCCCAAGCCAATCCAGTGTGGCAAGATAATTTGTTTACATCGAAGCTGAACATGTGCGTGTTAAAAAAATTATGCTCTGGCCTTTTCACTCCCCCAGAAAAAACATTAATCGAAAATTAAAAAGACAGCGTATTATTACGAATATGAGACAATAGAACACCCAGCATTGTGATTTTATTCTCATAATAAATATGTCGCAGTCAAAAAACAGAGAAAATCATCAGGTGAAATTGGGATTATTTTGTCTCAGTCATGTTTTGACGTGAACCTTCGAAGAATAAAACAATGGGTCGGTTTAGCTCACCCGAACTTTGTCATATTTTAGCATTTCACAATGATATAGGGGTGAAAGACGGACCATTATCTCTTTTATCTTTGAAGTGTGCATCAGACGGATACCAGGGCAGTGTAGGGGACCTATGGGGCTATTATTTCCCAGTCTCAAATTTGGGCTGTAGGGGTACCACCAAGTAGCTCCCAGGGGATCTGGGTCATTTCAGGGGTTTATATCTCACTTGAGATTGACCAAAAGAACTTGGAAACACTATGATTTTTATGATTTTCGATGCATGTTATTTTTGGAGAAAAGTAAACAGACTTGGGGATCAATTTTTATGCATACAAATAGACAAATACCAATATTCAATTAAAATCATTAGACATAAACGCATTAATATTTTTTCAGGCGAGCTTTACTGCCTCCGAGGTTGTCCATGCATAGAGAAATTATTCATGCATAAGTTTTCTTAATATTAATTAAAATATGCCGTCAATAAAGTATAATATCATTTTCTGTTCGAGTTCTCTCAGTACTTTGATGAATTTCCTTATTGGCTGCTAGCTTCTACGGGCTTAGTGGCTGCTGTTAATGGCTGTTTGCTTCAGCCTGGTACCTCGGGCAGCTCGTATCTAGCTGTTCTTGACTTTTTAACACTGATATTGTTACGTCTTGGCATATAATTAGGTGTTTGTTGTGTCGAAGAAATACATCTTACCCTGTGATTTTCACAATATTGCGAGTCAAAATATTGAGGTTGATTTTGGTCTTGGGATTCAAGACATTTTTGATAACTAATTTCTGATCGTGTCTTAAATTTCTCTTTTAAACTTTGAATTTGTGTTCACAGATGCTTGTAATTTTCCAGCGTTATACTTTGACTTGGTTGAATTTTTTCAGCTAAAATAGCAATGTTCCTCAATTGTCTAATTGAATTAGGATTTTGGGTAACAACATGCGTTCTGATCTCAGATCTTAAACCATTCATTGCAACCGAAAGTAATATTTTGTCTGGTATATTTTAATAGTTCTTTTTTCAATAAGTCTTGTTAAAAAATGTTCAACAGGTTCTGTGTTATCTTGTTCGAATTGTAATATTGACAAATCCAAAATTATGTTCTAATTCTCCATATCTCCATATATATCAATTTTTTTGTTCATCAACAAATGAATCTAAAAACCGCATCGCAAACTTTATGAAAGCCGAAAGCTTTCATAAAAAAGTTTGCGGTGCGGTTTTTAGATTTTAGATTCATCTGTCGATGAGCAAAAAAAAAATTTTACTGTCAAATAATGCTTATAATTGAATTTCAAACACAAATGTTGTATATTTAAGCGAGATTTATTTGTAAAAAGCAAGATATAACAAGAAACAAACAAGGTCATGAAATTAATATGCGGTGTGATTTACTCGAGGAGATGTTTATTGTGTATTACTCTTGATCTGGCTTTACATTTACATTGATTGAACAATTTTGAAAAACCGAATTGTTTATAAAAGATTTTGCTGATACATTTGTGGTTTGTGTTTTGAACAGCGATTGTTGAAACAGGTATGCACCCTCACTGCCCTGGTCGTCGGGATAGCTAGGCCCCGCACCGCCATCGCTCGCTGATGCCAATCTGGAGAGAATCTTGCTTATTGCGAGTTTCTGGTTTTCCGAGCATTTTCTCGCGTGGCTGCAGATAGAACCTTCGTTTCTGTGTCCACTCATAAACATTATATAACGAAGTTCTATTACTGCGTCACTAAGCGCCTGGATGCTAGTTGCCCGGAGGCAGTGTGCTGTGTACCGTTGTTTACACTTAGCATTTTTCACACATAAATTTTGAGAATTGATACGTTTTTTACTGGTCTACCTGAATACCAGATATTTTTGTTAAGATCATTCAATGCTTCTGTTTTACAGTGATTAAACAAGAAATCATATTGGCGCAAGCGTCAAATGGGCCGCAAAAATATAATTGTTGTATGAATCATCATTGGTTGTTTACATTAAAAAAAACCTACCACAAAGAAGAAAATAACAAGTTGGTTATACTAATTTTAATGGTGGATTTTTATTTTAATTACTATATTTTCATCAACACGTTTTGAATTTCAACATTCTACTATTATTATTAAGAATAGAGTTCGTTACAGTAAGCATTTCTAACTGTAATTGAATGATCATTGCTTTAGTATGAAGTAATGGAGAACACATTGATTTGTAAATTATTTTAATACAAAATTCAATTCATCATTATTCTCTTGGGGATTATATATATATATATATCAAACCATCTTGAGTTTTTGTTGCATTGTTTTGAATTAAAACTTATATAATGCATTAGTTTATATAAATTCAAGGGACCACATAATAAAATAAAAATGGATTAATTTAAAGGTACATGTAAGATCATGCTCATCCAGCAGAATCTGCACAATTTTAAAGGTAAAAAATAAGCCGGATAATTTTTTCTTAAAAATGGAATTATAAACTTTATCTACACTACAGTTTATGAAGATAATCATGGTTATTTCAAAAGAATTATAAATAAATCAGGTTAGCTCAAGTTTTCAAGTCCATTCAAATTTTTAGTTCTTTCATATTTTTGCGTAAATAATTGATATCGATGTCATTTCATGATAATTTTCCACCACAACGCACGTGGCAATATAATAAATTCACACACAAAGCCACTTTATTTGACGCAGCACATAGAAATTCAAATACATCATTTATATAAAATTTCATTTCATTCAGGTCTTTAGTATTTCAGGTTTTAGTATGTCCCGTATACCGATCCCGATACAATGGGAAACTCCGAAAATTTCCGAATACATTATAGTCTCGATACAAACGCGTCTAACACGACAGTCTTTGACCAACTTTTCATTTACGAGTAAAACATATAATATTAAAAAACATATTTCTACATGCAATTTTACTTTTAATTGATAAAAATGAGCATAATATTAATTCATAAAAAAACCTATCCTGCAGAAACGCAGTTACAAATTTTAAATGTGCATCAAATAACGGACCGCCTCCTCGCGGCCCGTAATAAAGCCTTTGCATTGGGGTCAGTTTTGCTAAGGAGTAGTTTCAGTGACGCGACTGGGCATTGTTTGGTGTTTATGGCATACATTCTTTTATCGTTGTTTGCTTCTTCGTTTGTTAACCCTCCTTGAATTGTTTTTTGTTTTGTTTCATGGGACAAGACGACATATTCACATTCATTTTTGTCGGTAATAAATTCAAATGAATTTTGTTTCAGCTCTTCGCTAGGCCGCGGGTTACGAAATGTATTGCTATATCGTACCAGACACGGTATCTCAAGATTACTGGGTTGTCGACGGAGTAAAGATACTCGCGGATTCTCATCAGATTCAGGAGTAATGACTTCCTTGTGCTTTGTAGACTTAGAAATTCCACATTTCACATTATGTTTCAATTTTCCATCCAGAGTATCATTTGCACTTTTAAATTCTTTATCTTTTACGATGTGCATGTCTCTTTCCAGGTCTGAAAGGTGTCTGTTTATGGGTGCTCGGATGTTTTTCATGGTATTTTTGTGATATTCAGACTGAGTATTTTCTATTGTTATTTTTGGTCAGGCTTCAGCATAAAATTTGGATAATTTGGAGTTGGGATTGGCTGCTTCAATGGTGACAAATTCGATTTCAAAGACAAACGTTTCTGTACTCCATTTTAAAAAAATATCTTTATATTGTATGTATATTTTTAATCTAAAAAAATAGATATGTTTCATATGTAGAAAAAATAAGCCAAGTAAGGGGTTTCAAAATTTAGGGTTGTTTTCAAGCTTCTATAGTTGACACCTGAGTTCCCCCCTTTCAATACATTCGCATTGGCCACCTTTTTGTATTTTTGGTAGTATAAAAAAGTTCAAACAGATACTGTTGTGATATGTTTAATTAAATTATGAATTTCACCAAATTTTAACTTTATGAGATATTTTATATTTTAAAAGAAAAATGATTACCTTGAATGATTTTAACACCCCATTTTGTGTTGCGTTTTGTGGATTCCGTTTGCCGGCTGTCCCGAAACCTTTTAATCTCGTCCTCAGAAACTGTTTTAAACCTTTTCATCGATGTGTTCTCAGAATTAGCGTTTTCTAGAGTTCTTTTCATTTCAGCAATTAGTTTTTCGGAATTTTCGGACGCACCAGCATCATTGATTGTAGAAAAAGGATCAATCATCTCATCAATAAAAAAATCGTCATCAATTTATTGCAGAAAATCTAAATTTTCACCATTTTCTTCCATTTCTAGTCTTACTTTGAAATCTCCGTGCTCATCCGATTCCATCGAGAAAATGATTAATTATTCTTGCAGACGTTTATGTATATTGCATTTCCTGACACTTTGCCAGAAAAATATTAAGACTTATCCTTCTTTGTTATTTGGAGTTATCGTTCTTGATATTTCTTCATTATATTGATTAAATTTGTCTCAAAATTAAAGAATTTAAGAATATATAATTTATTTTATATGGTTGTATCCGATAAATAAAATTGTATAAAATCACATCATTAATGATTGTTAAAATTAAAATTTTAGGGGTTTGAAATACAAAATTTAAAAAATACTAATTTAGCTAATGTTAATCTTCTTCACCATTCATACATGTATTTCTTTTTTGTATGTTATATATACATGACTGTACAGCTAAAAATCGATCTATTAATGCATAGCTAATGGGTTCGTATAGAGTCTGTGCAGAAAGGAGGTCGCAAACTTCTCGTTCACCGAGCTATGAAAGGAAGAGAGCGCAATGGGGAGGCATGGGAAAAAGTGATAAATACAAATAAAACTGAGTTATGTAGACTACTATATTAACATAACAGACTCGTATTTTTAGGCTTTAAAACCGATAAATCGGAAGATTACTCTCTTTTGTTTTATATATTCTAAGCGTCATTGGTACTTGAAGATTACCGATCTGTTTTCATTTTTTCTTAATCAAGCTTTGCTATTTAATAACCAACAAAATTCCACAAAATATTCCGGAAATCATCTGATTTTTTTTGGATTTTACAATCTTGCGCATGCCCATTACCATCACGCTTAATCACGGGAGGCTCTTTATTTTTAAGTTTCCACAATATCACATTTGCATGGTGTATCGAATAACCGAAATCCGCGGTAATCACAGAAATCCTCCCAAAATCTAGCAAAATCTAACAAATGTGGGCATTTATTTTATTGATGGATAAACTCAGAGACGATAAAACAAATGCGGGTAAATTTTCGTTGGAATTTTTATTTCTTCATCAAAGAAAATACGGGGGATAATTTACTCTAACACAGTGCATTTACTATAAAAAATCCCGAGAGTTTCGAATGTCATCATGGTGTGTAAAGTTTAAATTTATGAACACTTTGTCAATAGTTAGATGTTAAATGGTACGAACGATTTGTTTTATATATTCCTACGCAACAACGTGCAATCAGACGCTCGACTGTCACCGTAAATATCCGACAAGCAGTGAGTTGCTCTTGATTGTCGGAGATTATGGAGACAGCCGAGCGTCTGGTTCAACGAGACAAGAGTTCAATATTTTTTAAATCCATACAAATTTCTAGAAATATTTCGATTACTGATGCATTGTTTAATAGGATTATTTCTATCTTTATATATTACACTACCTGATTTATATGGGGTTTTCTCGAAATGCTTGTCGGAAAAATAAAAAAAATTCATATTTTATTAAAGATGTGCGTTAATCAAATGCATATAAGAATCTATTGCATTTTTCACCGATAACATTTGTCTCAGGAATTCTTAACATTAGAATTTCACAAAATATTGGCATATTCCTAGATTCGGTTAATGAATGAATAGATAAATCCAAAACCCTGCACAGAGTTTTAATCCGTTTGTTATCCACATTATGAATGCAGTTTCCGACGAATCTAGTGCCATACCAAATTTACGTGGTCACAGATGTATGAAATAACATAGTATTAAAGGCAACTCTGGATAAAGAAAGGTATCGTTGGCAGAAAATCCTAATGTTTTGTACATTAATAAGAACATTTTACTGTGTTTTTCAAGCAAATCGTGATGTACATTAAAGAGAAAGATATTGAAAACTGTATATATTAAACCCTAACTTTAGCAACATTATACGTACTGTTTTGATTCACTGATATGGTTGTCACGAAAAGTTGATTTTCCCTATTTTTTGTGAGTTTTGTTCATTGCGTATTTAATGTTAATAACGTAAACTCTTATTGTTCTGAAAAGAAAAAACGTGAGCATTTTGGAAAAAACAGCTTCTGAGTAAAGTGGCAGAACAAGGCTAGAACATATCATCATAACATCTACTGCGTGATATGAAAGATTTTTAAACTTATCTATAACAATCTTGGTTAACGATTTAAAATTTACAAGCTGCTATTAGAACTTAAGTTTAATTTTTTCTCTCTCAGACTAATTACGCAATTTAGTTTGTAACAAAAAAGGAAATAACCAAACAAACGGAGATGCTTTCATTTGACAAAAATGTTAATCCTCTTGACTCTAGTCTTTGATTTCTTCTTAAGTTAATCTCCAGGCAAATTAAATAATTGTTGGACAATAGAAGTGTGAACTTATCGTAACAGCTAGATGTGTGAATGTTTATTTTTCTGGCATGCCATTACTATCCCTTTGTCATAAAAAAGCAATGCCTGTCAAAAAAAAATAATTGTAACAGAGAGAATGGTTTAAGATCTGGAAGAGATCGGTTGGGCTAACTGTGCTGGAACCCCGCACGTTAGTGGAGTGTGTGTGATATCGGGCTAGCTGTGCTGGATTTCCGCACGTTAGTTTCGATTTTGTACAAAGAATTATATCGGACTGTCCGTGCTGGAATCTCCGCACGTTATCAAGTTGTTATCTCGGAACTCCGAGAATCGGTTTTCATTGGAATACCATGTACCGTTATTTCATCAACTTAAATACAACTTGTTGAACTTTTGTTTCGTTTTGGAGTTTTTATTCAGCGTAAACTTGAGCGAGTGTAACGAATTGAGCTTTCCCCTGAATTCACCATATGGATTTTAAGAACTTTTACATGTACAATTTACAGTCTAGAATACAAATCAAATACAAGATACGTTCGTGAAAGTTGGGTAGTATTTTTAGTAGAAAGCCGATTGGCATGCTACCGGGCTAACCGCAACTTCACGGAAAATTCGCGATAGGAACTTTACATTTAAAATTCAGTGGTGAAATATTTATCGAACTCATCCTATATAATAAAGTGTTAAAAAAGAATACCTGTCTGATAGCTATTCATTCTTGGCATGTTAAAACATCTTTACATGTAACATGATCGAAGCTCGCTTATTTGATACATGTAACAGCGTTACAGACAGCTTTCTGGATGTAAAAACAATGTTTTACAGGTATTTTGAAGAAAGACAGGGAATTTGTTTTGGTAAGAACGTATTTTTATATAATATGTGTTATCAAATTAGAAATTCTAGGAGTAATGGTCATCCAGCTCGAGGTGTACAGAATATGAGAGTAGCTGAAGTAAAAATGTTAGTATACGAAACAGGCCCAATCGGTATCATGCATTATCTTATAGAAAAATATGACGTTGATATCTGCAATTTTATCCACACAATCAGTACATTAAAATATGTTTTGCCCAATCTGGGAGAGTTATTGAGACCGAGCGTATCTACGTTAAAAGTTGTCTAATGTTATTTGACCAAGACTTTAAATTTATAGCTCAAAAAGAAATTGATATTACACATTGATGAATAAAACATTTAAAATATTTACTAATATTTTGGATAAAAGCATGCGTCTGTCCTTCTTTATAGGGAATTAAGAACTGTAGATGCTGTTTGGTCTCTTGGGACAATAAACTCGTTTTTGTGCTAGTCTAATATTTGGATGTAGATTCATTATCATCCCTCAAACATGCAATTAAAAAAAACTAATTAAAACTTTGCCCATTTATTTGTAATTAATATTTGCAATTAGTGCAGAAAAATGAATAGATAGAAATGAAGGGGACGAAGATTCTAAACACAATTGAATTGACAAAATTACTAGTAACAAATTAATGTACATAACAGGTTGAATGAATGTTTCCCATTACAATCAGAAATAAGGTTAGAAAAAGAAAGTATTTTTTAAAGTATTTTATTGTTGGAAGTAAAAAAAAAAAAATACTTAAAGTAAACCCAAGTCGTTTACTTTTAGGAAACAGCATATAGTCAGCTTGTGTACTATACTTTTTGGGTCAGTGAAGTGGGAAACTAGAAGAACGCCTTTAATTAGATTGGCCTTTTATTTAATTTCTTTTCTTTTTTTGGTTTCCACGAGACCGTACAACATTGTTATCATAGAGTATGTTTCAATCGGCTGCACATGAAAAATTAGGCACCTTTAACTGATTGTCATATACACGTATCTTCATCGGCAATGAACATGTATATTATACCATTTATTTGTGAATTGTAAGGCTTCTTTTCAGGCTCTATTAGGTAAGAGTAACCTTAAATATAACCGACAAAGCAATATTATAATAATCCATTTATGATATTTAAATACCTAATTAATAGTGTAACACTTTACCGGATAATTACACAAGTGCCAAGGTGGCATTTTGGCATCTTCTTATGATAATACCGTAAATTTACACGATACACTATCGATTTATGAGGCCTCACCTAAAAGGTGAAATATTTATCTTTAAAAAAATACTATCCCTTTTTGAAAATAATAATTCCCAATAAAAATTATCGCGGATGGGGTTTTTAAACGTATATATTGTGAGATATGCATAGTGCTTATTTAACATGTTATGGAAAAAAATAAACTTTTTGATATTTTATCAAAAAAGAATGTTGAAAATTCAATTAATGTTCTTATGGTCATATGAATTAGAAGAGAATAAGTCTCAGTGCTGAGTATAGCTGTGTGCACTTATATGTCAATCGTATCAAATTATTTTTAAAAGTCTGCATAAAGATTCCCGCTTCACTCGGTTGCTTGATAAACTTTCGTAATATTTAACTATTATGTTCAACCATCACGGCCACTGTACATGCATAAAAACAAGCATGAGCCTGCAATTGAATAACTCTCCTTATTTAGGAGTCTCCGAAAACACTTTTTAAAATTCTATATTTCTCTAGTTCCCCCTAGTTAAAATGTAATATGCTGTCGCATTTGCACCGTGTACCTAAACATATTTTAGATTATGTAAGTTTTGGATTCATGCCAAATACAATTCTGCTAGTAAAATACACTGAAGTTTGAGGCCAACTAAGGCCCTGTCACACACCAGGTTGCACTCCCCAGAGTTATCCCGGCGTTGTTAAATTTCTGGAATCGCTGTAAATTCGCTTGGAAATAATAAAAAAAAACATATACAGTTTTCATGACATTTTTAGAAGAAAAGGATGTAACTGGCGTCCTGAAGGCGACGATGCGTTTTTGTGGAGCGTATAACTGCGTTTCTATGGAGTTTAATTTGGCGATTGACTGCGCTCTCGCTGAGTGCCTAAGACGTGCTATGAGTTTTCACCTCGTGTTTGATCATTGTATGTAAAATGCGCCGACTGCTAGCATAAGAAATTCTTTTGACGCAGTGAGAACTCGGATCGGATGACTCGAGAAGTCTTCATTCAAGCACACTTGACTTAATATCACTGCGTCTATACTATGATTATGTGCGATACTTTATTACAGGCACGTAGCATCAAGAGGGGCCAGGGGGGCCTCCCCCCACTTTTTCTCGCAGTAACCAATTTTTTTTAAAATTTACATATTAAAAATTGAACTACCATGGAGTTGCCCCCCCCCCCTTTTTTTAAGGATGTAAAAAATTAATATGAAAATAAGGAAATTAGGATTGAAATTGAAGTTATAAACTACGCTAGCCCCCCCCCCCCCCCCCAACGGATTAGGATTTTGAAGATTTTGGGAAAAGTCTTATTCCCCCCCCCCTTTTTTTTTTTGCTTGTCAAGATTTTTTGGATGAATCTGGCCCCCCCCCCCCCCACTTTCAAAAACGACGCTACGTGCCTGTATTAGCACCCCAAAGCATTTCTAATGGTGCTAAAGACCGCGCTGTCCCGGCGACCTCTCTTCGTTTTTAATGCGTGTATTTCAGTATTCAGAGTCACGGACGTTCAATTTACTTTGTACAGCCTTAAAAAAACACATTAAAGACGCAGCCCTCATGTGACAGGGTTTCAGACTTTCAGAAGTTAATACGATGCCTTTTTATTCCGTTCGTTGTTTTACCTGAGACAATCCGAATTACATGTAAGAAGAATATTGATACTGCAGCAGTCTGATATTTAGTGTAATACATGTATTAAACTGATGCTATGCTAAAAATATCGGACTGCATGCGCAATTAAAGCGAAGGTTTTTTAGAACAAACGATTGAGCCCAACAATGCCGTGCATCTTTCAATACATGTGCTATATAAGCTCTGGAAATCACTTGAAACATGTCATTTGTAAATTTAACGGATTATAGGTCGGGGTAAATAAGATAAGCGAAAGCTCCTTAACTAAACAAAGTAGAGAAACATAAACGCAATTAGTTATTAGGTGAGAAAGCATCCACATGCTGTTGATTAAATATATGTGTGTCACCGTCTCAGAATTAGCTTCACCAGTTTACATGTACCCATGTCTTTGTTTATTGGTATTATATATGTAGCTTAAAGCTTTGGTGCATTTGTCCTATTGAAATAAAGGGCTGGGGTTTTATATATCATATTTAAAACAATAAAGCGGACATTTAAATTTAACAAATGACATGGTTGACATGCATGATAATTTTTACTGTTGCGCACAAGAATTATACTGTTGGACAAGGTATTTTACTGTGACACAAGACAACTCCTTAGGCCCTGTGCACAGGAAAACGTCCGATTCGGAGAACCCTGATAACGTACATGTATGAAGATACATATTCCATTAGGAACATGACTTCATCAAGAAAACAAGAATATTTGATCGAGTAAGAACACGGTAAGTAATTGTGTACAGGGCTAACAGTGGGTTTCTGGATATGTCTAATTCAAAACGTGTCATATCGTTGAATTCTCGTTCATTATTTATAATGCATGCAGATGTTTTTGTGTACATTGTATATATAAACGATCTGTTGAGACTTCCTACATGTACATGACGTCTTTACGTAGGACCATGAAATTGAATATCTTTTTATTATGCCCCACATTGAATAAAATCAGATTGGTTTAGTTTTTTAAACATGATATACCGGTAACCTATTGCATGTCACCTAATAGGAAAGTGATTATATTTAAGGACGTTATTTATTTTTTAAGGTTTGAGTCCTCAAATTCGTATTTTTATAAAGTTAAATGCCGTGAGAAAACTTATTCTAAACACAAAAAGTGTGATTGAATTAAATTATTATTAACATAACTTTGGCTGTTTTTTTCCTATATAATGGAATAAAGCGCAAACAAACTTTGACTTTTAACAATATAGAGGAAATTGGCACTGAATTTTTTAGTGTTTTGTTTTTCACTGAAATATTTTTGGCAGTACTAGAGTATTTAAAGTTAAGATTTTATTTGTAAGTCAACATAGTTTTCAATATTTTCTGTTGATTTTACCTTCCATTTTTATTAGATAAACGTATAGAATACACTACAAAAATATTGAAAAAAAAAGCTTTAAAACGATAAATGTCACTATGTCTCAAAATTTTAATAATTTACCTCATATAAAATATATGCCAGCAGAATAAAGTCAATATAATTAGTTCAATACTATAAGTATTTTAGTTTTATCATCATTCAATTTTTTGTTTAATTGAATAAAAAGGATTTAAAAAATGATAGAGGAAATTCGGACTGAAATATTTAAAAAAATGTCAATGAAAACTTAATGCTTTATATCTATTTAGTACCATTGCCATTCATAGAGTGTCTTTCATTTTTAAAAGACTTTAGCAATTTGTATAGTTTCATAATTAAGAAAATCTCAATCATAGTGTAAACATTTTAGTGATTTTTTTTTTTAAATTTTCAATTAAAATATTCAATGGCCATTAACTCAAAAAGTTGGCCATTGACCTACTTTTATTAAAAGTGGACAATAATATTTCAGTAAAAGGTCTAAAATAAACAATAAATGGTTTTTCATTATCATCAGTCGATTGTTTTTAAATTCTGAGTAAACGCAATCCTTAAAATACGCAATGCCATATCAAATGTTATTTAGATTTAAATAGCAAAGCTAGTACTTGTTTCAGCATGTTGAAGAACGAAAAATCGACGCAATTTAATTATTGATCTGCCAACTGCACACATGTTACACTAAATGTCCTAACATTGTGAGTTTAATGCATAATTTAAATTACATGCAAAACAAGGTAAGTTTACATTTATGAAAGAGTGCCAGGTACCAATGCTTATCTTTTAGTTTGTTAAAATTATTGATAAACCATGTATATGGCTGTAGTGAAAATCGATTTTCTTATCAGTAGAAAAAAATCAATAACAAAAATCCTTTTTTTTTCTTCAAAATTTGTGAGTATATATACAGAAGAATTATTTGTAAGTGTCCTTTTAACGATCATACATGTAGTTTTAACGTCTGTTATCTAGACCTCGCAATTTATCAATTCGGAAACAAATATATGCATCCTTTACTTAAACCGAAAGTAGAAAAGGATTTGACTAAGGTAATATAACTGAATAAGTGCAAAATCTAACATAACATCATATTTATTATGTATGTTAATTAGGTTTTAATTGTTGTGATATAAATCATGAATGCCGTTCTTCAGAATCGTGAAATATTGATATAAAGTGTAAAATTAAATGTTGTGTATTTTGAAGCTAGTGGGGTTTGTTTATTGGGTCTTTAATATTGATCTTTAAAAGCCAGTGATGCATGACAAATTCTTCCTTTTTTTCTCTTTAAATGTCAAGGTCATGTAATTGCGTATTATAACCATGTCATTTTTGCACGTACATGCAAGTTCTTGTATCTACTTAAGTTACGAACAATAACTGCTATAATTATATTTTACGTATGTACACAAAACACACGCTACATGTATCAGTCTAACACTGATATTTAGTACTTCAAAGATATACAAGCTCTAATACTAAAACCATCACTCTTTTTTTTTTAAAAGACGCTTTTCATGCAAGAGGCAGGAATACATTTATAAACAATTATGATACAGTATCATAATTGGTCAAAAAAAGACAAAGTTTTATTTATCTTGGTAAAAATTGCACTTCTTTTATTCAATTATAATGCTATTGGAACGTTCAAATATCTGACATAATTACTAAATGTGTAATGGAATTAAAATTCTTATATATTTTTTAGTGATTTTAAAGATTGGCCATGCTACTCTCGGTTTTTGGAGTCCTTTTGATAACAATTATACAGACTGTTGGCGCGAAGGTATTTATTACCTAATATTACACAAAAGTTTTACTTACATTTGTCTCTTTATCCAAGATACATGTGAGTACATGGAAGATTACAAATAATGTCCTTGTTTCGACAAATAAATGATAATGTTGGCATGATAAATAATCAAATAAGTTCGTGTTTATGATATCAATTGTGTAATTGATGAACATTGTTATAAACCGCGGTTGATTACGTTTTGTTATTGTCTCTATCATCCTTATCATCTATATCATTATGACACATTGTGTCCAATCATTAAGTTGCTCTCACCGAAATTTGGCATAAAACGCAGAATGACGATTATTAAACAATTAAAAAGAAGCGATTTGAATTCTAACGATACCATGGTAAATGTTTTTCGATAAAAGTATGTCATGTCAACTTTTCAATTCAGGCAGGGGTAAACAGACTTAAGTTTCACATTTTCCATATTTATGGACTGAAAGACCTGAAATTCCATGCCATGCTTAAGTAGCAATTCAATTCTAAAAAGCAAGATGATGTAATCAAATAATAATTCTATGTCAGATTTTTCTTTTCGTTAATCGTGTAGAATAAATGATTTATTTTTTCGCCATATACTATTCTTATGTGAATACATGACATTGTATACACATTGTGTACAATTAAAAAAATGATACAATCGTCCCTTCCTTACGAATTATGCCCTGAATTCTGTCCACTGCTGTTCAATTCGTTAGATCTTAGGAAGAGACTGGAACTTTTGAGATCATGTCAATAAATACTTTATTATTATTGGCGCAGGTATCGTATTTGGTGTGTATGCTTAAAGGGGCATAGTCACAATTTTGGTCAAATTCTATTTTTCTGTTTTTATTGATTACAATGCTTTAAGAATGTATTTCTAATGATCAAATGAAATTTGAGAGTCATTTGTAGAATTAAATTAAAATATTTAAAATGGATTTTGTGGTAATTCACAATAGGTTTTTATAATTTCATTGTAAAGAATGAACTACCATTATTACATACATTACAGAATAAACTTGAAGAATAAAATGTGTATTGATGTTCTTATTAACAATGTTATATTTAAAACATTTATATAAGACAAGTATAAAAATACTTTTGCAATATCATATAAACATATTTTAATCAATGCCTTTTATTCGTTTCTTTTCAATACATTTTAAAACCATTTTCATATTTCAAATTGAATTTGTTTTAAGTGTATATTGTATTGATATGGTAAAAACAACACTGTTAAAATTGTATATTATTGACTGATTTCATTATTTTTATTCCTAATATTAAAATATGCCTAAATTAAACATTTTGATTTTATGGAACTCTTTACCAAAACAAGCAATATGGCTTTTGGCCTGTATTATTTAGATTTTGAAATGTTTAAGTTTTTTATGTTAATAACATATAACATTTTTTTCCACAAGACAAATTTCTCCATGAATGGATATTATCCAGTCGTTTCATGTCCAAGAAATGCATTTGAATGGGAAGCATCATCACAACGTTTAAATTGTACCAATGCACACATGTATCACTGTAATCAATATAAGGCAATTCAGCTTTATGAGTTTTGCTACGGAAACGATGTATTTGAAGTTAAAAAAGGTAAATATTGTAAATTGTTTAAATCCAAATGTGCTATACACATAATTATAGGGTTGAATATCATGTTTAATTGGCTTTTTTGTGATTTTCATTATTCAATTATGCTTTATATTTGTTTTCAACCCAGTTTTCAGCGTTTAGTGTCACAGATGTTAAACTATTTTGATCTTTTTTCTTAAACAGGTCACTGCCTTGCATTAACGGAAAATGGCATTTTGAATGAGGATGGATGTCATTATTTTTCTCAAGGCTGTCCTAGCGATTACTACTACAGTAACGAATCATATAAATGTATGTATTCAAGTTGTGTTTTTAGAAACCTTTACTGACTTACACGCAGGGTCATTCCCGTTTATTTCCTTCAGATAGATAGAGTTCTCAACTACAAAATTATAAATTATTATTGTCTACAAAATACGTCAATAATATTCTGTGTTTGATGTTTAAGTTATCGTTCATAAGACAAGGGAATAAATGACGTTTTCTGTCTATGCAGATATATTTCTGACTATGCATATTTTTGTACAGTGTATCAGATTATGTGCCATATCACCCACCCGAAAAACAATTCCGATAATGCAATCAGCTTTTTAATGTCATAAACATAATATCTGGGCAACGTTGAAGAATAGATCCTCAGACTTTGATTAACATTTCATGTTAAGAATTTATTTTACTAACTAATGAATTCTGTAACCGATTGCTGCGGTTTTAACAGAGTAAAAAGTTAAAAGTGATATAATTCCTTATTTTTAACTAATTCATTAAAAGATGCTTGATTACATTTCAAAGCATATATTGGAAAAATTGTCACTAACAATTGGTAATTTAAAGACTAATTAGATATATTGATTTTTGTACGTGAATTGATAATTAAAAAAAACTACTAACTTAAAATGCAATATAATGATGCTCGTAATTGAAACTTGCAATGATTACGCTTAATATTTTTTGTTTTGTTTGATTTGTTTTTATCATTTCCATTTGTAAATTGTTACAGATCAAAGTTGTTTAAGTATAAATGGCAAATGTTATACGGATGATTATTATTGTAACTGTCTGGAAGCGGCAACGAAACTGACAGGTACAAATAAAACGAAGTCGATTGATGCAGGAACGAAACTAAATGACGCCCACACAAAGAGGTTTGTCTTTTTACAATCTATTTCAGTGCGAATTATTTAACGAAATGCATACATAAATAAGAAATTGATACTAGTATACTATCAAACGAGATATTTTGACGCAAAACCTGTTGGAATTTTTTTTTTGCTCTAGTGATTTGCACAGCTACATGAACACACTTTGCTAAACATATTCATATTTGTGTTATACTGTTTACAATTAAACATTTTGACGAGAATTAAAAAAAAAAACAACTCCTAATTGCATTTGCTTGTCACATGCATTTCATTTATCAAAGCATATACTCGCCATGTAATTTTCTTTTTTCTTGCGTTTATGGTGAAATTATAATTGAGCATAACGTTGATGCATTTTATTTATTGCATTCAAACTAAATTGAATAAGTGTTTTCATATTATAGGCGATAATGATTTATAGATTCCTTATGTTTACTTATCAAACCATATAATATAGTTTTTAACACATTTTCTTTTATTCAATTCAATTCAGATTATTTCTTGAAGTTTATACAAACCATCAGAGAACATGGTATTAAAAAAAACAATCTATAAATGAGAACCGTTATTGAATTGACAGAGAAGATGAATGAAATAAAAATGAAAAATACGATGTTGCATTTGTATGCATCCTTAATTTTACAGATTGGAGTAAACAGTTGCCTAAATTTTTGAGTTTTTTAAGTTAAAAAATATACCCAGATACTTAAAGGTCAGTCTAACTTAAATTCCCTGAGTACAGTCGAAGACAGTTTTAGTGTAGTTTTAATCAAAGAGCTAGAGCCACGAAGCATCAAAAATTGCCCTATCATTAAAAATTACCATATTTTGGTAAAATATAGAGTAGAATCTTAGCTTTTCATAACTGTTTTTCTTTTTTCGATATCTATCATACTTTTTTATTAACGGAGTTTACAATTTGGCATTGTTTTGATGAAAAATGTAGAACAGACGTCATTTTTGTTAAGTAACGTCATGAAATGATAAAACTACGTATGACTTGAAACTAATAAAATAAACAAAAAATAAATAAAATTATCATGTAGACATTATAATTAATTTATGAAAATAAATTTATTGATGAAAATACCATGAAAAGCTTATTTATAATAAAGTTTAAAAAATATTACAGGGACCAGTGCTGAAGGTCAATATAACGGCGGTACATTTAAATATGTCGGTGTCATAAAAGTTCTTTTTTCTGCAATTTGAAACTGCATGAAGTAATGCTGATGATGCGCAGTGTATAACTGAGGATTAATCATTGAATTCTACCAATGTAATCACAAATTATTAAAAATAAATATATAAATATGACAGAGATACGGTAATTGAATTTAATAGAGATGTATGTAATCTCGAATTTTGATGCATTACTGTAACAGTCTGTGTACATTATTCTACATGATTATTTTAATTATTTCAAGGCTTCGATATTTTCACCCAATCCTAGCGCTTTACAGCAGTTAGATGCCAGGGTTCAGTCCTTTGAAATGTTTTATTTTCCCATTTTCCCTTGGGCTCACCGTGCGTTCATGTGCGCTCACCGTGCGTTCACTTGCGCCAGCTCTCCGCTCCGCTCCGTTCCCGCTCATCGTTCACAAAACGCCCACCGTGCGTTCATAGATTTCGCCTTGCGCTCACTGCGTTCGTTTAGTGTTCACTTATTGTTTAGTCAGATAATATTATATTTAGGCTTATAACAATAACAACATGTAGTTTATTGTTATGTTTTCCTGATTACCAACGAAAAACAATGTAACAATACCTCCCGGGGCACTCCAAATAAATCGTTCATCTTGCGTTCACATAGAGTACATATATCGTTCACTTTGCGCTTGCGATTGCGCTCTGCTTACGCTCACAGTTCACCGTTCATAAGCACTATCCAAATTCGGCTCAGCGTGCAATCGCCGTTCGTTTAGAGTGCACTCACCGGTGCTCACCGTTCACGAACTGTTCAAGTGAAAAATAAAACCTTTTAGCGACTGTGTATATGTAATGGATATACTACTATGCCGAAAGCAGTTTCGAGGCCCGTTATAGGGCCGAGAACTGTGATATTTTTTCATACAGAAGTGTTTGAGGCATATATAGTACTTAAATCACTCCATTGAATATCATTGTTGATTCCTGAGACAGTCCAATTTTAAAGATTAACAGTATTGTAACCACTGGTAATGGTCTGATATTAAGAAGCTCTGTAATATATCGGACTGTCATAAGTAAAATTCTTGACTGCTGGAACAAGGGAATGACATTACAGCAGTGGTTTAATGTTCATTAATTAAATGAAAAAAGAATATCGATTTCTTTAAAAATATTTTTATGATTTTATTATTCCTTATAAATGCCATAACGTCTATTCATTTACATTTCATTTTTTCTAGTGATATTCATGTCTTGTGAGAAATGTTACAAGTGATAAGCTATCCGTAAATGTCTTGAGAATTAAGATCATATTTCAGAGAGAGAGAGAGAGAGAGAGAGAGAGAGAGAGAGAGAGAGAGAATGTGGGTTTACTATTTTGAAGCGAAGATAGGTTAAAATGAGCAGTAGCACATAAATAATGTCGTAAAATTGTCTTGAAAAGTCGAATTAATAGCAAGCATGTAGAATTTGTGTTATCATATATATAGATTTGTAATGAACTCGGCCGTACATCGATTTTTTCAGAGGGTAGGGAAGGGGGGGGGGGGTGAATGGAAACAAATACTGATTTAAATCTCTCTGTATACGCATCGTTGTTTTTTTTTTAAAGAAAGGGCCCGGCAATCTGAATTTTTTCTATATGCCATACAAGAAAAACTTTAATTAGATTTAATACGCATAAAATGATCGAAGATAATTTCAAGCGAGAAGTTTATAGGCAAAAGTAAGTCACCGATGTACACACATTTAGGTTATTTTTTATTTTATTTGACAAATTATCAACAAAGACATCGCAATTGGGATTAGACTTCTATATAGTGAACATGCTGATAATGTATTCTAAGCTGTGTATACCAAAAGCAGTCTTTATCGAAACGGACACAATCGAACTTTTAAGAAAGGAGTGTAACTGCATGTAACGGTTCACCGGAAATACATTGACCACGCGACGAATCAACACTGATCAACAGGTGGCTGATAAAGAAAAGACATATGCATTGGCAAAATGTTTTTATGCAAGGGACGATGGCTTAATATTCAATTACAGCTGTACTTACGAATTAAATGATCACGTTTTTTTTATGGAATTAGTTAAGTTTATCATATATGTACATGTTTACACGTGATGTCGACTGTCTTTCTTCCGCGGTATTCAGGAACACGTACTTGTGTAAAAAAAAAAATCGCTTGCATCTTTCCTTTCGTTTAATGCATTTCACCGTTTGACAAAAACCCACAACTAGCTACTTATACATGCTATTGATTATTACATAAAGGTATAGGAATATTTATTTACTTACGTACGTACAATGTTAACTTTGCCATAATTTAGTTTTTCCCTGTTTGTTAACAATGTTCATGTATCTCATATTCTACTGCAATTGAATAATACCGTGGTACATAGAAATAATGCTTTTTAAAAATTCAGACTTTACTGTTAAATTGTATTGGCAAAATACTGAAAGAACTCAACATTCCATGTACAGATTCAGCTGACGTCGCAAACATCAAACTATGACGTCATTGATGATGCATGATGTAAGCATGAATACACAGTATAAAATTACTAGATAAAACATGTTAAAGTTCAGTTTATATGCATTTCTTCCTCAAATATTTAATAAAATGATGATTTTGTAAATAATCAGAAATAATTCTTTATCATTATTAATTAAATTCTGCAATTTCAATAAAAAGGAAGCAAATAATTTCCCTAAAATAGAGTGGTCTGTTTTATTTTCTTATACTAAAATTTTCAAAATTTGTAAAATACATATTGGCCACACTTGAGTACCTCTACGAAATTTTGCAGGCAGAAGCACTTATGCAATATCTCTCAGTTTTAAAAGTTTCAAAGAGGTACTCAAGTGTGGCCACATTCAAATTTGGGAAAAACTGCAGTAAAATCTACAATTTTCAGCTATTTTTAACGATCATAGTATGTTTGGTGATGCGCATCTGCTAAACGGTGGGGCCGAAGTGAAAAAATTTCATATGCATAAAAGCAGAATATTGTGCCCTACATTATAAGTAATTACAATTTGTATTGTTTCAAACTTGAGTTTTGTGAAAATTTTAAGGCACATTTTGATGCTTCGTGGCTCTAGCTCTTTAATGAATTGATAAATGGATTTAAAAAAGCTTATGGAAGAATTCAATACGTTACGGTAATAAACTGGCAAAAGTATAAAAGTCATATATATTCTTTATGCAGTACAATTTTCAAGTGAACATTTTAATAATCAATATCTAGGATCTTCCCTAATAACTGTATTTTTTAAGAGATTCATTGTCGCGTTTGATAAAAAATGTGCGTAAAATGTGATGTCTTTTGAACTTTATATTGGGCATACATGTACAAACTGTCGAAATATAATTGACGTTCATGTGAATTATTAAATTACATAAGTTTCTCAAAATAACCGCAAATGTCAAATAATCTAAACAACATGAGGAGAATCAAACTATAGAGAACTTTTCAATCTTAAATTGCTTATATAATATACTGCATTTAGTAGACATGCTTTTTCATCAATTGCCTTGGCAAAGACGAACCAAAATTTGTTGTCTGAAGAAGAGGGGGTCCAGAAGTTAGTAAACAGATGTCTGTGCTATAGTGTTATAGTGAAAAGACATAATACGAATGTAATTTAGATCCAATTAATTGATGCTGCTTAAGAAATAATAGAAGTGATATCAATATGTCTACACACCCAATACGATGAACACGATAAATAACAATTCTGAGCATGCATCACTAAAGAGTTTACAAGACAGCTTTGCGAACATAACAATCGATACAAATATTATAAAGATGTTCCAGATAATTCTCGAACAAATTAATTAAAAAATTACTAGCTAAACTGTAAATGCCAAGTGTCATTTGGCCTAGATATTTTAATCCAATCTAAGACTAAATATACAATGAACATGCATTAGCCTAATTAGGCTATATGCATTATTAGGTATATATTAACACACCATATCGATAGTATATTAATTAACTTAAGTGTATATGACTTGAGAACAATTGTATTTTGCAAAGTAATCATAATAGACAAACTCTTATGTATATCGAAAGCATTTGTCTTTTCTTAGCAAGGGTTTATCATAATGCATCATTCTTATATTGCATCATGGCCATAAGCGTGTTCAACAGAGCGACCACCCGCGAGCATTGCCAAAATTCCATATACCAACAACATAAAATTTGGCGAGCTCTCTCTCTCTCTATCTCTTGTTTTCTCTCTCTCTCTCTCTCTCTCTCTCTCTCTCTCTCTCTCTCTCTCTCTGCTGAACACACCTCAGGTATCAATTTTGTGCGATTGAGGACCTTGTCGTTGTTTGCATATAAAAAAAAATGTTCGTGGCATGTAATATAGTGTTTCTCTGCTTTTGTATGTTTTGTGTTTGTTAATTTATGTAGGAGTATTTCATACGTTTCGACAGCTTCTTGCAGTTGACATTAATTTAGGGTGTATCCACTTTAGCACGTCTATGTGTATAGTGTCCTTGTGATATTTTAGCTTCGTTAATATCAATGAACGATAAAATACATCTATTCGTTATACTAAATACATCATCAATACATCATCAATACATGTAATCAAAACAAAAGATTTAAGAACCCTAATTTTGTTTTTTGTAACAAAAGATTGTGGTTACGAGACAGTTCATTGATAATAACTTCAGTGTTTTCGTCGTTTCACTTCAGTGATTTACTACTACACGTAGTTCTACCTGTTGCTTATAATCAAGCTCTAGTACAGAAGTTAACTAACCAGGCCCCGCCGTCACCAACTTTCCTCAAGTCAATACTCAGCCTCAAATCTGAGGTTTGACCTCAAATTTATGCACTTTTCTTTAAAGGATTTGAGTTGAGGAATGAGTTGAGGGATCTAAAAATTTTGGTGACGGTGGAGCCAGGTTATATAAGCTATGGCTACATTATACCTCATTTCATAACTATATTGTCGAAATTATATAACAACAAATGCACGCGTTATTACGTCTTTGTTGCAACGTCATCTGAAATCAGGTACGTTATGGAACAGTCGACGAGATAAAAATGCTTAAACAATGACGATTTTAGCTTAAAGATATCTCAAGATTTGGTCCAGAAATTTTGGCTATTTGCAGTTTTACTGGTTTTTAATGTAGCAGTACAACCTGTAGATGAAAAATTCAGTTTCGTAGAGTAATGTAATCGAGACGCCATATCATACCCGAATCAGCGATGGTAAAATGCATTTCCACAATCGCCAGCGACGCGCGTTTTAGCAATCATCGACAAAGGCAACACGACAAATCCGGCGATGCTCGTTAAATGAAAGCACCCATATTCTACAAAATCGGTATTTTGTGACTACATTTTGTTTTTCTTCATTGAAATACAATAACACTGCAAATGGCCAAAATTCCTTTTCCAAAGTTGAAGATAAGAATCATGTCTAAGCTGCAATCCTCCTTAGTAACATTGTGACGTTGTCAACCTGTCCAATAATGTCACCGTTTACCGATTATATCGCCGACGAGGCAACGTTAAAGTAAAGCGCCAAGATTTGAGTAGATGGTAGCGATTTTACTAAAGACGTCGTCATAACTTAACGTAAGAAACGCATTCAGACGGAATGGAACTTTTTCTTTGCAGGCTTCCGGTTTTTTAGCGAGGACAACCGGGTTTTGGCGTCACCATTGGACTTAAGAGCCTTACAAAGACAATGTCTTTACTTTGAAATCTTATGACTCAGGCAAAATAAAACTATTAGACATTGAAGGGAATATTTTTTTTAAAACTCTCAAAGAATATATTTTATTTATCATCCTATCAGGAGGAAAATGTCATAATTTTAAAATGTCATACTTGGATCTCAATATATTTTCAAATCGTGTATGGGTTCCTGAATAACAAAAATATATGTTTAACTTTTTTTTCATTTTCTATTCATAAATCAGGATAATCGGTCTCTTTATTTTTTATTATATAATATTATATTTTCAGAATCAAAACTGATACTGGATCATCAGGAAACCAATACAAATACCTTCCCGGCTTTATAGTTACCATAGTTATTTCTTTACTTTCGATTGGATTAAACGGTTACCTATGGCACAAGTACAAATGGAAACCCCAAAACGTAAGACCAGGTAAGTTATCTAAATCAATATAGTAAGTTTATAATATCTTAATTTGTAGAATTCATTTTAAACAGCTTACTATCTTGTTATAGCTAAACTTTTCCTATTGTCAGTTTTCAAAGTGCGACATTAAAGTATCTATGATGTATTTAGAATTTGTGTTATATATATATATATATATATATATATATATATATATATATATATATATATATATATATATATATATATATAACTTTTTAAAAAAATCTATCACATGTCTAGTACGAACTATTTTTGTGATCGGCTTCGGCCGATCACAGTTGTGTCCATATGAGGCATCTGGCAAATTTTACTACTTGCGCACGCATTGCGCCTTGCTCTTCTTTATTTACTAAGCAATGACAACCTGATTTAAATATTTAATTACACTTAGATTACTAAAAATGTTACTCTTATCCGTTTGCTTTGAAAATAAATCATTTATACAAACATAATGATTCAAATCACGTTTTTCTTCACATATGCATAAGAATATTTATCGGAAGTATAAATCGCCTACTAAAACTAAAGCCTAACTATGCCTTGCTGTTTCGGAAATCAACAAAACGGTGCTATATATAGTTTATTGCATGTAGCGTAATGCTTTTGCACTACATTAACAGAGCTGACCAAAAATAGTACATGCCGATCATTCCTTTAAAAGGAATTTTTGTTTGAACTTAAATGATCTTGAATTGAAAATGAAACATGCAAACATTTAAAACGGTGATTGGAGTTAAATTTGTTGTTGAATTTGTGTGCTTATTGTAGAAATTAATATACAGTATACATAAATTATAATTTTACAGCTTTTTTTAATTGCAAATTTGCTGTATGAAAAGAAAAACGTGTATTTGAATTTTTGAATACAGCCTAAAAATTTGGTTTCCATACAGTTTTATAGACTATATACATGTATTCATATTTTTAAGAACTATTAGCAAATATTCTAAAAAATTAAATTTGATTTTTAAATCAATGAATATTAATTGCTTCCAGGCACAGCAACGAAGGGTTTGCAGCTGCAAATCGAAAATGTATTGTTACAAAATTAATGTGATTTCCGTGTGCATATGGGAAACGTACGGGTAACGAAGTTACAGTAAACTTCTTATTAAATAACAATATTACATTTATTAGAAATAGCTTTTTATTGAGATAAATAGAAACCAGGTGTACACTTTGAATATATGACAATGATCTGGGGATTTATTTGACTGTGTATATCATCTCATTTGTATTTTAAGTTATCTCTTTGTAATTTAATTTTTTCTTATAATGATTCAATGTCTCCAGCTCGTGGAAATTGGTTTACATTTCTTTTTGTTTTTAGTTATTAATACACCTAGCCGTTAACGTCTAATTGTAAAATGCACCTTCTTAAAACCGTTCTTAACTTTTGAACTAAGAAATGAGTGTGCAAATGTTTCTTTTGAATGACATGGCAAAGGACCAATTGACTATATATATATATATATATATATATATATATATATATATATATATATATATATATATATATATATATATATATATATATATATATATATATATAAGGATGGTAATCGGTTACAAAAATGATAATCGATTAATTGCATGAAACCGTCCGATCGATAAACCGGTTAATCGTATCAGAAACTTTTTTTTAATTCTCATACATGTATGAACTTTATTTTTACGTAAAAGAAGACTCAAATTACGTTTATTTATTAGTATGGTCATGTTTAATGGGAACTTTTAATATACCAACAAAATTAAAAAAAAAAGTAATAGACAGTCATGTAATAAATGACCATGCATTAAATAGCAAAGACATATTCCTAAAGCTATGCTGCATTGTAATTATCATCATATTAATCAGTCCTTTTGTTTTAAGTTTTGTTCAAAAATACTATCTGATCTATAACGACAGCCTTTTCCCTTTTTATTTCCGTTTGCGACAAAGAACCTACGGCGGGTGTGACCGGTCAGCAGAGGATGCTCACTCCCCTTAGGCCTCTGATCATACCTCTATCTTTTTTATAGGTCCTGTTGCTTTGCTTTGAATTTGTGTTTTTTTAAGTTTGTTAACAACGATGCCTGTCCTACAAATATCCTCTTAAATGACATTGATGTACCTGGTATTGCAAAAACATTTCCGTGATAGATCAGCAAAATTTGGAAATAGTATTTAATTTGATTTGAAGACCAACAATTGAGAGGATCAACTACCATCCCATATATATATATATATATATATATATATATATATATATATATATATATATATATATAAAGAATTAAGTGATATAGTTTGAACTATTATTTGGTGATAATTTTAATGCAGTATAAAATTGAACACATGTAGTGACTATAAAAGTCAAATCGTAGTCAAAGTTTAAAAATTCTTGTTTTACTGGTGCCTTCAAAGGCCAGTACATAATGAACACAATAACAGATGTTACAAAATTTTGGAGCAATCAAATTATAATGCAAATGAAAAAGTTAAGTAATGTAATTTTCCCAAAAAATTTGCATACAAATAGACATACTTTTAAAGAATCATTTAAAAGTAAAAAAAAGTAGGTGTAACATCTTACAAAGGACTATATATGATTTGAGCCTAAAATGGCCCCCTAAAATGAACATTGTCATTTTACTATAATTCTTTGTTTTATTTGTACAAATATACATTTGAAGTTTTTTCATAATTTTCGATTTTTTAAAATTTTTGATTTTAGTGCCCACAATTTAAAAATATGACATCATAAAGTATACCTTTTCCCGCCATTTTTGCATTTTTAGCATAAAACGGCTTGTTTTGAGGCAGCTTTTCTTTAAGGAAACATTGATCGACTACTTGAACAAACAAAATATTTTCACCAAAGATGTATCTTAAAATTTTCCAATACTTATAAGTGACAAAAAGTTCGTTCTTTTTCAAAGAGTCGCTCGATATTTCCCATTCGAAAAAAGATAAGAAAAATGTCAATGTTTGGTTGATTTTGATTGAATTATAAAAATAGCGTCACTTCTGATGTCATATACTGCCAGTGAGTGCATATAAATCAAATAAATAGGTGAAAAACATATTTCATGTCAACTCTTTTATAAAATAACACAACAAATTAATGTACCTGAATCATTTTAAAAATAGCGAATTTTGGGGGCCAAACTTGACTAATATCATATATAGTTCTTTGAGATATGTCATGAAATAAGCTAATTATAGGGCAAAATTTTAGTTTGTTTTTTTATTAACGTCTATTAAGTATACACAAAATATATCAAAATATATAGATAGAAATATCAAAATATTGTTTAAATAGGTTTTTAAAACATCATAAATATATCATAATACACAAACTATCTAGAAGTTTGGTTTTCGCTGAAAATTAGATAGCAAGAGCAACAGTACACTAAAACTACTGAGTCATGAAAATTGTTCATTTCTTTCTTGAAAACATTCCGCCACGTAATATAGTCCCCTACTAAATTCTGTAAAAATGTGGGTTTTTTTTTAATTTTATTCAATAAAGTTTATTCGGCATTGTAAAATAGAAATATACTACTAGAATTTATACATGTATGTGAGGCAGAATTTTCAGACTAGAAATGACCCAAAATTGCTCACCCAAAACCTAAGAAGAAACATCTTTAATGAAGAATTTATGCTCAGAGCATGTGTATCTATAAATGAACATTAATATTACCCTATGAAAATTGAACGAATCATGAAATACTTAAAACTTATGTCAGGTAATTATTTGATAAATTGCCTAGTTTTACAAGATACTAGTAATCAGTCATATGCATGAGCATCTGTTTTAATTTTGTAAATGCAAATTTTTCTATAAACTTATCAGTCCGTCTGTTTGTGCAAATTCTGTGGCTAAACCTTTGTTTTAGAAAATCTTTAAAAGAACCGAAGGATTGCCGTAATTGTGTGTTAACACCTAAAACAATTTTCATCAAGTGAAGATAATTGATATTATTTGATAGTATGTATCACCTCCAATTAGATAAAAAAAAAAAGACATTTATAAGCACGTTGATAGCAATAATGTCTTAATTAAAAAAATAACATATAAAACATGTATATATAATTGGACATAAGATATAAAAATTTCTCTTTCCAAATCCGTGATTATCTAGTCTAAAGACAATAATGTTTCCTTTTGTTGACATTTAAAGGCATATGAGTATTCAACTTTTTCTTCCATTTTTGCTTTGAATTTTCTTTAAATTCCATTTTTTTTTTACACTTTTTCAATTCCTATTACACAATTGTCATCAACAGTATGTTCATTTGTATAAAAATGCATTGCCACAGGATCATTAGTTTTTTTTTTCATCAGTGATAAATTTAAAATATGTCATAGATAAAATCAATCTCGATTCTCCAAAATAGTTTTTGTAATGCTTTTTACAAAATACACGATACACAACATTACTAAACTAGCAAATGACATGGTTTTTAACTTGATATAGTTTGCCGTTGGAATCTTGAAATTAGCTAGAACAAATGCAATATTTCACATAACACATTTCTTTACACCCCACGACTCACATAAGTGTTGTTTCTTGAGGAAGAGGTTATGATGTTTTTTATGAACTAATATGTCTTTTAAGTTTTTGTCTCTTCTGAATGCCACTATAGGTGTATATTGAAAAGCAAGTTTCAGGCGGTTGGAATTTAAAAAAAATGTTTTGACGCCCTTTCATTATTAGATGAATATTATGTAGTCCTCTGGAAGAAATAATTACAAACGGAACACGGTTACACATTTTGTATTTGTTTTTTTTCTGAGTTCAATAAATCGAAGGAGTTGAGTTTATCCTACTTCACAATTTGATTCTCTACCCCCTAGTTTTAATAAAGCATTAGCAGGAAACACCAACTATTTATTTGCGGGAATATTAGGTACCCAAATGCCTCTAGAGGTTTCCTGCACGTGGATGTGGTTGAATGATGCTTGATGCTTGATTCTGTATTTAAAGTGGGAAAACATGGACTGGAGACGATGGCTAGAAACGGCGAGGCTTTATCTCATGTTACCCTTTTTACCAACAGTTTACAAACGGGAAATTTTAAGCTGTGATTAAACTATCAACACTTCTATCAACAATGTTCAGATGGTCCTTGTGTATTAGAAGATGGTTTAATAACCATACATGAAGATATAAAAAGTAGTGAACGTCTAGCATTATGATTAAAATTGTTTCTTAATTATAGGTGTTGATGCAGAGGAGAGAAATCCACTGGTTCAATTCGCGAAAGGTAACATCTTTTCCTGTAATAAAATTTGTAAAATGCTTTAAATTTGTTACATGTTTGGTTTAGTTTGTGAAACTGTTACGTATATGGTATGAACAATTTTGAATAAGGAATCATACAAGGACATTTTTTTCTTAAATGGCGAATACAACTCACATGTTTTGTTGATACATAAAGATGCATTCCTATATAAATTCCTATATAAATTCCTACATAAATTCCTATATAAGTTTATGGATCTAATTTTTATCGGACATGTTTTGTGTTCAACTCTCATGATTTACAAGACGATCACTCCAATAATCAATCAGCATCACTTATGGACCTTATTTCAAGATATTCTGCATTGATATAATCACGATAGAGACACAATGAGATCCTAAAGGACTCTCCGTGCAAGCTCAATTGGCTTGTCACTGTGTCTGCAATGCGATTAGCTGCATTCCTTGAGCGCACCAATGGAGCTCTCGTAGCGCTATTGGATACCTTGTGGCGCTGTCACGGCGATCTTGCTCCGCTTCTACGGTGTGTTTTTATCAGAGTGCAGTGCCACGGCGCGTACTTTTTACATATTCAAAGTGCGCGCCGTTGCATGGCGTTCTAAAGTGTTCTAGGCGATCCCACCGCGACGTTTTTAGGAATCAGTGGGAACGCCATGATTTTAGAATAAAGTCTATCTTCCATCAACAATGTTCAGATGATTCTAGTGTATCAAATGATGGTTTAGTTATTATGCATGTAAATATATGAAATAGTGGTTTAAAATCATATTCAATGGTTCATATAATTTTATATGAAAAATTGTATCTTAACTAGAGCCGAGCTCGTTGCAAGCAATGAGGAGGTCTGCCGTTACAACTTCAAGTCAAGAAAGGATTGTCAATCAGTCTTAATTAAACTACCGCGCTTCTCTTTACACGTGGCTGTGTCTGATAGGTATTGGTAGGAGGTCATCTTCACATGATCTAAACTTCTGATCAATGAAGGCTTTAGAACATTAATTTTAACTCTTCAAAAAGAGACAGAAAAATAATTTATGCCTTTTTTCTATGTATTGATGTATCCTCCAGATTGCATAGTATTGAAGAGTTACACCTCTCATAAAACATACAAAGGCATGTCTGTTGGGGGTATATTTAGATTGTATGCAAATGTAGAGGTCATGGGAAGATGACATCGTATCGATACCTTTCAGAACTTTGCAAGTGTAAGGAGAAGGATACGATTGGGGTGGTTTTCGTTATACTTTATGTACAAGTGATGACAGGATTTCAACTAGGCCTATATCATAGCGTAATCAAGAAATCCCATTTTATTTAATCAAAGATCCTTTTCGCCACTTTATTGTGACACCAAAAGAGACCTCTGATTTACAGTTAATTCTATCATATCATACATACATATTCATATTTGAGTTATAATATTTTGAATTTTTAAAGATACATGTGTTGACTAATTTGTTGTATTTATGGACTCAAACACATAAATAAGAAGATGGAGTGAAAGCCACAAAGACATCAGTTCTTCTGTTTTTGACTTTTTATAGAGTTACTAAAAATTTACAATCTTCCATTTGGACAAGCCAGATGTAAACATAAAATACTGTGCTGTGTTTTAAAGGGGATGGAAACTAAAACATTGCTCTACAAATACATGTAATCAATTAGTAAACATGTAATATAATCGCTAATTGTATTTATTTTCATTCTTTAATAAAGAAGGTATTAATTTTACGCATTTATATTCATGTAAATATTTTTGATTTTAGGTATGCTTGGCCGCATTAACTCCATCCAAAACAAGAGGCCAATAAGCCTTTACGGTCACTTGAGTACCACAGCCCGTACACAAACTTGTCTCAGGATTCCCATATCTGCATTTAATTAAGTTTCATTCTAGAGTAAGAAAATTATAATATTGTAATGACGACCACCTCCCTGCCTGCAATCTTAAAAAAAATCTTTAAAATATAATCCTTTAGCGAAAAACTTGCATTGAAAAGGTCCAAGGCTCTGATAGAATATAACTTCCCATATTTGTTAAATTTCAAGATAAATTTTATGTGTATAATTATATTTTCATAGATAAACTAAAACAAAGTGACTAGTATACTTGTTTCATTTAAAACAACCTCCTCCTATGCCCCCATTCCCAGGGGCAGACAAAAACTCTTCCTGTGACCAATTGATAAAAAAAACAGCTTTAAAAGCTTAAATGTGTTTCTTCTTCTGTTTCAGATTATAAATATTCAACCTTTTATAACATTTTATCACCAACTGGTATTTATACCAGAATGATTGTACATGTACTACGTATCAGAGATTTTGGAAAGCAAATTTTTACTTTACTATAAACAAGCCTATTGTTTATTTAAAAAGTTCAAAAACTGTTTTTGAAACCAATGATTAAAATACTTGCATACCTCTTTTGATAATAAAACTACTTAATTATAGGATATTCAATGATTGATCAATATGAAAAAACAAAGGACGATAACTCCATTATGAAAAAGCAAGAGAAGACAACCCCATTATGAAGAAGCAATAGAAAATAATTCCATAAACTGTTACAACCCAACCGTTTTCCAAATGCTTTCACATTTATTTATCTAAAATTTTATAGACAGCTTCGTGCTTTCTCTTTTCTAAATATGGGAAATAACTTATTTCTTACATTGAAATCTATGAGCAGAATAAAATAATGAGAGAAATGTATACCCCCCTCCTAGTCATAAGCCTAGCCTGACGTAAAGGTGACATGAAATTTTATTAAAGAAGTCAGCTTAATGTTTTTTTTTTCTAAATAAGCAGTCAGTTTTTTGTCTGTGTTACTAGAATTGTTTTCACATATTTTCTAGCAAAGGGATTTTGGCCCGGAGCGGAGTTGACTGAAAACCCTTGGCTAGCGAAGATGATGTTTTTTGATATTATATACATTAACTCTAAATGACCATTTGCCCAAACCCTGCATTTGAACCCCTACTCTAGATCTATACGCTGTATGGATGTTTTGAACATTCAAATCCCTATATTGGGGGACAAGAAATTTAAGATTTTGAACGATGGCTTTATTTTCTTTCTAAATTTTCGTGCAGTCAGTTTTTATTCAGTATCAGCAGAAGTAAAGAAGACAATTTTTATACATTAATTGCATAACGCTTTATGACTTCTTTAGCCCCGCCCTAGAGTAAAAAAACCCATACACCAGAGGCATGAAATTTACAATTTTAGTACAGAAGTTTCTGGTTATCATAATTACGAAGTTAATTTTTCTTACAGATGTGTGGGAGTAGATAAGATAGTATAATATTAAACATTATATGTATTATACACATCCAATTTGGCCCCGCCCTAAAGTCAAAACCCATCACCAGGGGACAACAAGTTTGCAATTTTGTAGAGGACTTAACGGTTAAGATTTTTTCACATTATATGTATTAACACTATATGGCCATACCCCCCCCCCCCCCCCTTCGGCCTGAACCCCTAAATCAGGGGCCATGAATTTTACAATTTAGGTAGATGTGATCATTGATTTTATTATCATGCATTCAGTTTTTTCCCCACATATGTGAGAGTAAAAAAGATTTTTCAAGATATAATACATTTTTACTACATGGCCTTATTGGCCCCGCCATAGAGGCTGCACCACTGACTCAGTGGCCATGAATTTCATAATCTAGGTAGATAGCGTCATAAACATCATAACCACACATTAAGGTATTCCCTCATATGTGTGGGAGTAGAGAAAAAGATTTTTAAAAATTTATAGCTTTTTTAGCATATTTGGCCACGCCCATGGCGCCCCGGTTGTGCTAGACCAACGAATTTCACAATTTAGATTGCTCTTGCGATAGTGAAGCTTCACACCAAAAAATGATAACAATTGGCCTTGTAGTTAAAAATGTAAAATTGTTCATGCACAACGAAGGACGAAAACCAATTGCATTGAGTCAACTGAGTGACTCATGTGACCCAAAAAAACTCGGAAAAATGAATAACTCGAGGAAATCGATCGCTTTATTTTAATCCTTGTTGCCGCTATAGGAACTGCCGTTGTACTTTAATCTATGACGTCAAACCATCTATTCCGGTTTGTTCTACCGAAATAGCAAGAGTATTAGCAAATCGTGATATTCGTTCTAAAATGACAAGTTCTGGAAATTTGAAAAAAAATGTGGGTTTGAGACCGTTTCTTTACCTTTGACTTTCCACTTAATTAAAAACCGACGTGAAAAGGAGCGGGTTCGTTGAAATCTAAAAGCGGAGGATATTGATGATGGATCTCCGCGTAGTTATGGAAACGGATTTTAAATGTCGTAAAAAATGCCTGCCGACGTTATTCTGACATGGATATACCTACTTAAAGAATGTATTTTGAACACCCATATCACAATTCTAACAGACTTATTCAGTTAGCGAAGAACCTGACGTGGAATAAAACTTTATACAAGATTATTTTCAACTTTGAATGACAGCAGGTTAACAGCTGTCATTTATTTAATAAAACTACATATATTTATTCATACATGCATTAATTCTTTAGAGTGAAGCGTGGAACTAAAAATTATCAATTTCGTGCATTGATTTTGTTTACTTGTGTAACAGAAAGGCGTTTTATTCTGAGCAATGTGTACATTATATATGTAAACCAAACCGAAATAGATGGTGTAATATCAACATATTTTTTCTTGGTTTTTAACAAAAACGAATACCACATAATGTCAGCCTCCAGTTAATACGATTTATCTAACTTTAAGTGATCAATACAGCCTTATTATGTAGTTTGTTTTCAAAACAGCATGACCACATGTGATAATTTAAACCACTTTATTCATATAAATATATTTAGAATGTTTGCATTTATGTCGATGAAGTTGCATTGTAATCTCATATTGCACACCTTCAATAAAAAGTTGTGTTACATGTATCAATGAACATATAACAATAAATAAAATCCGTCGAAGAAAACATACACGTATCTATATTACTTAATTGCAACTTTGAGAAGTGCATAAATTTTTGAGAGGCAACTGTGTCGCTAGTCTGTAAGTAAAGTGAATTATGTTCCAAGGCTTTCGATATAAAAGAAACCTGTCTACACTTGCAGTACTCTGTTAATTTCTATGGCGATCGACTGCATTGATAACTTCTTGACATGAGAATAGATAATCAATATTTAAGATCTTTGACTTAATTTGATGTTTTAACAGTTGTCTGCATTGGTCCATCTCCATCCCAAAATAAAACAAACTTTTTTAATTTGATTTAGACAAGGAAACATGTATAAGTATTTTTTTTATATTCATATCTATAAACCTTTATTTAAATAGAAGAAGAGATAAGCAAGATTGAAGAGTTACAAGAAACTGTAATGAAAGGTACTGTCTTCCTTTTCATCATATTAAAACAAATTAACACGTGTACTCAGTGGTTAATCAAGATGGATGAAACAATTTTAAAAAAAGGGGAGATATCAAATGTTTTGCCACAATCATTCCATTAATACCAACTTTTCTTTCCAAAATACTTAAAATCTGTTTATTTTTTGGGAATGTTGTATGTGTCTGCCTGTTTTCACTTTTGTCACAGTTTCAGAAACGCTATTTAAGTCTTGAGTGTGATCAAAACACTTGAATGGGTGTGACTAAGCTACTTATATTAAAATGATTTCTTAAAAAAAAATGTGATGTGCTTATGATGAGTTAATGTTTTGAATAAATGTTTTGCTATTTGTTTTAAATAAAAAAGAATAAACGTTAGTTGTTATGACTCGAACTCCTCTCTCGCAGATCCCAAAATTATGCGTGCACTAAATTAAATCGTCGGTCGGTGCGCTATCCTTGATCTTTAAAATAGTTTTTATAAAATATAATTATGCCTCTTTTTGCAGAGGACAGTTTTCACCGGATATACCGGCATTTAGACACTCAAACCGATTTCATAATTTAAGTATTATTGATTTGTATCATTTGAAGGTTTTACTATATCTTATTGTGAACTATTTGTGTATATTAAAAATGATGAAGCATCTTACAAAACACAAATCCCATTATAATTAACACAGTATATTCAGTAGTGTCATGGATCTCTAAAACTACAGATATCACCATTACCATTTGTTCCCAGTAGTGATTGTGTACCATAAATAGAAAATCCCGAAAATTTAACCCTGAAATATTAATTAATCAATATCAGTTACGAACTGCTTTCCAGGCTGCCGTTTAGTTGTGAATTATCAATAGCAATCTGCAAACTATGTTTAAATATCAAATGCTTTGTTAAATTACACTTCAAGCACCTTGAGAACAATACATGTGCACATGTCAAGTTATACAACTGACTTTCTACTATTTTCGTTCGTGTTTAATCTGTATAATGTATTTTTGTGTGTAAATCTGAGAATTATTTCTCCTTAAACATGCCAACAAAAAAGAATTGTTTTTATTTTGACCTTATATCATTTGTATTTTGTGATCAAATTTATGTTTATTCTTATTGCATGTAGATGTGTAATTATTACTGTGAGAGCATAAAGCAGGAGCACGTACATGTACAATTTTATTTTATAAAATTGTCTGCAGTGGTCCTTCGCCCATTTGTAAAAAAATTATGTTTACTTTTCAGTTGATTAAGACTTAGAAACAAGTCTTAATATATTCATATTCATATCTATAAATGTTTATTTTAAAAGGAGATAAAATAAACAAGAATGAAGATTTACAAGAAAGTGCCATGAAAGGTACCGTTTCCTGTTTTATTATAACAATTCAACGTATGTACGCATGGGTTAATGAAAACGGATGAAAAATTTGAAAAAGGGGGATCATATATGTATTATCACAACTATGCCCTTAACGAGGGTTGTTCGGAAATTATTGAGACTTTTTCTCTTATTCTTTAAGGAAAAAGATAAACCCTTGAAGTATAAATCAGGATAGATTTTTTCAGTGGAAAACGTTTCTTGTCCATGGCATGAATGGGTCATTCCTAGTAAGCAGATTAATTTGCCTTCGCCCAGTGACCTGGCGTAACCACAAATTTTTCGCAACGTCATTTTAACGCTTCTCACTGTGTTTGAAACACCTTACAAACGAACGAAAATAAGAATTATTTATGGTTTCCCGTCTTTTGTTTTTATTTCAAGATGTTATCATTTCATTTTCTTTCATTCTTCATTTTTTGTAGGGAAAAAAATCGAGTAATTTTACCCAAAAGTCAAATTACTGTGAATGTCTCCTGCAGTCATGTTTTAGAACTGTTGACAACAGTTCGTGTGTAAAAAAAGTACTTGATATATGGTCCCTTTGTCTAAATTGTAGTAAAACAATCGGTGAAAAAACCTCTTAATCACTTGTCACCGTATAGACTTTGTTAATAAAAGCAATTGTGTGGCCTTAAAGGTCTTTTTTCTGAGATGTCCAATAGTTTGATGTTCATTGCTGCGCTGTCCTGACGTTAACATTTATTATTATACTTTCATGTTAAATACTGAAATCTGATTGGTTTAGACGCAGTTGATAATCTGTTCTATTACCCTCAGCGTTAACAACACACTTAGCAACGGGTAACACAACGAATTGTAACATGCGCGTAAATTATGCGCGTACGGTTCGCCGTAGATTTTGCGTCATTTCGATAAAAAAGCAGTAAAAATTTCTCTAAAATTAAGACATTCAGTTTAATAGAATAAATAGTGCCTGTTTGGGAGGATAACAGTTGAAACTGACACCCCTCGAAAACCTCGAAAACCATTGTCAACCTCCGCTTCGCGTAGGTTGACAATGGTTTTCTTGGGGTGTCAATTTCAACTGTTACCCTTCAAAACAGGCACTATTTATGTAATGTAGAGTCGTTATCAGATCTCTATTACTTGGTAAATATATTTGTACGATATCCGTATTTCATCTTGAACATTAGTGAAACTTGATAAAAGATAGAATAGCAAAAAGAACATGAACATATTTAATTTGATTTCTTTAATCATTAACTGTAATTCTTCAGACACTAAGAAAATACTTTCATGCCTTCGCCGGGTACCTCGACCATCGACTTGTTTATGTACCGTCGTAAACGAAATATTAAACATTCTTTTATAATTACATTGTTTAATTATTTGTTTGGTTTTCTTCCATGTTTATGCCAATTTTCACCATGCCTCGTCACTTAGAAAGAAAGGTATTTGACTTGTCTTAATAATTTCCGAACAACCCTCGTATACCTTGCATCCTATCTTTCCAAAATAATAATTTATGACATTACCTATAAAGTCAATAATACTTTATAGAGAAAGTTTATGAAGAAAAGTTCCCCTTTCATAGGCTCGACGCTCTCTTCATACAGGTTAAAGATATTTTTTTGTGCAAATGTTGTATATGTTTGCCTGTTTTCACTTTTATCACAATTTATAACACACTAACTAAATTCCAAAATTAAATGATTCCATAGTATATGTATATAGTAAAAATTTACATTAAGCGTATAAAAATGTTTAAATTATTTAATTAATAATCTATTCTCCATAAAGAGTGTCACATAAACTCACATAAATTAATCTCCAATAAACATCTTTGGTTTTCTAATAATTATAAGACCATTTTGTTAAAGTGAATAAAAAATCAAAACGTTGCTTATAACATTTTTTTCAGATCATAGCTTAAATTTTTGTAATAAGATTTTCCACAACAAAATTTATGATAAAAACTTTCTTTGTTCTTTCAATTTGAGACAAACGGGTGAAATGTCAATGCCATGAAAGAACTGCGAACGCTAACGCCCGTTTCCCGCCTACATTTTACATCCAAATATTTCAGAATTTCTGTCAGATATTCAAAAACTAAATTTTATACTAAAAAGTATAATCATATCTTAATCAATTTATATCAAAATAAAATTTGTAATCAAATTATTTATTTTAAAACAAAAATATTTCTAATGAGGGTTCTTAAAAATATTCTATTGGAATCGGTCTCTATGAGTAAGGAAAAAAAATTGCGGCCAATATGTGCATAAAAACTCAATAATAACATACTTACGATATTTATTAAAGTAAAATTTCTTTTTAATTCATATCTGTTAATTATTTTTCGGAAATTTACATAGCAAAATTCTTTCTTTGGAATGTATTTCGGTCTGTAGACATATGTTCCCCCAGTGAAACAACAAACCCTTTGGTAAAAATATGCTAAATAACAATAATTAAAACCACTCGAACGGATTTTTTGTTTTACGGGGGGGGGGGGGGGGGAGATGTTTCAAAAAACATTTCCATTTTCCGTTATTTTCTATTTTGAAATGAGCTATTTTAACCCAAAATACAAAGTTATCTCTCTTTGTTTGGCCAAATCATTTATATTTAATGAAAATATACATAAATGCTTACATTATTATAAAAAAATAACTTTAACTAAACAACTTTCAAAAAATGACTTTTAGTTAGGCGGCTAGACAATGCTATCGTTCGTAGTCCTTTACCATTACATGTATGTCTGTGATTAACTCTTTTGTGTTGGGCCTTTAAAAAGACATTTTTTGTAATAATATATAAAAATTGTTTTAAATGAAAATAAGAACCCATGAAGAACAAAATTGTATTATGAATAATGTACTCTGGGTTGTGGCAATATTTTTTTATCATATGGTTTCGTGAAAACCTGATTCAATTTTTAAACTATCATCTCTGTGTCAGGGAGGATGTATGAGGATTTGCAACAAAAGACGCCACTTACGAAAGTCGCTGGTAACAACCTGTGCCTCTCTCCAACTGTACAACTACATTGACTACAATTCTTCTCTCTCTCCACTATGCACATCTAGGCAATCTTTAGCTTTCCTTGCCTGCTTTTTCCTTCAGGAGCCAAGGCCAGCGCATTTCTGATGTTCAAACTTGTGTCCCTTGGAAGAACATGGGATATTCATCACTAACGCCTCCACTAGAATGTTCTTAATAGACAGATCGCTGCTGTTTGTTCATATACATGTAGCTGTTAGTTTAATATATTGTCTGGCCAGTGTACATGCATCTTAAATTTTTCCAGACATTTACGGTGGAATGTATCAAGCTTCTCCTAATCTTTTTTGATAAATTCTCAGAGTTTCGAGCAATACAATAACACAGAGATATCATTTGTGTTAACTTCTTCTTCTATATTGAGTTGAATTCCATGCGTTATTCGGGGATAAATTGGCACACCTAGTTATTCCTGGTCTTTTCTTTATATTTGATCCTATTTGTCGTGTCTTGTTTATTGTGGCCCCGTGGTAAAGGAACGCTTGCACCTCCTCTTCTTCTTTGTTGCTTAGTTTGATTGCATAGTTCTTTTTTCCATTTATCTTCATGCTGCTATAACATTAATATTTAATCATCAAAATCTGTTCCATGCATATCAATTCGCGTCATTAAAGTACACTATGTTTATGTGAATTGTCTGATGAAAGACCTTACTGAACACTGTTTGAAACCCGAATTTTTATTGATGATTTACATATACATTGTCTGAAAAGAAAACAAGATGTTATATTTACTTCATACGTGTAATGGAGTAAGTTGGATACAAGCCGACCAGAAAGCTGGGATTTATTAAATCATGAAAATATACTTATATATGGAGATCACTTTTAATTTTTGAGGGTACGGTACATATGACAAACTATTTTCACTTTTTCAGCTTCTGCAATCATACAGTATTGTGTATTTTTTTAAAGATATGTCATTGTTTGTAGAGCTGAAATCTAAATCAAACATAAGTTTACAAAGTAAAAAACATAAATTTTTAACTTTTTGTTTTCATTTGAGTTGGGAACACACATTTCATTAATTTATTTTTAGTAACCGAGAAAAAAAAATACACAGCAAATCTTAAATTGACAAATATGAATTTTGATGAAAAATAGCTTAAAAATAATCTTTAAAAAAAACTTAAAAAGTGAAAATAAGATATATTGATTTTAGAAAATAATTTAAAAAACCAAACTCTCTTCAATTTTCTGCAGAAGGTTAATAGACTGTGAATGAAGCATTAACTTAACAAACATAAGGTTATTGTATGGTTTGTTTCTAAAGGGGACAAATAAATGTCCTAGCTTATTGAAATAATATATGATTACTATCGAAGTCTGAATAATCTGTTCAATATTGTTTTCGTAAGATGCCTTTTATACATTAGGTACGTGTAATCCATATGGCATCAGTTATTTGAATAAGTACCCCAATGCCATCGTATCACGATGCTCTTACTTTTTAGATTCTTTATTTTTAGTTCATTTAAATAAAAAAAAATCCGTCAAACTGAAGATGACGTAAAGTTACATTATTTTATTCATGGGTCACTTATTTGTATAATGTATATATATATATATATATATATATATATATATATATATATATATATATATATATATATATATTTATATATATATATAAAGGATGGTAATCGGTTACAAAAATGATAATCGATTAATTGCATGAAACCGTCCGATCGATTAACCGGTTAATCGTATCAGAAACTTTTTTTTAATTCTCATACGTGTATGAACTTTATTTTTACGTAAAAGAAGACTCAAATTACGTTTATTTATTAGTATGGTCATGTTTAATGGGAACTTTTAATATACCAACAAAATTTAAAAAAAAAAGTAATAGACAGTCATGTAATAAATGACCATGCATTAAATAGCAAAGACATATTCCTAAAGTTATGCTGCATTGTAATTATCATCATATTAATCAGTCCTTTTGTTTTAAGTTTTGTTCAAAAATACTATCTGATCTATAACGACAGCCTTTTCCCTTTTTATTTCCGTTTGCGACAAAGAACCTACGGCGGGTGTGACCGGTCAGCAGAGGATGCTCACTCCCCTTAGGCCTCTGATCATACCTCTATCTTTTTTATAGGTCCTGTTGCTTTGCTTTGAATTTGTGTTTTTTTAAGTTTGTTAACAACGATGCCTGTCCTACAAATATCCTCTTAAATGACATTGATGTACCTGGTATTGCAAAAACATTTCCGTGATAGATCAGCAAAATTTGGAAATAGTATTTAATTTGATTTGAAGACCAACAATTGAGAGGATCAACTACCATCCCATATATATATATATATATATATATATATATATATATATATATATATATATATATATATATATATATATATATATATATATATATAAAGAATTAAGTGATATAGTTTGAACTATTATTTGGTGATAATTTTAATGCAGTATAAAATTGAACACATGTAGTGACTATAAAAGTCAAATCATAGTCAAAGTTTAAACATTCTTGTTTTACTGGTGCCTTCAAAGGCCAGTACATAATGAACACAATAACAGATGTTACAAAATTTTGGAGCAATCAAATTATAATGCAAATGAAAAAGTTAAGTAATGTAATTTTCCCAAAAAATTTGCATACAAATAGACATACTTTTAAAGAATCATTTAAAAGTAAAAAAAAGTAGGTGTAACATCTTACAAAGGACTATATATGATTTGAGCCTAAAATGGCCCCCTAAAATGAACATTGTCATTTTACTATAATTCTTTGTTTTATTTGTACAAATATACATTTGAAGTTTTTTCATAATTTTCGATTTTTTAAAATTTTTGATTTTAGTGCCCACAATTTAAAAATATGACATCATAAAGTATACCTTTTCCCGCCATTTTTGCATTTTTAGCATAAAACGGCTTGTTTTGAGGCAGCTTTTCATTAAGGAAACATTGAGCGACTACTTGAACAAACAAAATATTTTTACCAAAGATGTATCTTAAAATTTTCCAATACTTATGAGTGACAAAAAGTTCGTTCTTGTTCAAAGAGTCGCTCGATATTTCCCATTCGAAAAAAGATAAGAAAAATATATTGTTTGGTTGATTTTGATTGAATTATAAAAATAGCGTCACTTCTGACGTCATATACTGCCAGTGAGTGCATATAAATCAAATAAATAGGTGAAAAACATATTTCATGTCAACTCTTTTATAAAATAACACAACAAATTAATGTACCTGAATCATTTTAAAATTTAGCGAATTTTGGGGGCCAAACTTGACTTATATCATATATAGTTCTTTGAGATATGTCATGAAATAAGCTAATTATAGGGCAACATTTTAGTTTGTTTTTTTATTAACGTCTATTAAGTATTCACAAAATATATCAAAATATATCGATAGAAATATCAAAATATTGTTTAAATAGGTTGTTAAAACATCATAAATATATCATAATACACAAACTATCTAGAAGTTTGGTTTTCGCTGAAAATTAGATAGCAAGAGCAACAGTACACTAAAACTACTGAGTTATGAAAATTGTTCATTTCTTTCTCGAAAACATTCCGCCACGTAATATAGTCCCCCACTAAATTCTGTAAAAATGTTTTTTTTTTTAAACAATTTTATTCAATAAAGTTTATTCGGCATTGTAAAATAGAAATATACTACTAGAATTTATACATGTATGTGAGGCAGAATTTTCAGACTAGAAATGACCCAAAATTGCTCACCCAAAACCTAAGAAGAAACATCTTTAATGAAGAATTTATGCTCAGAGCATGTGTATCTATAAATGAACATTAATATTACCCTATGAAAATTGAACGAATCATGAAATACTTAAAACTTATGTCAGGTAATTATTTGATAAATTGCCTAGTTTTACAAGATACTAGTAATCAGTCATATGCATGAGCATCTGTTTTAATTTTGTCAAATGCAAATTATTCTATAAACTTATCAGTCCGTCTGTTTGTGCAAATTCTGTGGCTAAACCTTTGTTTTAGAAAATCTTTAAAAGAACCGAAGGATTGCCGTAATTGTGTGTTAACAACTAAAACAATTTTCATCAAGTCAAGATAATTGATATTATTTGATAGTATGTATCACCTCCAATTAGATAAAAAAAAAAAGACATTTATAAGCACGTTGATAGCAATAATGTCTTAATTAAAAAAAATAGCATATAAAACATGTATATATAATTGGACATAAGATATAGAAATTTCTCTTTCCAAATCCGTGATTATCTAGTCTAAAGACAATAATGTTTCCTTTTGTTGACATTTAAAGGCATATGAGTACCATTTTTCTTTGAATTTTCTTTAAATTCCATCTTTTTACACTTTTTCAATTCCTATTACACAATTATCATCAACAGTATGTTCATTTGTATAAAAATGCATTGCCACAGGATCATTAGTTCTTTTTTTTTTCATCAGTGATAAATTTAAAATATGTCATAGATAAAATCAATCTCGATTCTCCAAAATAGTTTTTGTAATGCTTTTTACAAAATACACGATACACAACATTACTAAACTAGCAAATGACATGGTTTTTAACTTGATATAGTTTGCCGTTGGAATCTTGAAATTAGCTAGAACAAATGCAATATTTCACATAACACATTTCTTTACACCCCACGACTCACATAAGTGTTGTTTCTTGAGGAAGAGGTTATGATGTTTTTTTATGAACTAATATGTCTTTTAAGTTTTTGTCTCTTCTGAATGCCACTATAGGTGTATATTGAAAAGCAAGTTTCAGGCGGTTGGAATTTAAAAAAAATGTTTCGACGCTCTTTCATTATTAGATGAATATTATGTAGTCCTCTGGAAGAAATAATTACAAACGGAACACGGTTACACATTTTGTATTTGTTTTTGTTCTGAGTTCAATAAATCGAAGGAGTTGAGTTTATCCTACTTCACAATTTGATTCTCTACCCCCTAGTTTTAATGAATAATTAGCAGGAAACACCAACTATTTATTTGCGGGAATATTAGGTACCCAAATGCCTCTAGAGGTTTCCTGCGCGTGGATGTGGTTGAATGATGCTTGATGCTTGATTCTGTATTTTAAAGTGAGAAAACATGGACTGGAGACGATGGCTAGAAACGGCGAGGCTTTATCTCATGTTACCCTTTTTACCAACAGTTTACAAACGGGAAATTTTAAGCTGTGATTAAACTATCAACACTTCTATCAACAATGTTCAGATGGTCCTTGTGTATTAGAAGATGGTTTAATAACCATACATGAAGATATAAAAAGTAGTGAACGTCTAGCATTATGATTAAAATTGTTTCTTAATTATAGGTGTTGATGCAGAGGAGAGAAATCCACTGGTTCAATTCGCGAAAGGTAACATCTTTTTCTGTAATAAAATTTGTAAAATGCTTTAAATTTGTTACATGTTTGGTTTAGTTTGTGAAACAGTTACGTATATGGTATGAACAATTTTGAATAAGGAATCATACAAGGACATTTTTTTCTTAAATGGCGAATACAACTCACATGTTTTGTTGATACATAAAGATGCATTCCTATATAAATTCCTATATAAATTCCTACATAAATTCCTATATAAGTTTATGGATTTAATTTTTATCGGACATGTTTTGTGTTCAACTCTCATGATTTACAAGACGATCACTCCAATAATCAATCAGCATCACTTATGGACCTTATTTCAAGATATTCTGCATTGATATAATCACGATAGAGACACAATGAGATCCTAAAGGACTCTCCGTGCAAGCTCAATTGGCATGTCACTGTGTCTGCAATGCGATTAGCTGCATTCCTTGAGCGCACCAATGGAGCTCTCGTAGCGCTATTGGATACCTTGTGGCGCTGTCACGGCGATCTTGCTCCGCTTCTACGGTGTGTTTTTATCAGAGTGCAGTGCCACGGCGCGTACTTTTTACATATTCAAAGTGCGCGCCGTCGCATGGCGTTCTAAAGTGTTCTAGGCGATCCCACCGCGACGTTTTTAGGAATCAGTGGGAACGCCATGATTTTAGAATAAAGTCTATCTTCCATCAACAATGTTCAGATGATTCTAGTGTATCAAATGATGGTTTAGTTATTATGCATGTCAATATATGAAATAGTGGTTTAAAATCATATTCAATGGTTCATATAATTTTATATGAAAAATTGTATCTTAACTAGAGCCGAGCTCGTTGCAAGCAATGAGGAGGTCTGCCGTTACAACTTCAAGTCAAGAAAGGATTGTCAATCAGTCTTAATTAAAGTACCGCGCTTCTCTTTACACGTGACTGTGTCTGATAGGTATTGGTAGGAGGTCATCTTCACATGATCTAAACTTCTGATCAATGAAGGCTTTAGAACATTAATTTTAACTCTTCAAAAAGAGACAGAAAAATAATTTATGCCTTTTTTCTATGTATTGATGTATCCTCCAGATTGCATAGTATTGAAGAGTTACACCTCTCATAAAACATACAAAGGCATGTCTGTTGGGGGTATATTTAGATTGTATGCAAATGTAGAGGTCATGGGAAGATGACATCGTATCGATACCTTTCAGAACTTTGCAAGTGTAAGGAGAAGGATACGATTGGGGTGGTTTTCATTATACTTTATGTACAAGTGATGACAGGATTTCAACTAGGCCTATATCATAGCGTAATCAAGAAATCCCATTTTATTTAATCAAAGATCCTTTTCGCCACTTTATTGTGACACCAAAAGAGACCTCTGATTTACAGTTAATTATATCACATCATACATACATATTAATATTTGAGTTATAATATTTTGAATTTTTAAAGATACATGTATTGACTAATTTGTTGTATTTATGGACTCAAACACATAAATAAGAAGATGGAGTGAAAGCCACAAAGACATCAGTTCTTCTGTTTTTGACTTTTTATAGAGTTACTAAAAATTTACAATCTTCCATTTGGACAAGCCAGATGTAAAAATAAAATACTGTGCTGGGTTTTAAAGGGGATGGAAACTAAAACATTGCTCTACAATTACATGTAATCAATTAGTAAACATGTAATATAATCGCAAATTGTATTTATTTTCATTCTTTAATAAAGAAGGTATTAATTTTACGCATTTATATTCATGTAAATATTTTTGATTTTAGGTATGCTTGGCCGCATTAACTCCATCCAAAACAAGAGGCCAATAAGCCTTTACGGTCACTTGAGTACCACAGCCCGTACACAAACTTGTCTCAGGATTCCCATATCTGCATTTAATTAAGTTTCATTCTAGAGTAAGAAAATTATAATATTGTAATGACGACCACCTCCCTGCCTGCAATCTTAAAAAAAATCTTTAAAATATAATCCTTTAGCGAAAAACTTGCATTGAAAAGGTCCAAGGCTCTGATAGAATATAACTTCCCATATTTGTTAAATTTCAAGATAAATTTTATGTGTATAATTATATTTTCATAGATAAACTAAAACAAAGTGACTAGTATACTTGTTTTATTTAAAACAACCTCCTCCTATGCCCCCATTCCCAGGGGCAGACAAAAACTCTTCCTGTGACCAATTAATAAAAAAAAACCAGCTTTAAAAGCTTAAATGTGTTTCTTCTTCTGTTTCAGATTATAAATATTCAACCTTTTATAACATTTTATCACCAACTGGTATTTATACCAAAATGATTGTACATGTACTACTTATCAGAGATTTGGGAAAGCAAATTGTTACTTTACTATAAACAAGCCTATTGTTTATTTAAAAAGTTCAAAAACTGTTTTTGAAACCAATGATTAAAATACTTGCATACCTCTTTTGATAATAAAACTACTTAATTATAGGATATTCAATGATTGATCAATATGAAAAAACAAAGGAAGATAACTCCATTATGAAAAAGCAAGAGAAGACAACCCCATTATGAAGAAGCAATAGAAAATAATTCCATAAACTGTTACAACCCAACCGTTTTCCAAATGCTTTCACATTTATTTATCTAAAATTTTATAGACAGCTTCGTGCTTTCTCTTTTCTAAATATGGGAAATAACTTATTTCTTACATTGAAATCTCTGAGCAGAATAAAATAATGAGAGAAATGTATACCCCTCCTCCTAGTCATAAGCCTTGCCTGACGTAAAGGTGACATGAAATTTTATTAAAGAAGTCAGCTTAATGTTTTTTTTCTAAATAAGCAGTCAGTTTTTTGTCTGTGTTACTAGAATTGTTTTCACATATTTTCTAGCATAGGGATTTTGGCCCGGAGCGGAGTTGACTGAAAACCCTTGGCTAGCGAAGATGATGTTTTTTGATATTATATACATTAACTCTAAATGACCATTTGCCCAAACCCTGCATTTGAACCCCTACTCTAGATCTATACGCTGTATGGATGTTTTGAACATTCAAATCCCTATATCGGGGGACAAGAAATTTAAGATTTTGAACGATGGCTTTATTTTCTTTCTAAATTATCGTGCAGTCAGTTTTTATTCAGTATCAGCAGAAGTAAAGAAGACAATATTTATACATTAATTGCATAACGCTTTATGACTTCTTTAGCCCCGCCCTAGAGTCAAAAAACCCATACACCAGGGGGCATGAGATTTACAATTTTAGTACAGAAGATTCTGGTTATCATAATTACGAAGTTAATTTTTCTTACAGATGTGTGGGAGTAGATAAGATAGTATAATATTAAACATTATATGTATTATACACATCCAATTTGGCCCCGCCCTAAAGTCAAAACCCATCACCAGGGGACAAAAAGTTTGCAATTTTGTAGAGGACTTAACGGTTAAGATTTTTTCACATTATATGTATTAACACTATATGGCCAACCCCCCCCCCCCCCCCCCCCCTTCGGCCTGAACCCCTAAATCAGGGGCCATGAATTTTACAATTTAGGTAGATGTGATCATTGATTTTATTATCATGCATTCAGTTTTTTCCCCACATATGTGGGAGTAAAAAAGATTTTTCAAGATATAATACATTTTTACTACATGGCCTTATTGGCCCCGCCATAGAGGCTGCACCACTGACTCAGTGGCCATGAATTTCATAATCTAGGTAGATAGCGTCATAAACATCATAACCACACATTAAGGTTTTCCCTCATATGTGTGGGAGTAAAGAAGATTTTTAAAAATTTATAGCTTTTTTAGTATATTTGGCCACGCCCATGGCGCCCCGGTTGTGGTAGACCAACGAATTTCACAATTTAGATTGCTCTTGCGATAGTGAAGCTTCACACCAAAAAATGATAACAATTGGCCTTGTAGTTAAAAATGTAAAATTGTTCATGCACAACGAAGGACGAACACCAATTGCATTAAGTCAACTGAGTGACTCAGGTGACCCAAAAAAAACTCGGAAAAATGAATAACTCGAGGAAATCGATCGCTTTATTTTAATTCTTGTTGACGCTATAGGAACTGCCGTTGTACTTTAATCTATGACGTCAAACCATCTATTCCGGTTTGTTCTACCGAAATAGCAAGAGTATTAGCAAATCGTGATATTCGTTCTAAAATGACAAGTTCTGGAAATTTGAAAAAAATGTGGGTTTGAGACCTTTTCTTTACCTTTGACTTTCCACTTAATAAAAAAACCGACGTGAAAAGGAGCGGGTTCGTTGAAATCTAAAAGCGGAGGATATTGATGATGGATCTCCGCGTAGTTATGGAAACGGATTTTAAATGTCGTAAAAAATGCCTGCCGACGTTATTCTGACATGGTTATACCTACTTAAAGAATGTATTTTGAACACCCATATCACAATTCTAACAGACTTATTCAGTTAGCGAAGAACCTGACGTGGAATAAAACTTTATACAATATTATTTTCAACTTTGAATGACAGCAGGTTAACAGCTGTCATTTATTTAATAAAACTACATATATTTATTCATACATGCATTAATTCTTTAGAGTGAAGCGTGGAACTAAAAATTATCAATTTCGTGCATTGATTTTGTTTACTTGTGTAACAGAAAGGCGTTTTATTCTGAGCAATGTGTACATTATATATGTAAACCAAACCGAAATAGATGGTGTAACATCAACATATTTTTTCTTGGTTTTTAACAAAAACGAATACCACATAATGTCAGCCTCCAGTTAATACGATTTATCTAACTTTAAGTGATCATTACAGCCTTATTATGTAGTTTGTTTTCAAAACAGCATGACCACATGTGATAATTTAAACCACTTTATTCATATAAATATATTTAGAATTTTTGCATTTATGTCGATGAAGTTGCATTGTAATCTCATATTGCACACCTTCAATAAAAAGTTGTGTTACATGTATCAATGAACATATAACAATAAATAAAATGCGTCGAAGAAAACATACATGTATCTATATTACTTAATTGCAACTTTGAGAAGTGCATAAATTTTTGAGAGGCAACTGTGTCGCTTGTCTGTAAGTAAAGTGAATTATGTTCCAAGGCTTTCGATATAAAAGAAACCTGTCTACACTTGCAGTACTCTGTTAATTTCTATGGCGATCGACTGCATTTATAACTTCTTGACATGAGAATAGATAATCAATATTTAAGATCTTTGACTTAATTTGATTTTTTAACAGTTGTCTGCATTGGTCCATCTCCATCCCAAAAAAAAACCACACATTTTTTATTTGATTTAGACAGGGAAACATGTATAAGTATTCTTTTTAATATTCATATCTATAAACCTTTATTTAAATAGAAGAAGAGATAAGCAAGATTGAAGAGTTACAAGAAACTGTAATGAAAGGTACTGTCTTCCTTTTCATCATATTAAAACAAATTAACACGTGTACTCAGTGGTTAATCAAGATGGATGAAACAATTTAAAAAAAAGGGGAGATATCAAATGTTTTGCCACAGTCATTCCATTAATACCAACTTTTCTTTCCAAAATACTTAAAATCTGTTTATTTTTTGGGAATGTTGTATGTGTCTGCCTGTTTTCACTTTTGTCACAGTTTCAGAAACGCTATTTAAGTCTTGAGTGTGATCAAAACACTTGAATGGGTGTGACTAAGCTACTTATATTAAAATGATTTCTTAAAAAAAATGTGATGTGCTTATGATGAGTTAATGTTTTGAATAAATGTTTTGCTATTTGTTTTAAATAAAAAAGAATAAACGTTAGTTGTTATGACTCGAACTCCTCTCTCGCAGATCCCAAAATTATGCGTGCACTAAATTAAATCGTCGGTCGGTGCGCTATCCTTGATCTTTAAAATAGTTTTTATAAAATATAATTATGCCTCTTTTTGCAGAGGACAGTTTTCACCGGATATACCGGCATTTAGACACTCAAACCGATTTCATAATTTAAGTATTATTGATTTGTATCATTTGAAGGTTTTACTATATCTTATTGTGAACTATTTGTGTATATTAAAAATGATGAAGCATCTTACAAAACACAAATCCCATTATAATTAACACAGTATATTCAGTAGTGTCATGGATCTCTAAAACTACAGATATCACCATTACCATTTGTTCCCAGTAGTGATTGTGTACCATAAATAGAAAATCCCGAAAATTTAACCCTGAAATATTAATTAATCAATATCAGTTACGAACTGCTTTCCAGGCCGCCGTTTAGTTGTGAATTGTCAATAGCAATCTGCAAACTATGTTTAAATAGCAAATGCTTTGTTAAATTACACTTCAAGCACCTTGAGAACAATACATGTGCACATGTCAAGTTATACAACTGACTTTCTTCTATTTTCGTTCGTGTTTAATCTGTATAATGTATTTTTGTGTGTAAATCTGAGAATTATTTCTCCTTAAACATGCCAACAAAAAGGAATTGTTTTTATTTTGACCTTATATCATTTGTATTTTGTGATCAAATTTATGTTTATTCTTATTGCATGTAGATGTGTAATTATTACTGTGAGAGCATAAAGCAGGAGCACGTACATGTACAATTTTATTTTATAAAATTGTCTGCAGTGGTCCTTCGCCCATTTGTAAAAAAATTATGTTTACTTTTCAGTTGATTAAGACTTAGAAACAAGTCTTAATATATTCATATTCATATCTATAACTGTTTATTTTAAAAGGAGATAAAATAAACAAGAATGAAGATTTACAAGAAAGTGCCATGAAAGGTACCGTTTCCTGTTCTATTATAATAATTCAACGTGTGTACGCATGGGTTAATGAAAACGGATGAAAAATTTGAAAAAGGGGGATCATATATGTATTATCACAACTATGCCCTTAACGAGGGTTGTTCGGAAATTATTGAGACTTTTTCTCTTATTCTTTAAGGAAAAAGATAAACCCTTGAAGTATAAATCAGGATAGATTTTTTCAGTGGAAAACGTTTCTTGTCCATGGCATGAATGGGTCATTCCTAGTAAGCAGATCAATTTGCCTTCGCCCAGTGACCTGGCGTAACCACAAACTTTTCGCAACGTCATTTTAACGCTTCTCACTGTGTTTGAAACACCTTACAAACGAACGAAAATAAGAATTATTCATGGTTTCCCGTCTTTTGTTTTTATTTCAAGATGTTATCATTTCATTTTCTTTCATTCTTTATTTTTTGTAGGGAGAAAAAATCGAGTAATTTTACCTAAAAGTCAAATTACTGTGAATGTCTCCTGCAGTCATGTTTTAGAACTGTTGACAACAGTTCGTGTGTAAAAAAAGTACTTGATATATGGTCCCTTTGTCTAAATTGTAGTAAAAAAATCGGTGAAAAAACCTCTTAATCACTTGTCAGCGTATAGACTTTGTTAATAAAAGCAATTGTGTGGCCTTAAAGGTCTTTTTTCTGAGATGTCCAATAGTTTGATGTTCATTGCTGCGCTGCCCTGACGTTAAAATTTATTATTATACTTTCATGTTAAATACTGAAATCTGATTGGTTTAGACGCAGTTGATAATCTGTTCTATTACCCTCAGCGTTAACAACACACTTAGTAACGGGTAACACAACGAATTGTAACATGCGCGTAAATTATGCGCGTACGGTTCGCCGTAGATTTCGCGTCATTTCGATAAAAAAGCAGTAAAAATTTCTCTAAAATTAAGACATTCAGTTTAATAGAATAAATAGTGCCTGTTTGGGAGGATAACAGTTGAAACTGACACCCCTCGAAAACCTCGAAAACCATTGTCAACTTCTGCATCGCGTCGGTTGACAATGGTTTCCTTGGGGTGTCAATTTCAACTGTTACCCTTCAAAACAGGCACTATTTATGTAATGTAGAGTCGTTATCAGATCTCTATTACTTGGTAAATATATTTGTACGATATCCGTATTTCATCTTGAACATTAGTGAAACTTGATAAAAGATAAAATAGCAAAAAGAACATGAACATATTTAATTTGATTTCTTTAATCATTAACTGTAATTCTACAGACACTAAGAAAATACTTTCATGCCTTCGCCGGGTACGTCGACCATCGACTTGTTTATGTACCGTCGTAAACGAAATATTAAACATTCTTTTATTATTACATTGTTTAATTATTTGTTTGGTTTTCTTCCATGTTTATGCCAATTTTCACCATGCCTCGTCACTTAGAAAGAAAGGTATTTGACTTGTCTTAATAATTTCCGAACAACCCTCGTATACCTTGCATCCTATCTTTCCAAAATAATAATTTATGACATTAGCTATAAAGTCAATAATACTTTATAGAGAAAGTTTATGAAGAAAAGTTCCCCTTTCATAGGCTCGACGCTCTTTTCATACAGGTTAAAGATATTTTTTTGTGCGAATGTTGTATATGTTTGCCTGTTTTCACTTTTATCACAATTTATAACACACTAACTAAATTCCAAAATTAAATTATTCCATAGTGTATGTATATAGTGAAAATTTACATTAAGCGTATAAAAATGTTTAAATTATGTAATTAATAATCTATTCTCCATAAAGAGTGTCACATAAACTCACATAAATTAATCTCCAATAAACATCTTTGGTTTTCTAATAATTATAAGACCATTTTGTTAAAGTGAATAAAAAATCAAAACGTTGCTTATAACATTTTTTTCAGATCATAGCTTAAATTTCTGTAATAAGATTTTCCACAACAAAATTTATGATAAAAACTCTCTTTGTTCTTTCAATTTGAGACAAACGGCTGAAATGTCAATGCCATGAAAGAACTGCGAACGCTAACGCCCGTTTCCCGCCTACATTTTACATCCAAATATTTCAGAATTTCTGTCAGATATTCAAAAACTAAATTTTATACTAAAAAGTATAATCATATCTTAATCAATTTATATCAAAATAAAATTTGTAATCAAATTATTTATTTTTAAACAAAAGTTTTTCTAATGAGGGTTCTTAAAAATATTCCATTGGAATCGGTCTCTATGAGTAAGGAAAAAAAAATTGCGGCCAATATGTGCATAAAAACTCAATAAGAACATACTTACGATATTTATTAAAGTAAAATTTCTTTTTAATTCATATCTGTTAATTATTTTTCGAAAATTTACAAAGCAAAATTCTTTCTTTGGAATGTATTTCGGTCTGTAGACATATGTTTTCCCAGTGAAACAACAAACCCTTTGGTAAAAATATGCTAAATATCAATAATTAAAACCACTCGAACGGATTTTTTGTTTCACGGGGGGGGGGGGGGGAGATGTTTCAAAAAACATTTCCATTTTCCGTTATTTTCTATTTTGAAATGAGCTATTTTAACCCAAAATACAAAGTTATCTCTCTTTGTTTGGCCAAATCATTTATATTTAATGAAAATATACATAAATGCTTACATTATTATAAAAAAATAACTTTAACTAGACAACTTTCAAAAAATGACTTTTAGTTAGGCGGCTAGACAATGCTATCGTTCGTAGTCCTTTACCATTACATGTATGTCTGTGATTAACTCTTTTGTGCTGGGCCTTAAAAAAGACATTTTTTTGTAATAATATATAAAAATAGTTTTAAATGAAAATAAGAACCCAAGAAGAACAAAATTGTATTATGAATAATGTACTCTGGGTTGTGGAAATATTTTTTTATCATATGGTTTCGTGAAAACCTGATTCAATTTTTAAACTATCATCTCTGTGTCAGGAAGGATGTATGAGGATTTGCAACAAAAGACGCCACTTACGAAAGTCGCTGGTAACAACCTGTGCCTCTCTCCAACTGTACAACTACATTGACTACAATTCTTCTCTCTCTCCACTATGCACATCTAGGCAATCTTTAGCTTTCCTTGCCTGCTTTTTCCTTCAGGAGCCAAGGCCAGCGCATTTCTGATGTTCAAACTTGTGTCCCTTGGAAGAACATGGGATATTCATCACTAACGCCTCCACTAGAATGTTCTTAATAGACAGATCGCTGCTGTTTGTTCATATACATGTAGCTGTTAGTTTAATATATTGTCTGGCCAGTGTACATGCATCTTAAATTTTTCCAGACATTTACGGTGGAATGTATCAAGCTTCTCCTAATCTTTTTTGATAAATTCTCAGAGTTTCGAGCAATACAATAACACAAAGATATCATTTGTGTTAACTTCTTCTTCTATATTGAATTGAATTCCATGCGTTATTCGGGGATAAATTGGCACACCTAGTTATTCCTGGTCTTTTCTTTATATTTGATCCTATTTGTCGTGTCTTGTTTATTGTGGCCCCGGGGTAAAGGAACGCTTGCATCTCCTCTTCTTCTCTGTTGCTTAGTTTGATTGCATAGTTCTTTTTTTCCATTTATCTTCATGCTGCTATAACTTTAATATTTAATCATCAAAATCTGTTCCATGCATATCAATTCGCGTCATTAAAGTACACTATGTTTATGTGAATTGTCTGATGAAAGACCTTACTGAACACTGTTTGAAACCCGAATTTTTATTGATGATTTACATATACATTGTCTGAAAAGAAAACAAGATGTTATATTTACTTCATACGTGTAATGGAGTAAGTTGGATACAAGCCGACCAGAAAGCTGGGATTTATTAAATCATGAAAATATACTTATATATGGAGATCACTTTTAATTTTTGAGGGTACGGTACATATGACAAACTATTTTCACTTTTTCAGCTTCTGCAATCATACAGTATTGTGTATTTTTTTAAAGATATGTCATTGTTTGTAGAGCTGAAATCTAAATCAAACATAAGTTTACAAAGTAAAAAACATAAATTTTTAACTTTTTGTTTTCATTTGAGTTGGGAACACACATTTCATTAATTTATTTTTAGTAACCGAGAAAAAAAAATACACAGCAAATCTAAAATTGACAAATATGAATTTTAATGAAAAATAGCTTAAAAATAATCTTTAAAAAAAACTTAAAAAGTGAAAATAAGATATATTGATTTTAGAAAATAATTTAAAAAACCAAACTCGCTTCAATTTTCTGCAGAAGGTTAATAGACTGTGAATGAAGCATTATCTTAACAAACATAAGGTTATTGTATGGTTTGTTTCTAAAGGGGACAAATAAATGTCGTAGCTTATTGAAATAATATATGATTACTATCGAAGTCTGAATAATCTGTTCAATATTGTTTTCGTAAGATGCCTTTCATACATTAGGTACGTGTAATCCATATGGCATCAGTTATTTGAATAAGTACCCCAATGCCATCGTATCACGATGCTCTTACTTTTTAGATTCTTTATTTTTAGTTCATTTAAATAAAAAAAAATCCGTCAAACTGAAGATGACGTAAAGTTACATTATTTTATTCATGGGTCACTTATTTGTATAATGTATATATATATATATATATATATATATATATATATATATATATATATATATATATATATATATATATATATATATATATATTTATATATATATATAAAGGATGGTAATCGGTTACAAAAATGATAATCGATTAATTGCATGAAACCGTCCGATCGATTAACCGGTTAATCGTATCAGAAACTTTTTTTTAATTCTCATACGTGTATGAACTTTATTTTTACGTAAAAGAAGACTCAAATTACGTTTATTTATTAGTATGGTCATGTTTAATGGGAACTTTTAATATACCAACAAAATTAAAAAAAAAAGTAATAGACAGTCATGTAATAAATGACCATGCATTAAATAGCAAAGACATATTCCTAAAGTTATGCTGCATTGTAATTATCATCATATTAATCAGTCCTTTTGTTTTAAGTTTTGTTCAAAAATACTATCTGATCTATAACGACAGCCTTTTCCCTTTTTATTTCCGTTTGCGACAAAGAACCTACGGCGGGTGTGACCGGTCAGCAGAGGATGCTCACTCCCCTTAGGCCTCTGATCATACCTCTATCTTTTTTATAGGTCCTGTTGCTTTGCTTTGAATTTGTGTTTTTTTAAGTTTGTTAACAACGATGCCTGTCCTACAAATATCCTCTTAAATGACATTGATGTACCTGGTATTGCAAAAACATTTCCGTGATAGATCAGCAAAATTTGGAAATAGTATTTAATTTGATTTGAAGACCAACAATTGAGAGGATCAACTACCATCCCATATATATATATATATATATATATATATATATATATATATATATATATATATATATATATATATATATATATATATATATATATATATATATAAAGAATTAAGTGATATAGTTTGAACTATTATTTGGTGATAATTTTAATGCAGTATAAAATTGAACACATGTAGTGACTATAAAAGTCAAATCATAGTCAAAGTTTAAACATTCTTGTTTTACTGGTGCCTTCAAAGGCCAGTACATAATGAACACAATAACAGATGTTACAAAATTTTGGAGCAATCAAATTATAATGCAAATGAAAAAGTTAAGTAATGTAATTTTCCCAAAAAATTTGCATACAAATAGACATACTTTTAAATAATCATTTAAAAGTAAAAAAAAGTAGGTGTAACATCTTACAAAGGACTATATATGATTTGAGCCTAAAATGGCCCCCTAAAATGAACATTGTCATTTTACTATAATTCTTTGTTTTATTTGTACAAATATACATTTGAAGTTTTTTCATAATTTTCGATTTTTTAAAATTTTTGATTTTAGTGCCCACAATTTAAAAATATGACATCATAAAGTATACCTTTTCCCGCCATTTTTGCATTTTTAGCATAAAACGGCTTGTTTTGAGGCAGCTTTTCATTAAGGAAACATTGAGCGACTACTTGAACAAACAAAATATTTTTACCAAAGATGTATCTTAAAATTTTCCAATACTTATGAGTGACAAAAAGTTCGTTCTTGTTCAAAGAGTCGCTCGATATTTCCCATTCGAAAAAAGATAAGAAAAATATATTGTTTGGTTGATTTTGATTGAATTATAAAAATAGCGTCACTTCTGACGTCATATACTGCCAGTGAGTGCATATAAATCAAATAAATAGGTGAAAAACATATTTCATGTAAACTCTTTTATAAAATAACACAACAAATTAATGTACCTGAATCATTTTAAAATTTAGCGAATTTTGGGGGCCAAACTTGACTTATATCATATATAGTTCTTTGAGATATGTCATGAAATAAGCTAATTATAGGGCAACATTTTAGTTTGTTTTTTTATTAACGTCTATTAAGTATACACAAAATATATCAAAATATATCGATAGAAATATCAAAATATTGTTTAAATAGGTTGTTAAAACATCATAAATATATCATAATACACAAACTATCTAGAAGTTTGGTTTTCGCTGAAAATTAGATAGCAAGAGCAACAGTACACTAAAACTACTGAGTTATGAAAATTGTTCATTTCTTTCTTGAAAACATTCCGCCACGTAATATAGTCCCCTACTAAATTCTGTAAAAATGGTTTTTTTTTAAACAATTTTATTCAATAAAGTTTATTCGGCATTGTAAAATAGAAATATACTACTAGAATTTATACATGTATGTGAGGCAGAATTTTTAGACTAGAAATGACCCAAAATTGCTCACCCAAAACCTAAGAAGAAACATCTTTAATGAAGAATTTATGCTCAGAGCATGTGTATCTATAAATGAACATTAATATTACCCTATGAAAATTGAACGAATCATGAAATACTTAAAACTTATGTCAGGTAATTATTTGATAAATTGCCTAGTTTTACAAGATACTAGTAATCAGTCATATGCATGAGCATCTGTTTTAATTTTGTCAAATGCAAATTTTTCTATAAACTTATCAGTCCGTCTGTTTGTGCAAATTCTGTGGCTAAACCTTTGTTTTAGAAAATCTTTAAAAGAACCGAAGGATTGCCGTAATTGTGTGTTAACAACTAAAACAATTTTCATCAAGTCAAGATAATTGATATTATTTGATAGTATGTATCACCTCCAATTAGATAAAAAAAAAGACATTTATAAGCACGTTGATAGCAATAATGTCTTAATTAAAAAAAATAGCATATAAAACATGTATATATAATTGGACATAAGATATAGAAATTTCTCTTTCCAAATCCGTGATTATCTAGTCTAAAGACAATAATGTTTCCTTTTGTTGACATTTAAAGGCATATGAGTATTCAACTTTTTCTTCCATTTTTCTTTGAATTTTCTTTAAATTCCATCTTTTTACACTTTTTCAATTCCTATTACACAATTATCATCAACAGTATGTTCATTTGTATAAAAATGCATTGCCACAGGATCATTAGTTTTTTTTTTTTTCATCAGTGATAAATTTAAAATATGTCATAGATAAAATCAATCTCGATTCTCCAAAATAGTTTTTGTAATGCTTTTTACAAAATACACGATACACAACATTACTAAACTAGCAAATGACATGGTTTTTAACTTGATATAGTTTGCCGTTGGAATCTTGAAATTAGCTAGAACAAATGCAATATTTCACATAACACATTTCTTTACACCCCACGACTCACATAAGTGTTGTTTCTTGAGGAAGAGGTTATGATGTTTTTTTATGAACTAATATGTCTTTTAAGTTTTTGTCTCTTCTGAATGCCACTATAGGTGTATATTGAAAAGCAAGTTTCAGGCGGTTGGAATTTAAAAAAAATGTTTTGACGCTCTTTCATTATTAGATGCATATTATGTAGTCCTCTGGAAGAAATAATTACAAACGGAACACGGTTACACATTTTGTATTTGTTTTTTTTCTGAGTTCAATAAATCGAAGGAGTTGAGTTTATCCTACTTCACAATTTGATTCTCTACCCCCTAGTTTTAATGAATAATTAGCAGGAAACACCAACTATTTATTTGCGGGAATATTAGGTACCCAAATGCCTCTAGAGGTTTCCTGCGCGTGGATGTGGTTGAATGATGCTTGATGCTTGATTCTGTATTTTAAAGTGAGAAAACATGGACTTGAGACGATGGCTAGAAACGGCGAGGCTTTATCTCATGTTACCCTTTTTACCAACAGTTTACAAACGGGAAATTTTAAGCTGTGATTAAACTATCAACACTTCTATCAACAATGTTCAGATGGTCCTTGTGTATTAGAAGATGGTTTAATAACCATACATGAAGATATAAAAAGTAGTGAACGTCTAGCATTATGATTAAAATTGTTTCTTAATTATAGGTGTTGATGCAGAGGAGAGAAATCCACTGGTTCAATTCGCGAAAGGTAACATCTTTTCCTGTAATAAAATTTGTAAAATGCTTTAAATTTGTTACATGTTTGGTTTAGTTTGTGAAACAGTTACGTATATGGTATGAACAATTTTGAATAAGGAATCATACAAGGACATTTTTTTCTTAAATGGCGAATACAACTCACATGTTTTGTTGATACATAAAGATGCATTCCTATATAAATTCCTATATAAATTCCTACATAAATTCCCATATAAGTTTATGGATCTACTTTTTATCGGACATGTTTTGTGTTCAACTCTCATGATTTACAAGACGATCACTCCAACAATCAATCAGCATCACTTATGGACCTTATTTCAAGATATTCTGCATTGATATAATCACGATAGAGACACAATGAGATCCTAAAGGACTCTCCGTGCAAGCTCAATTGGCATGTCACTGTGTCTGCAATGCGATTAGCTGCATTCCTTGAGCGCACCAATGGAGCTCTCGTAGCGCTATTGGATACCTTGTGGCGCTGTCACGGCGATCTTGCTCCGCTTCTACGGTGTGTTTTTATCAGAGTGCAGTGCCACGGCGCGTACTTTTTACATATTTAAAGTGCGCGCCGTCGCATGGCGTTCTAAAGTGTTCTAGGCGATCCCACCGCGACGTTTTTAGGAATCAGTGGGAACGCCATGATTTTAGAATAAAGTCTATCTTCCATCAACAATGTTCAGATGATTCTAGTGTATCAAATGATGGTTTAGTTATTATGCATGTAAATATATGAAATAATGGTTTAAAATCATATTCAATGGTTCATATAATTTTATATGAAAAATTGTATCTTAACTAGAGCCGAGCTCGTTGCAAGCAATGAGGAGGTCTGCCGTTACAACTTCAAGTCAAGAAAGGATTGTCAATCAGTCTTAATTAAAGTACCGCGCTTCTCTTTACACGTGGCTGTGTCTGATAGGTATTGGTAGGAGGTCATCTTCACATGATCTAAACTTCTGATCAATGAAGGCTTTAGAACATTAATTTTAACTCTTCAAAAAGAGACAGAAAAATAATTCATGCCTTTTTTCTATGTATTGATGTATCCTCCAGATTGCATAGTATTGAAGAGTTACACCTCTCATAAAACATACAAAGGCATGTCTGTTGGGGGTATATTTAGATTGTATGCAAATGTAGAGGTCATGGGAAGATGACATCGTATCGATACCTTTCAGAACTTTGCAAGTGTAAGGAGAAGGATACGATTGGGGTGGTTTTCATTATACTTTATGTACAAGTGATGACAGGATTTCAACTAGGCCTATATCATAGCGTAATCAAGAAATCCCATTTTATTTAATCAAAGATCCTTTTCGCCACTTTATTGTGACACCAAAAGAGACCTCTGATTTACAGTTAATTCTATCACATCATACATACATATTAATATTTGAGTTATAATATTTTGAATTTTTAAAGATACATGTATTGACTAATTTGTTGTATTTATGGACTCAAACACATAAATAAGAAGATGGAGTGAAAGCCACAAAGACATCAGTTCTTCTGTTTTTGACTTTTTATAGAGTTACTAAAAATTTACAATCTTCCATTTGGACAAGCCAGATGTAAAAATAAAATACTGTGCTGGGTTTTAAAGGGGATGGAAACTAAAACATTGCTCTACAATTACATGTAATCAATTAGTAAACATGTAATATAATCGCAAATTGTATTTATTTTCATTCTTTAATAAAGAAGGTATTAATTTTACGCATTTATATTCATGTAAATATTTTTGATTTTAGGTATGCTTGGCCGCATTAACTCCATCCAAAACAAGAGGCCAATAAGCCTTTACGGTCACTTGAGTACCACAGCCCGTACACAAACTTGTCTCAGGATTCCCATATCTGCATTTAATTAAGTTTCATTCTAGAGTAAGAAAATTATAATATTGTAATGACGACCACCTCCCTGCCTGCACTCTTAAAAAAAATCTTTAAAATATAATCCTTTAGCGAAAAACTTGCATTGAAAAGGTCCAAGGCTCTGATAGAATATAACTTCCCATATTTGTTAGATTTCAAGATAAATTTTATGTGTATAATTATATTTTCATAGATAAACTAAAACAAAGTGACTAGTATACTTGTTTTATTTAAAACAACCTCCTCCTATGCCCCCATTCCCAGGGGCAGACAAAAACTCTTCCTGTGACCAATTAATAAAAAAAAAACCAGCTTTAAAAGCTTAAATGTGTTTCTTCTTTTGTTTCAGATTATAAATATTCAACCTTTTATAACATTTTATCACCAACTGGTATTTATACCAAAATGATTGTACATGTACTACTTATCAGAGATTTGGGAAAGCAAATTGTTACTTTACTATAAACAAGCCTATTGTTTATTTAAAAAGTTCAAAAACTGTTTTTGAAACCAATGATTAAAATACTTGCATACCTCTTTTGATAATAAAACTACTTAATTATAGGATATTCAATGATTGATCAATATGAAAAAACAAAGGACGATAACTCCATTATGAAAAAGCAAGAGAAGACAACCCCATTATGAAGAAGCAATAGAAAATAATTCCATAAACTGTTACAACCCAACCGTTTTCCAAATGCTTTCACATTTATTTATCTAAAATTTTATAGACAGCTTCGTGCTTTCTCTTTTCTAAATATGGGAAATAACTTATTTCTTACATTGAAATCTATGAGCAGAATAAAATAATGAGAGAAATGTATACCCCTCCTCCTAGTCATAAGCCTTGCCTGACGTAAAGGTGACATGAAATTTTATTAAAGAAGTCAGCTTAATGTTTTTTTTCTAAATAAGCAGTCATTTTTTTGTCTGTGTTACTAGAATTGTTTTCACATATTTTCTAGCATAGGGATTTTGGCCCGGAGCGGAGTTGACTGAAAACCCTTGGCTAGCGAAGATGATGTTTTTTGATATTATATACATTAACTCTAAATGACCATTTGCCCAAACCCTGCATTTGAACCCCTACTCTAGATCTATACGCTGTATGGATGTTTTGAACATTCAAATCCCTATATCGGGGGACAAGAAATTTAAGATTTTGAACGATGGCTTTATTTTCTTTCTAAATTATCGTGCAGTCAGTTTTTATTCAGTATCAGCAGAAGTAAAGAAGACAATATTTATACATTAATTGCATAACGCTTTATGACTTCTTTAGCCCCGCCCTAGAGTCAAAAAACCCATACACCAGGGGGCATGAGATTTACAATTTTAGTACAGAAGATTCTGGTTATCCTAATTACGAAGTTAATTTTTCTTACAGATGTGTGGGAGTAGATATGATAGTATAATATTAAACATTATATGTATTATACACATCCAATTTGGCCCCGCCCTAAAGTCAAAACCCATCACCAGGGGACAAAAAGTTTGCAATTTTGTAGAGGACTTAACGGTTAAGATTTTTTTACATTATATGTATTAACACTATATGGCCATACCCCCCCCCCCCCCCCCCTTCGGCCTGAACCCCTAAATCAGGGGCCATGAATTTTACAATTTAGGTAGATGTGATCATTGATTTTATTATCATGCATTCAGTTTTTTCCCCACATATGTGGGAGTAAAAAAGATTTTTCAAGATATAATACATTTTTACTACATGGCCTTATTGGCCCCGCCATAGAGGCTGCACCACTGACTCAGTGGCCATGAATGTCATAATCTAGGTAGATAGCGTCATAAACATCATAACCACACATTAAGGTATTCCCTCATATGTGTGGGAGTAGAGAAGATTTTTAAAAATTTATAGCTTTTTTAGCATATTTGGCCACGCCCATGGCGCCCCGGTTGTGGTAGACCAACGAATTTCACAATTTAGATTGCTCTTGCGATAGTGAAGCTTCACACCAAAAAATGATAACAATTGGCCTTGTAGTTAAAAATGTAAAATTGTTCATGCACAACGAAGGACGAAAACCAATTGCATTGAGTCAACTGAGTGACTCAGGTGACCCCAAAAAACTCGGAAAAATGAATAACTCGAGGAAATCGATCGCTTTATTTTAATTCTTGTTGACGCTATAGGAACTGCCGTTGTACTTTAATCTATGACGTCAAACCATCTATTCCGGTTTGTTCTACCGAAATAGCAAGAGTTTTAGCAAATCGTGATATTCGTTCTAAAATGACAAGTTCTGGAAATTTGAAAAAAATGTGGGTTTGAGGCCGTTTCTTTACCTTTGACTTTCCACTTAATTAAAAACCGACGTGAAAAGGAGCGGGTTCGTTGAAATCTAAAAGCGGAGGATATTGATGATGGATCTCCGCGTAGTTATGGAAACGGATTTTAAATGTCGTAAAAAATGCCTGCCGACGTTATTCTGACATGGTTATACCTACTTAAAGAATGTATTTTGAACACCCATATCACAATTCTAACAGACTTATTCAGTTAGCGAAGAACCTGACGTGGAATAAAACTTTATACAAGATTATTTTCAACTTTTAATGACAGCAGGTTAACAGCTGTCATTTATTTAATAAAACTACATATATTTATTCATACATGCATTAATTCTTTAGAGTGAAGCGTGGAACTAAAAATTATCAATTTCGTGCATTGATTTTGTTTACTTGTGTAACAGAAAGGCGTTTTATTCTGAGCAATGTGTACATTATATATGTAAACCAAACCGAAATAGATGGTGTAACATCAACATATTTTTTCTTGGTTTTTAACAAAAACGAATACCACATAATGTCAGCCTCCAGTTAATACGATTTATCTAACTTTAAGTGATCATTACAGCCTTATTATGTAGTTTGTTTTCAAAACAGCATGACCACATGTGATAATTTAAACCACTTTATTCATATAAATATATTTAGAATATTTGCATTTATGTCGATGAAGTTGCATTGTAATCTCATATTGCACACCTTCAATAAAAAGTTGTGTTACATGTATCAATGAACATATAACAATAAATAAAATGCGTCGAAGAAAACATACATGTATCTATATTACTTAATTGCAACTTTGAGAAGTGCATAAATTTTTGAGAGGCAACTGTGTCGCTTGTCTGTAAGTAAAGTGAATTATGTTCCAAGGCTTTCGATATAAAAGAAACCTGTCTACACTTGCAGTACTCTGTTAATTTCTATGGCGATCGACTGCATTTATAACTTCTTGACATGAGAATAGATAATCAATATTTAAGATCTTTGACTTAATTTGATTTTTTAACAGTTGTCTGCATTGGTCCATCTCCATCCCAAAATAAAACACACATTTTTTATTTGATTTAGACAGGGAAACATGTATAAGTATTCTTTTTAATATTCATATCTATAAACCTTTATTTAAATAGAAGAAGAAATAAGCAAGATTGAAGAGTTACAAGAAACTGTAATGAAAGGTACTGTCTTCCTTTTCATCATATTAAAACAAATTAACACGTGTACTCAGTGGTTAATCAAGATGGATGAAACAATTTAAAAAAAAGGGGAGATATCAAATGTTTTGCCACAGTCATTCCATTAATACCAACTTTTCTTTCCAAAATACTTAAAATCTGTTTATTTTTTGGGAATGTTGTATGTGTCTGCCTGTTTTCACTTTTGTCACAGTTTCAGAAACGCTATTTAAGTCTTGAGTGTGATCAAAACACTTGAATGGGTGTGACTAAGCTACTTATATTAAAATGATTTCTTAAAAAAAATGTGATGTGCTTATGATGAGTTAATGTTTTGAATAAATGTTTTGCTATTTGTTTTAAATAAAAAAGAATAAACGTTAGTTGTTATGACTCGAACTCCTCTCTCGCAGATCCCAAAATTATGCGTGCACTAAATTAAATCGTCGGTCGGTGCGCTATCCTTGATCTTTAAAATAGTTTTTATAAAATATAATTATGCCTCTTTTTGCAGAGGACAGTTTTCACCGGATATACCGGCATTTAGACACTCAAACCGATTTCATAATTTAAGTATTATTGATTTGTATCATTTGAAGGTTTTACTACAGTAAAACACTGTTATAGCGAACACGCTTATAATGAATTGACGCTTACAGCGAAGTGGATTTCATTCCCCAAGTCTCTATTTCATGTTGTAAACTTGACGGATATAACGAACTACGCTTATAACGAAGTTAAATTGGCCGTCCCTGGGACTTCGTTATAAGCGTGTTTTACTGTATATCTTATTGTGAACTATTTGTGTATATTAAAAATGATGAAGCATCTTACAAAACACAAATCCCATTATAATTAACACAGTATATTCAGTAGTGTCATGGATCTCTAAAACTACAGATATCACCATTACCATTTGTTCCCAGTAGTGATTGTGTACCATAAATAGAAAATCCCGAAAATTTAACCCTGAAATATTAATTAATCAATATCAGTTACGAACTGCTTTCCAGGCCGCCGTTTAGTTAAGAATTGTCAATAGCAATCTGCAAACTATGTTTAAATAGCAAATGCTTTGTTAAATTACACTTCAAGCACCTTGAGAACAATACATGTGCACATGTCAAGTTATACAACTGACTTTCTACTATTTTCGTTCGTGTTTAATCTGTATAATGTATTTTTGTGTGTAAATATGAGAATTATTTCTCCTTAAACATGCCAACAAAAAGGAATTGTTTTTATTTTGACCTTATATCATTTGTATTTTGTGATCAAATTTATGTTTATTCTTATTGCATGTAGATGTGTAATTATTACTGTGAGAGCATAAAGCAGGAGCACGTACATGTACAATTTTATTTTATAAAATTGTCTGCAGTGGTCCTTCGCCCATTTGTAAAAAAAATATGTTTACTTTTCAGTTGATTAAGACTTAGAAACAAGTCTTAATATATTCATATTCATATCTATAACTGTTTATTTTAAAAGGAGATAAAATAAACAAGAATGAAGATTTACAAGAAAGTGCCATGAAAGGTACCGTTTCCTGTTCTATTATAATAATTCAACGTGTGTACGCATGGGTTAATGAAAACGGATGAAAAATTTGAAAAAGGGGGATCATATATGTATTATCACAACTATGCCCTTAACGAGGGTTGTTCGGAAATTATTGAGACTTTTTCTCTTATTCTTTAAGGAAAAAGATAAACCCTTGAAGTATAAATCAGGATAGATTTTTTCAGTGGAAAACGTTTCTTGTCCATGGCATGAATGGGTCATTCCTAGTAAGCAGATCAATTTGCCTTCGCCCAGTGACCTGGCGTAACCACAAACTTTTCGCAACGTCATTTTAACGCTTCCCACTGTGTTTGAAACACCTTACAAACGAACGAAAATAAGAATTATTCATGGTTTCCCGTCTTTTGTTTTTATTTCAAGATGTTATCATTTCATTTTCTTTCATTCTTCATTTTTTGTAGGGAAAAAAAATCGAGTAATTTTACCTAAAAGTCAAATTACTGTGAATGTCTCCTGCAGTCATGTTTTAGAACTGTTGACAACAGTTCGTGTGTAAAAAAAGTACTTGATATATGGTCCCTTTGTCTAAATTGTAGTAAAAAAATCGGTGAAAAAACCTCTTAATCACTTGTCAGCGTATAGACTTTGTTAATAAAAGCAATTGTGTGGCCTTAAAGGTCTTTTTTCTGAGATGTCCAATAGTTTGATGTTCATTGCTGCGCTGCCCTGACGTTAAAATTTATTATTATACTTTCATGTTAAATACTGAAATCTGATTGGTTTAGACGCAGTTGATAATCTGTTCTATTACCCTCAGCGTTAACAACACACTTAGTAACGGGTAACACAACGAATTGTAACATGCGCGTAAATTATGCGCGTACGGTTCGCCGTAGATTTCGCGTCATTTCGATAAAAAAGCAGTAAAAATTTCTCTAAAATTAAGACATTCAGTTTAATAGAATAAATAGTGCCTGTTTGGGAGGATAAGAGTTGAAACTGACACCCCTCGAAAACCTCGAAAACCATTGTCAACTTCCGCATCGCGTAGGTTGACAATGGTTTCCTTGGGGTGTCAATTTCAACTGTTACCCTTCAAAACAGGCACTATTTATGTAATGTAGAGTCGTTTTCAGATCTCTATTACTTGGTAAATATATTTGTACGATATCCGTATTTCATCTTGAACATTAGTGAAACTTGATAAAAGATAAAATAGCAAAAAGAACATGAACATATTTAATTTGATTTCTTTAATCATTAACTGTAATTCTACAGACACTAAGAAAATACTTTCATGCCTTCGCCGGGTACGTCGACCATCGACTTGTTTATGTACCGTCGTAAACGAAATATTAAACATTCTTTTATTATTACATTGTTTAATTATTTGTTTGGTTTTCTTCCATGTTTATGCCAATTTTCACCATGCCTCGTCACTTAGAAAGAAAGGTATTTGACTTGTCTTAATAATTTCCGAACAACCCTCGTATACCTTGCATCCTATCTTTCCAAAATAATAATTTATGACATTAGCTATAAAGTCAATAATACTTTATAGAGAAAGTTTATGAAGAAAAGTTCCCCTTTCATAGGCTCGACGCTCTTTTCATACAGGTTAAAGATATTTTTTTGTGCGAATGTTGTATATGTTTGCCTGTTTTCACTTTTATCACAATTTATAACACACTAACTAAATTCCAAAATTAAATTATTCCATAGTGTATGTATATAGTGAAAATTTACATTAAGCGTATAAAAATGTTTAAATTAAGTAATTAATAATCTATTCTCCATAAAGAGTGTCACATAAACTCACATAAATTAATCTCCAATAAACATCTTTGGTTTTCTAATAATTATAAGACCATTTTGTTAAAGTGAATAAAAAATCAAAACGTTGCTTAAAACATTTTTTTCAGATCATAGCTTAAATTTCTGTAATAAGATTTTCCACAACAAAATTTATGATAAAAACTCTCTTTGTTCTTTCAATTTGAGACAAACGGCTGAAATGTCAATGCCATGAAAGAACTGCGAACGCTAACGCCCGTTTCCCGCCTACATTTTACATCCAAATATTTCAGAATTTCTGTCAGATATTCAAAAACTAAATTTTATACTAAAAAGTATAATCATATCTTAATCAATTTATATCAAAATAAAATTTGTAATCAAATTATTTATTTTTAAACAAAAGTTTTTCTAATGAGGGTTCTTAAAAATATTCCATTGGAATCGGTCTCTATGAGTAAGGGAAAAAAAATTGCGGCCAATATGTGCATAAAAACTCAATAATAACATACTTACGATATTTATTAAAGTAAAATTTCTTTTTAATTCATATCTGTTAATTATTTTTCGAAAATTTACAAAGCAAAATTCTTTCTTTGGAATGTATTTCGGTCTGTAGACATATGTTTTCCCAGTGAAACAACAAACCCTTTGGTAAAAATATGCTAAATAACAATAATTAAAACCACTCGAACGGATTTTTTGTTTCACGGGGGGGGGGGGGGGGGGATGTTTCAAAAAACATTTCCATTTTCCGTTATTTTCTATTTTGAAATGAGCTATTTTAACCCAAAATACAAAGTTATCTCTCTTTGTTTGGCCAAATCATTTATATTTAATGAAAATATACATAAATGCTTACATTATTATAAAAAAATAACTTTAACTAGACAACTTTCAAAAAATGACTTTTAGTTAGGCGGCTAGACAATGCTATCGTTCGTAGTCCTTTACCATTACATGTATGTCTGTGATTAACTCTTTTGTGTTGGGCCTTAAAAAAGACATTTTTTTGTAATAATATATAAAAATAGTTTTAAATGAAAATAAGAACCCAAGAAGAACAAAATTGTATTATGAATAATGTACTCTGGGTTGTGGAAATATTTTTTTATCATATGGTTTCGTGAAAACCTGATTCAATTTTTAAACTATCATCTCTGTGTCAGGAAGGATGTATGAGGATTTGCAACAAAAGACGCCACTTACGAAAGTCGCTGGTAACAACCTGTGCCTCTCTCCAACTGTACAACTACATTGACTACAATTCTTCTCTCTCTCCACTATGCACATCTAAGCAAACTTTAGCTTTCCTTGCCTGCTTTTTCCTTCAGGAGCCAAGGCCAGCGCATTTCTGATGTTCAAACTTGTGTCCCTTGGAAGAACATGGGATATTCATCACTAACGCCTCCACTAGAATGTTCTTAATAGACAGATCGCTGCTGTTTGTTCATATACATGTAGCTGTTAGTTTAATATATTGTCTGGCCAGTGTACATGCATCTTAAATTTTTCCAGACATTTACGGTGGAATGTATCAAGCTTCTCCTAATCTTTTTTGATAAATTCTCAGAGTTTCGAGCAATACAATAACACAAAGATATCATTTGTGTTAACTTCTTCTTCTATATTGAATTGAATTCCATGCGTTATTCGGGGATAAATTGGCACACCTAGTTATTCCTGGTCTTTTCTTTATATTTGATCCTATTTGTCGTGTCTTGTTTATTGTGGCCCCGGGGTAAAGGAACGCTTGCACCTCCTCTTCTTCTTTGTTGCTTAGTTTGATTGCATAGTTCTTTTTTTCCATTTATCTTCATGCTGCTATAACATTAATATTTAATCATCAAAATCTGTTCCATGCATATCAATTCGCGTCATTAAAGTACACTATGTTTATGTGAATTGTCTGATGAAAGACCTTACTGAACACTGTTTGAAACCCGAATTTTTATTGATGATTTACATATACATTGTCTGAAAAGAAAACAAGATGTTATATTTACTTCATACGTGTAATGGAGTAAGTTGGATACAAGCCGACCAGAAAGCTGGGATTTATTAAATCATGAAAATATACTTATATATGGAGATCACTTTTAATTTTTGAGGGTACGGTACATATGACAAACTATTTTCACTTTTTCAGCTTCTGCAATCATACAGTATTGTGTATTTTTTTAAAGATATGTCATTGTTTGTAGAGCTGAAATCTAAATCAAACATAAGTTTACAAAGTAAAAAACATAAATTTTTAACATTTTGTTTTCATTTGAGTTGGGAACACACATTTCATTAATTTATTTTTAGTAACCGAGAAAAAAAAATACACAGCAAATCTAAAATTGACAAATATGAATTTTAATGATAAAATAGCTTAAAAATAATCTTTAAAAAAAACTTAAAAAGTGAAAATAAGATAAATTGATTTTAGAAAATAATTTAAAAAACCAAACTCGCTTCAATTTTCTGCAGAAGGTTAATAGACTGTGAATGAAGCATTAACTTAACAAACATAAGGTTATTGTATGGTTTGTTTCTAAAGGGGACAAATAAATGTCGTAGCTAATTGAAATAATATATGATTACTATCGAAGTCTGAATAATCTGTTCAATATTGTTTTCGTAAGATGCCTTTTATACATTAGGTACGTGTAATCCATATGGCATCAGTTATTTGAATAAGTACCCCAATGCCATCGTATCACGATGCTCTTACTTTTTAGATTCTTTATTTTTAGTTCATTTAAATAAAAAAAAATCCGTCAAACTGAAGATGACGTAAAGTTACATTATTTTATTCATGGGTCACTTATTTGTATAATGTATATATATATATATATATATATATATATATATATATATATATATATATATATATATATATATATATATATTTATATATATATATATATAAATGATGGTAATCGGTTACAAAAATGATAATCGATTAATTGCATGAAACCGTCCGATCGATTAACCGGTTAATCGTATCAGAAACTTTTTTTTAATTCTCATACCTGTATGAACTTTATTTTTACGTAAAAGAAGACTCAAATTACGTTTATTTATTAGTATGGTCATGTTTAATGGGAACTTTTAATATACCAACAAAATTAAAAAAAAAAGTAATAGACAGTCATGTAATAAATGACCATGCATTAAATAGCAAAGACATATTCCTAAAGTTATGCTGCATTGTAATTATCATCATATTAATCAGTCCTTTTGCTTTAAGTTTTGTTCAAAAATACTATCTGATCTATAACGACAGCCTTTTCCCTTTTTATTTCCGTTTGCGACAAAGAACCTACGGCGGGTGTGACCGGTCAGCAGAGGATGCTCACTCCCCTTAGGCCTCTGATCATACCTCTATCTTTTTTATAGGTCCTGTTGCTTTGCTTTGAATTTGTGTTTTTTTAAGTTTGTTAACAACGATGCCTGTCCTACAAATATCCTCTTAAATGACATTGATGTACCTGGTATTGCAAAAACATTTCCGTGATAGATCAACAAAATTTGGAAATAGTATTTAATTTGATTTGAAGATCAACAATTGAGAGGATCAACTACCATCCCATATATATATATATATATATATATATATATATATATATATATATATATATATATATATATATATATATATATATATATATATATAAAGAATTAAGTGATATAGTTTGAACTATTATTTGGTGATAATTTTAATGCAGTATAAAATTGAACACATGTAGTGACTATAAAAGTCAAATCATAGTCAAAGTTTAAACATTCTTGTTTTACTGGTGCCTTCAAAGGCCAGTACATAATGAACACAATAACAGATGTTACAAAATTTTGGAGCAATCAAATTATAATGCAAATGAAAAAGTTAAGTAATGTAATTTTCCCAAAAAATTTGCATACAAATAGACATACTTTTAAAGAATCCTTTAAAAGTAAAAAAAAGTAGGTGTAACATCTTACAAAGGACTGTATATGATTTGAGCCTAAAATGGCCCCCTAAAATGAACATTGTCATTTTACTATAATTCTTTGTTTTATTTGTACAAATATACATTTGAAGTTTTTTCATAATTTTCGATTTTTTAAAATTTTTGATTTTAGTGCCCACAATTTAAAAATATGACATCATAAAGTATACCTTTTCCCGCCATTTTTGCATTTTTAGCATAAAACGGCTTGTTTTGAGGCAGCTTTTCATTAAGGAAACATTGAGCGACTACTTGAACAAACAAAATATTTTCACCAAAGATGTATCTTAAAATTTTCCAATACTTATGAGTGACAAAAAGTTCGTTCTTGTTCAAAGAGTCGCTCGATATTTCCCATTCGAAAAAAGATAAGAAAAATATATTGTTTGGTTGATTTTGATTGAATTATAAAAATAGCGTCACTTCTGACGTCATATACTGCCAGTGAGTGCATATAAATCAAATAAATAGGTGAAAAACATATTTCATGTCAACTCTTTTATAAAATAACACAACAAATTAATGTACCTGAATCATTTTAAAATTTAGCGAATTTTGGGGGCCAAACTTGACTTATATCATATATAGTTCTTTGAGATATGTCATGAAATAAGCTAATTATAGGGCAACATTTTAGTTTGTTTTTTTATTAAAGTCTATTAAGTATACACAAAATATATCAAAATATTGTTTAAATAGGTTGTTAAAACATCATAAATATATCATAATACACAAACTATCTAGAAGTTTGGTTTTCGCTGAAAATTAGATAGCAAGAGCAACAGTACACTAAAACTACTGAGTTATGAAAATTGTTCATTTCTTTCTTGAAAACATTCCGCCACGTAATATAGTTTCCTACTAAATTCTGTAAAAATGTTTTTTTTTTTTAAACAATTTTATTCAATAAAGTTTATTCGGCATTGTAAAATAGAAATATACTACTAGAATTTATACGTGTATGTGAGGCAGAATTTTCAGACTAGAAATGACCCAAAATTGCTCACCCAAAACCTAAGAAGAAACATCTTTAATGAAGAATTTATGCTCAGAGCATGTGTATCTATAAATGAACATTAATATTACCCTATGAAAATTGAACGAATCATGAAATACTTAAAACTTATGTCAGGTAATTATTTGATAAATTGCCTAGTTTTACAAGATACTAGTAATCAGTCATATGCATGAGCATCTGTTTTAATTTTGTCAAATGCAAATTTTTCTATAAACTTATCAGTCCGTCTGTTTGTGCAAATTCTGTGGCTAAACCTTTGTTTTAGAAAATCTTTAAAAGAACCGAAGGATTGCCGTAATTGTGTGTTAACAACTAAAACAATTTTCATCAAGTCAAGATAATTGATATTATTTGATAGTATGTATCACCTCCAATTACATAAAAAAAAAAGAAGACATTTATAAGCACGTTGATAGCAATAATGTCTTAATTAAAAAAATAGCATATAAAACATGTATATATAATTGGACATAAGATATAGAAATTTCTCTTTCCAAATCCGTGATTATCTAGTCTAAAGACAATAATGTTTCCTTTTGTTGACATTTAAAGGCATATGAGTATTCAACTTTTTCTTCCATTTTTCTTTGAATTTTCTTTAAATTCCATCTTTTTACACTTTTTCAATTCCTATTACACAATTATCATCAACAGTATCTTCATTTGTATAAAAATGCATTGCCACAGGATCATTAGTTTTTTGTTTTTTTTCATCAGTGATAAATTTAAAATATGTCATAGATAAAATCAATCTCGATTCTCCAAAATAGTTTTTGTAATGCTTTTTACAAAATACACGATACACAACATTACTAAACTAGCAAATGACATGGTTTTTAACTTGATATAGTTTGCCGTTCGAATCTTGAAATTAGCTAGAACAAATGCAATATTTCACATAACACATTTCTTTACACCCCACGACTCACATAAGTGTTGTTTCTTGAGGAAGAGGTTATGATGTTTTTTTATGAACTAATATGTCTTTTAAGTTTTTGTCTCTTCTGAATGCCACTATAGGTGTATATTGAAAAGCAAGTTTCAGGCGGTTGGAATTTAAAAAAAATGTTTGACGCTCTTTCATTATTAGATGAATATTATGTAGTCCTCTGGAAGAAATAATTACAAACGGAACACGGTTACACAATTTGTATTTGTTTTTTTTCTGAGTTCAATAACACAGGATGAATGACCATCTTTAAGTCCTCCTTAAAGATAGCTTAAAGGTGTTTAAAGGTAGCTTAAAGACGATCTTTAAGCCACCTTTAAGCTACCTTTAAGCTATAGGTATTGCTTAAAGGTGGCTTAAAGAAAGCGTAAAGATGGCTTAAAGGCAGCTTAAAGACTATCTTTAAGCCACCTTTAAGCCACCTTTAAGGACAACTTATAGGTCCTTAATGTCCAAACTTCTTTAAGCCACCTTTAAGCCACCTTTAAGCTACCTTTAAGCCACCTTTAAGCCATTAAAAAAAATTTAATTCAATATTGTGCTAAATTTCCAACAAAATGTATTAACTTTATGAAAGAAAAGGTATTAAAACGGTTTTTGTTCTAGAAAGAAAAATGAATAAAAAAACAAAAAAAAAAACCCGGCCACGGCGGGAATTGAACCCGGGACCCTTAGATTACTAGCATCACCACATATCCTCTGCGGCACGGCAACTTACATATATATAAGCGTTTTTATATCCTATATATCAGTGGATATTGAACCACTGTATTGAATGTGTTTACTTGAAAAGATTTTGTCAAACCATTCAGTTTGTAACAATCAATTATATCTAATTTATAAATTACATGCATGCATGTATTTAGAATGAAATACGGAACTTGGTCTTCAGTGAACAAAAATATATTATACCTAAATGGAAACCGTTAGGTTCACTGTAGTAGGCTTTCTTACATGTAGTTAATAAATTTAAACCGAGTAGATATACGTTCATCTTATTTATAGCTATAAAAATGTAAGAAAGAAAATGAAATCATTTCTTTTATTAAATGCATTGATACTATTAGGGTATTTGTTCAATTTCCCGCAATTTCCCGGTTTTCATGATCGCGGCGCCCTTCCAATATGTTTAAATATTTACATGTAATTGTATGTACATGATTTATAAACTATCAATTCTATAACAAACAAAATTACCAATTACCGGTGACGTATTTACTGCATGTGGCAATTGCAAATGACTTGTACATACAATTGTATGATGTGCCAGGCCGGGTATATTTGACATATTTACCCTTATACATATATTTAAATAATCAACCCCTATTTATGATCACCGGTACATTAATTAATTAGCCTCAAGTTTTTACTCTTACATACATGTATCGTTTATTTGTAGACGTAACATCTTTGAAACCCAGAGCTAGGAAATAATACTTTGAAAATGAATTACAAATGTAAATTAACTTTTATTCACTAGACTTATCGTATACTCGTACATACTAAGATTCAACGCCTTTAGAAACCCTGACGTGCACCTGGGCACACGGCACACCTGTTGTGTATATCTTGTATATTCTGTGTTAGTTCCAGGGGTTTTCTTAAGTTGGACAAACAATAGACTTTAATTAGATATACACAAACAGGCACCTGGGCACACGACACAACTGTTGTGTATATCTTGTATATTCTGTGTTAGTTCCAGGGTTTTTCTTAAGTTGGACAAACAATAGACTCTAATTAGATATACACAAACGAACAAAACTATGTCTAGACAAACAAAGCAGTAATATCCTGCCCGATATAACAAAGGCAGTTGAGAGTCTTTTCATCTTTAACATGTATCTAGCAGATCTAGAGTTAGAAATAATGAAAATTGAAAAAAAAAATACAAACCTTAAACCGATTAACAAATTAAATCATGCATTGTTGGTTCATTATCTTTATTTTGTTTAATAAACGGATGAACTGAGAGAGAGAGAGAGAGAGAGAGAGAGAGAGAGAGAGAGAGAGAGAGAGAGAGAGATTTTTTTCACCGATTAATTTATAATAGGAAACACACATACTTTAATTAGTTTTATGCACATATTAAGATACAGAGACTGCGCTCATCCCTACAATAATTTTGAAACCCCCAAAAAATTATAAAGAATTTTATAACGGCAATCTGTGTCCATCGGAGCGGTGCTGATGATAGCGATCTGTGTTTAATGGAGCGACGATTAAAACCGCCTGGAACACACCCCCCCCCCCCTTCCTTGGAAATTATATTATCACTCGGATGACCCCCTCCCATCTCTATAAAAGAGCTTTTGCATTTAATATATGTTTTTATTGTTCAGCTTGATCAATATTGACTTAAAGGCCACTTAAAGACAGTGTAAAGGCAGTGTAAAGAGAGCGTAAATGCCACTTAAAGATGCTTAAAGGTGGCTTAAAGGTGGCTTAAAGAAGTTTGGACATTAAGGACCTATAAGCACTTGCTTAAAGGTGACTTAAAGGCGGCTTAAAGGTTGGATAGCCTTTAAGCTCCTTTAAGTCACCTTTAAGCCACCTTTAAGGACTTGCTTAAAGATGGTTTTTCGCCCTGTGTAAATCGAAGGAGTTGAGTTTATCCTACTTCACAATTTGATTCTCTACCCCCTAGTTTTAATGAATAATTAGCAGGAAACACCAACTATTTATTTGCGGGAATATTAGGTACCCAAATGCCTCTAGAGGTTTCCTGCGCGTGGATGTGGTTGAATGATGCTTGATGCTTGATTCTGTATTTTAAAGTGAGAAAACATGGACTGGAGACGATGGCTAGAAACGGCGAGGCTTTATCTCATGTTACCCTTTTTACCAACAGTTTACAAACGGGAAATTTTAAGCTGTGATTAAACTATCAACACTTCTATCAACAATGTTCAGATGGTCCTTGTGTATTAGAAGATGGTTTAATAACCATACATGAAGATATAAAAAGTAGTGAACGTCTAGCATTATGATTAAAATTGTTTCTTAATTATAGGTGTTGATGCAGAGGAGAGAAATCCACTGGTTCAATTCGCGAAAGGTAACATCTTTTTCTGTAATAAAATGTGTAAAATGCTTTAAATTTGTTACATGTTTGGTTTAGTTTGTGAAACAGTTACGTATATGGTATGAATAATTTTGAATAAGGAATCATACAAGGACATTTTTTTCTTAAATGGCGAATACAACTCACATGTTTTGTTGATACATAAAGATGCATTCCTATATAAATTCCTATATAAATTCCTACATGAATTCCCATATAAGTTTATGGATCTAATTTTTATCGGACATGTTTTGTGTTCAACTCTCATGATTTACAAGACGATCACTCCAATAATCAATCAGCATCACTTATGGACCTTATTTCAAGATATTCTGCATTGATATAATCACGATAGAGACACAATGAGATCCTAAAGGACTCTCCGTGCAAGCTCAATTGGCATGTCACTGTGTCTGCAATGCGATGAGCTGCATTCCTTGAGCGCACCAATGGAGCTCTCGTAGCGCTATTGGATACCTTGTGGCGCTGTCACGGCGATCTTGCTCCGATTCTACGGTGTGTTTTTATCAGAGTGCAGTGCCACGGCGCGTACTTTTTACATATTCAAAGTGCGCGCCGTCGCATGGCATTCTAAAGTGTTCTAGGCGATCCCACCGCGACGTTTTTAGGAATCAGTGGGAACGCCATGATTTTAGAATAAAGTCTATCTTCCATCAACAATGTTCAGATGATTCTAGTGTATCAAATGATGGTTTAGTTATTATGCATGTAAATATATGAAATAATGGTTTAAAATCATATTCAATGGTTCATATAATTTTATATGAAAAATTGTATCTTAACTAGAGCCGAGCTCGTTGCAAGCAATAAGAGGTCTGCCGTTACAACTTCAAGTCAAGAAAGGATTGTCAATCAGTCTTAATTAAAGTACCGCGCTTCTCTTTACACGTGGCTGTGTCTGATAGGTATTGGTAGGAGGTCATCTTCACATGATCTAAACTTCTGATCAATGAAGGCTTTAGAACATTAATTTTAACTCTTCAAAAATAGACAGAAAAATAATTCATGCCTTTTTTCTATGTATTGATGTATCCTCCAGATTGCAAAGTATTGAAGAGTTACACCTCTCATAAAACATACAAAGTCATGTCTGTTGGGGGTATATTTAGATTGTATGCAAATGTAGAGGTCATGGGAAGATGACATCGTATCGATACCTTTCAGAACTTTGCAAGTGTAAGGAGAAGGATACGATTGGGGTGGTTTTCATTATACTTTATGTACAAGTGATGACAGGATTTCAACTAGGCCTATATCATAGCGTAATCAAGAAATCCCATTTTATTTAATCAAAGATCCTTTTCGCCACTTTATTGTGACACCAAAAGAGACCTCTGATTTACAGTTAATTCTATCACATCATACATACATATTAATATTTGAGTTATAATATTTTGAATTTTTAAAGATACATGTATTGACTAATTTGTTGTATTTATGGACTCAAACACATAAATAAGAAGATGGAGTGAAAGCCACAAAGACATCAGTTCTTCTGTTTTTGACTTTTTATAGAGTTACTAAAAATTTACAATCTTCCATTTGGACAAGCCAGATGTAAAAATAAAATACTGTGCTGGGTTTTAAAGGGGATGAAAACTAAAACATTGCTCTACAATTACATGTAATCAATTAGTAAACATGTAATATAATCGCAAATTGTATTTATTTTCATTCTTTAATAAAGAAGGTATTAATTTTACGCATTTATATTCATGTAAATATTTTTGATTTTAGGTATGCTTGGCCGCATTAACTCCATCCAAAACAAGAGGCCAATAAGCCTTTACGGTCACTTGAGTACCACAGCCCGTACACAAACTTGTCTCAGGATTCCCATATCTGCATTTAATTAAGTTTCATTCTAGAGTAAGAAAATTATAATATTGTAATGACGACCACCTCCCTGCCTGCACTCTTAAAAACAATCTTTAAAATATAATCCTTTAGCGAAAAACTTGCATTGAAAAGGTCCAAGGCTCTGATAGAATATAACTTCCCATATTTGTTAATTTCAAGATAAATTTTATGTGTATAATTATATTTTCATAGATAAACTAAAACAAAGTGACTAGTATACTTGTTTTATTTAAAACAACCTCCTCCTATGCCCCCATTCCCAGGGGCAGACAAAAACTCTTCCTGTGACCAATTAATAAAAAAAAAAAACCAGCTTTAAAAGCTTAAATGTGTTTCTTCTTCTGTTTCAGATTATAAATATTCAACCTTTTATAACATTTTATCACCAACTGGTATTTATACCAAAATGATTGTACATGTACTACTTATCAGAGATTTGGGAAAGCAAATTGTTACTTTACTATAAACAAGCCTATTGTTTATTTAAAAAGTTCAAAAACTGTTTTTGAAACCAATGATTAAAATACTTGCATACCTCTTTTGATAATAAAACTACTTAATTATAGGATATTCAATGATTGATCAATATGAAAAAACAAAGGAAGATAACTCCATTATGAAAAAGCAAGAGAAGACAACCCCATTATGAAGAAGCAATAGAAAATAATTCCATAAACTGTTACAACCCAACCGTTTTCCAAATGCTTTCACATTTATTTATCTAAAATTTTATAGACAGCTTCGTGCTTTCTCTTTTCTAAATATGGGAAATAACTTATTTCTTACATTGAAATCTCTGAGCAGAATAAAATAATGAGAGAAATGTATACCCCCCTCCTAGTCATAAGCCTTGCCTGACGTAAAGGTGACATGAAATTTTATTAAAGAAGTCAGCTTAATGTTTTTTTTCTAAATAAGCAGTCAGTTTTTTGTCTGTGTTACTAGAATTGTTTTCACAAAAAGTCAAAAAACCCATACACTAGGGGGCATGAGATTTACAATTTTAGTACAGAAGATTCTGGTTATCCTAATTACGAAGTTAATTTTTCTAACAGATGTGTGGGAGTAGATATGATAGTATAATATTAAACATTATATGTATTATACACATCCAATTTGGCCCCGCCCTAAAGTCAAAACCCATCACCAGGGGACAAAAAGTTTGCAATTTTGTAGAGGACTTAACGGTTAAGATTTTTTTTACATTATATGTATTAACACTATATGGCCATACCCCCCCCCCCCCCCCTTCGGCCTGAACCCCTAAATCAGGGGCCATGAATTTTACAATTTAGGTAGATGTGATCATTGATTTTATTATCATGCATTCAGTTTTTTCCCCACATATGTGGGAGTAAAAAAGATTTTTCAAGATATAATACATTTTTACTACATGGCCTTATTGGCCCCGCCATAGAGGCTGCACCACTGACTCAGTGGCCATGAATTTCATAATCTAGGTAGATAGCGTCATAAACATCATAACCACACATTAAGGTATTCCCTCATATGTGTGGGAGTAGAGAAGATTTTTAAAAATTTATAGCTTTTTTAGCATATTTGGCCACGCCCATGGCGCCCCGGTTGTGGTAGACCAACGAATTTCACAATTTAGATTGCTCTTGCGATAGTGAAGCTTCACACCAAAAAATGATAACAATTGGCCTTGTAGTTAAAAATGTAAAATTGTTCATGCACAACGAAGGACGAAAACCAATTGCATTAAGTCAACTGAGTGACTCAGGTGACCCAAAAAAACTCGGAAAAATGAATAACTCGAGGAAATCGATCGCTTTATTTTAATTCTTGTTGACGCTATAGGAACTGCCGTTGTACTTTAATCTATGACGTCAAACCATCTATTCCGGTTTGTTCTACCGAAATAGCAAGAGTATTAGCAAATCGTGATATTCGTTCTAAAATGACAAGTTCTGGAAATTTGAAAAAAATGTGGGTTTGAGACCGTTTCTTTACCTTTGACTTTCCACTTAATTAAAAACCGACGTGAAAAGGAGCGGGTTCGTTGAAATCTAAAAGCGGAGGATATTGATGATGGATCTCCGCGTAGTTATGAAAACGGATTTTAAATGTCGTAAAAAATGCCTGCCGACGTTATTCTGACATGGTTATACCTACTTAAAGAATGTATTTTGAACACCCATATCACAATTCTAACAGACTTATTCAGTTAGCGAAGAACCTGACGTGAAATAAAACTTTATACAAGATTATTTTCAACTTTGAATGACAGCAGGTTAACAGCTGTCATTTATTTAATAAAACTACATATATTTATTCATACATGCATTAATTCTTTAGAGTGAAGCGTGGAACTAAAAATTATCAATTTCGTGCATTGATTTTGTTTACTTGTGTAACAGAAAGGCGTTTTATTCTGAGCAATGTGTACATTATATATGTAAACCAAACCGAAATAGATGGTGTAACATCAACATATTTTTTCTTGGTTTTTAACAAAAACGAATACCACATAATGTCAGCCTCCAGTTAATACGATTTATCTAACTTTAAGTGATCATTACAGCCTTATTATGTAGTTTGTTTTCAAAACAGCATGACCACATGTGATAATTTAAACCACTTTATTCATATAAATATATTTAGAATTTTTGCATTTATGTCGATGAAGTTGCATTGTAATCTCATATTGCACACCTTCAATAAAAAGTTGTGTTACATGTATCAATGAACATATAACAATAAATAAAATCCGTCGAAGAAAACATACATGTATCTATAATACTTAATTGCAACTTTGAGAAGTGCATAAATTTTTGAGAGGCAACTGTGTCGCTTGTCTGTAAGTAAAGTGAATTATGTTCCAAGGCTTTCGATATAAAAGAAACCTGTCTACACTTGCAGTACTCTGTTAATTTCTATGGCGATCGACTGCATTTATAACTTCTTGACATGAGAATAGATAATCAATATTTAAGATCTTTGACTTAATTTGATTTTTTAACAGTTGTCTGCATTGGTCCATCTCCATCCCAAAATAAAACACACTTTTTTTATTTGATTTAGACAGGGAAACATGTATAAGTATTTTTTTTATATTCATACCTATAAACCTTTATTTAAATAGAAGACGAGATAAGCAAGATTGAAGAGTTACAAGAAACTGTCATGAAAGGTACTGTCTTCCTTTTCATCATATTAAAACAAATTAACACGTGTACTCAGTGGTTAATCAAGATGGATGAAACAATTTAAAAAAAAGGGGAGATATCAAATGCTTTGCCACAATCATTCCATTATTACCAACTTTTCTTTCCAAAATACTTAAAATCTGTTTATTTTTTGGGAATGTTGTATGTGTCTGCCTGTTTTCACTTTTGTCACAGTTTCAGAAACGCTATTTAAGTCTTGAGTGTGATCAAAACACTTGAATGGGTGTGACTAAGCTACTTATATTAAAATGATTTCTTAAAAAAAATGTGATGTGCTTATGATGAGTTAATGTTTTGAATAAATGTTTTGCTATTTGTTTTAAATAAAAAAGAATAAACGTTAGTTGTTATGACTCGAACTCCTCTCTCGCAGATCCCAAAATTATGCGTGCACTAAATTAAATCGTCGGTCGGTGCGCTATCCTTGATCTTTAAAATAGTTTTTATAAAATATAATTATGCCTCTTTTTGCAGAGGACAGTTTTCACCGGATATACCGGCATTTAGACACTCAAACCGATTTCATAATTTAAGTATTATTGATTTGTATCATTTGAAGGTTTTACTATATCTTATTGTGAACTATTTGTGTATATTAAAAATGATGAAGCATCTTACAAAACACAAATCCCATTATAATTAACACAGTATATTCAGTAGTGTCATGGATCTCTAAAACTACAGATATCACCATTACCATTTGTTCCCAGTAGTGATTGTGTACCATAAATAGAAAATCCCGAAAATTTAACCCTGAAATATTAATTAATCAATATCAGTTACGAACTGCTTTCCAGGCCGCCGTTTAGTTGTGAATTGTCAATAGCAATCTGCAAACTATGTTTAAATATCAAATGCTTTGTTAAATTACACTTCAAGCACCTTGAGAACAATACATGTGCACATGTCAAGTTATACAACTGACTTTCTACTATTTTCGTTCGTGTTTAATCTGTATAATGTATTTTTGTGTGTAAATCTGAGAATTATTTCTCCTTAAACATGCAAACAAAAAGGAATTGTTTTTATTTGACCTTATATCATTTGTATTTTGTGATCAAATTTATGTTTATTCTTATTGCATGTAGATGTGTAATTATTACTGTGAGAGCATAAAGCAGGAGCACGTACATGTACAATTTTATTTTATAAAATTGTCTGCAGTGGTCCTTCGCCCATTTGTAAAAAAATTATGTTTACTTTTCAGTTGATTAAGACTTAGAAACAAGTCTTAATATATTCATATTCATATCTATAACTGTTTATTTTAAAAGGAGATAAAATAAACAAGATTGAAGATTTACAAGAAAGTGCCATGAAAGGTACCGTTTCCTGTTCTATTATAATAATTCAACGTGTGTACGCATGGGTTAATGAAAACGGATGAAAAATTTGAAAAAGGGGGATCATATATGTATTATCACAACTATGCCCTTAACGAGGGTTGTTCGGAAATTATTGAGACTTTTTCTCTTATTCTTTAAGGAAAAAGATAAACCCTTGAAGTATAAATCAGGATAGATTTTTTCAGTGGAAAACGTTTCTTGTCCATGGCATGAATGGGTCATTCCTAGTAAGCAGATCAATTTGCTTTCGCCCAGTGACCTGGCGTAACCACAAACTTTTCGCAACGTCATTTTAACGCTTCTCGCTGTGTTTGAAACACCTTACAAACGAACGAAAATAAGAATTATTCATGGTTTCCCGTCTTTTGTTTTTATTTCAAGATGTTATCATTTCATTTTCTTTCATTCTTCATTTTTTGTAGGGAGGAAAAATCGAGTAATTTTACCCAAAAGTCAAATTACTGTGAATGTCTCCTGCAGTCATGTTTTAGAACTGTTGACAACAGTTCGTGTGTAAAAAAAAGTACTTGATATATGGTCCCTTTGTCTAAATTGTAGTAAAACAATCGGTGAAAAAACCTCTTAATCACTTGTCAGCGTATAGACTTTGTTAATAAAAGCAATTGTGTGGCCTTAAAGGTCTTTTTTCTGAGATGTCCAATAGTTTGATGTTCATTGCTGCGCTGCCCTGACGTTAAAATTTATTATTATACTTTCATGTTAAATACTGAAATCTGATTGGTTTAGACGCAGTTGATAATCTGTTCTATTACCCTCAGCGTTAACAACACACTTAGTAACGGGTAACACAACGAATTGTAACATGCGCGTAAATAATGCGCGTACGGTTCGCCGTAGATTTCGCGTCATTTCGATAAAAAAGCAGTAAAAATTTCTCTAAAATTAAGACATTCAGTTTAATAGAATAAATAGTGCCTGTTTGGGAGGATAACAGTTGAAACTGACACCCCTCGAAAACCTCGAAAACCATTGTCAACTTCCGCATCGCGTCGGTTGACAATGGTTTCCTTGGGGTGTCAATTTCAACTGTTACCCTTCAAAACAGGCACTATTTATGTAATGTAGAGTCGTTATCAGATCTCTATTACTTGGTAAATATATTTGTACGATATCCGTATTTCATCTTGAACATCAGTGAAACTTGATAAAAGATAAAATAGCAAAAAGAACATGAACATATTTAATTTGATTTCTTTAATCATTAACTGTAATTCTACAGACACTAAGAAAATACTTTCATGCCTTCGCCGGGTACGTCGACCATCGACTTGTTTATGTACCGTCGTAAACGAAATATTAAACATTCTTTTATTATTACATTGTTTAATTATTTGTTTGGTTTTCTTCCATGTTTATGCCAATTTTCACCATGCCTCGTCACTTAGAAAGAAAGGTATTTGACTTGTCTTAATAATTTCCGAACAACCCTCGTATACCTTGCATCCTATCTTTCCAAAATAATAATTTATGACATTAGCTATAAAGTCAATAATACTTTATAGAGAAAGTTTATGAAGAAAAGTTCCCCTTTCATAGGCTCGACGCTCTTTTCATACAGGTTAAAAATATTTTTTTGTGCGAATGTTGTATATGTTTGCCTGTTTTCACTTTTATCACAATTTATAACACACTAACTAAATTCCAAAATTAAATTATTCCATAGTGTATGTAATAGTGAAAATTTACATTAAGCGTATAAAAATGTTTAAATTATTTAATTAATAATCTATTCTCCATAAAGAGTGTCACATAAACTCACATAAATTAATCTCCAATAAACATCTTTGGTTTTCTAATAATTATAAGACCATTTTGTTAAAGTGAATAAAAAATCAAAACGTTGCTTATAACATTTTTTTCAGATCATAGCTTAAATTTCTGTAATAAGATTTTCCACAACAAAATTTATGATAAAAACTCTCTTTGTTCTTTCAATTTGAGACAAACGGCTGAAATGTCAATGCCATGAAAGAACTGCGAACGCTAACGCCCGTTTCCCGCCTACATTTTACATCCAAATATTTCAGAATTTCTGTCAGATATTCAAAAACTAAATTTTATACTAAAAAGTATAATCATATCTTAATCAATTTATATCAAAATAAAATTTGTAATCAAATTATTTATTTTTAAACAAAACTTTTTCTAATGAGGGTTCTTAAAAATATTCCATTGGAATCGGTCTCTATGAGTAAGGAAAAAAAAATTGCGGCCAATATGTGCATAAAAACTCAATAATAACATACTTACGATATTTATTAAAGTAAAATTTCTTTTTAATTCATATCTGTTAATTATTTTTCGAAAATTTACAAAGCAAAATTCTTTCTTTGGAATGTATTTCGGTCTGTAGACATATGTTCCCCCAGTGAAACAACAAACCCTTTGGTAAAAATATGCTAAATAACAATAATTAAAACCACTCGAACGGATTTTTTGTTTCACGGGGGGGGGGGGGGGGGAGATGTTTCAAAAAACATTTCCATTTTCCGTTATTTTCTATTTTGAAATGAGCTATTTTAACCCAAAATACAAAGTTATCTCTCTTTGTTTGGCCAAATCATTTTTATTTAATGAAAATATACATAAATGCTTACATTATTATAAAAAAAATAACTTTAACTAGACAACTTTCAAAAAATGACTTTTAGTTAGGCGGCTAGACAATGCTATCGTTCGTAGTCCTTTACCATTACATGTATGTCTGTGATTAACTCTTTTGTGTTGGGCCTTTAAAAAGACATTTTTTTGTAATAATATATAAAAATAGTTTTAAATGAAAATAAGAACCCAAGAAGAACAAAATTGTATTATGAACTAGAGCAGAGCTCGTGGCAAAGCCACGAGTAGGTCTTCCGTTGTTGCTGCGAGTTGAAAATATATGTGATGTGGTGTTAAACGATTATAATTACTAAACTTTCAGTTCTGTTTTTAGCTCACCTGAGCTGAAAGCTCAAGTGAGCTATTCTGATCACATTTTGTCTGTCGTCCGTCTGTCCGTCTGTCCGTCCGTCCGTCTGTCCGTAAACTTTTCACGTTTTCAACATCTTCTCAAGAACTACTGGGCCAATTTCAACCAAACTTGGCACAAATCATCCTTAGGCAAAGGGAATTCAAAGCTGTGAAAATTAAGGGCCACGCCCTTTTTCAAGGGTAGATAATTAGAAATTTATGAAAAATTTTGAGATATTTTCAAAAACCTTCTTCTCAAGAACCATAAAGCCAGGAAAGCTGAAACTTGTGTGGAAGCATCCTCAGGTAGTGTAGATTCAAAGTTATGAAATTCATGGCCCCCAGGGGTAGGGTGGCGCCACAATGGGGGGTCGAAGTTTTACATAGGAATATATAGAGTAAATCTTTAAAAATCGGCTTCTCATAAAATAATCAGCCAGGAAAGCTGAAACTTGTGTGGAATTATCCTCAAGAAGTGTAGATTCAAAGTTGTGAAAATCATGAACCCCGGGGTTAGGGTGGGGCCACAATGGGGGGGTCAAGGTTTTACATAGGAATTTATAGAGTAAATCTTTAAAAATCTTCTTCTCAGAAACTAATCAGCCAGGAAAGCTGAAACTTGTGTGGAAGCATCCTCAGGTTGTGTAGATTCAAAGTTGTGAAAATCATGAACCCCAGGGTTAGGGTGGGGCCACAATGGTGGGGGGGGGGTCAAAGTTTTACATAGGAATATATGTAGTCAATCTTTTAAAATCTTCTTCTCAGAAACTAATCAGCCAGGAAAGCTGAAACTTGTGTGGAAGCATCCTCAGGTAGTGTAGATTCAAAGTTGTGAAAGTCATGATCCCTGGGGGTGGGTGGGGCCACAATGGGGGGAGGGGGTCGAAGTTTTACATAGGAATATATATAGTAAATCTTTTAAAATCTTCTTCTCAGAAACTTATCAGCCAGGAAAGCTGAAACTTGTGTGGAAGTATCCTCAGGTAGTGTAGATTCAAAGTTGTGAAAATCATGATCCCTGGGGGTAGGGTGGAGCCACATGGGGGGAGGGGGGTTAAAGTTTTACATAGGAATATATAGAGTAAAACTTTTAAAATCTTCTCAGAAACTAATCAGCCAGATGATTCTTTATAATTGTTAAGACTTTGGCTCCAGGACAATTCTTCGGCCTCACAAGAAGGTTCAGAGTTTGATGTAGCTTTATATCCCATAGATAAACAATTATTAAGGATCTTTTTGAGAACTGCAATACTCATCATGTGATATGACTATAAAATCATCCTGTTAGAAAAGGGACTAATGATTATAAACATAAGAATATCCAGGGGGAAAATGGATTTTATTTATACAGGATCTACATGTATTATTGTACATTGTCCAGATTGTTTGTATTATGACTCCATTAAGCTGATTTTATCATACCTATTGTTCCTCAGGTGAGCGATGTGGCCCATGGGCCTCTTGTTGTTATAAAACCGTGTTGTGATTGAAAGCCTGCATATAAAACGTGTATTGAAAAAGAAAAATAAGAAAATGTTTTAGTTTATGTTATCGTAACAAACATTATTTTAAAAATGAAATATTTAATGGTGAGTTAAATTTTCAGAGGGTAGCAAGCATTGTTGTAAACAGTATGTACTCATGGGTCATGTCAGGAATTGTGTGTTGTTTTTTTTAAACCGAACCCGTTTACAAAACACGTAACCTTTTCTCTAAGATAACTTCTTTATTTAAATATTTCTAAATTTTTGAAAACAATGTGCAATTTAGAACTGTTGCGTGCTGACAAAATTTACAGACCCTGAAACGTACTACTACACCAAAAAACGTGCGACTTACGTGCAAGAAACGTTTCGTGTTAACCGTTTCGTGTGAATCGTGAAGGGTTTCGTGTAAACCGTTTAGCGTTTCGGACAAAGCGTGTAAATCGTTTCGAGCAAAGCGTGCGAGAACCATGTGAAACGTTCATCAGATTTCATTCGGAACTCTCTGACAATTTGTTTCAAAATGGCGCCTGTGTTTTACATTACATGTACTTTAAACTGTTTGTAATTGGCAAAACTCTTTTGTAGGTATTTTCATGGAAAAAAAATCTAGAGGAAATGATATACTTATCTTTTTACAAAATTGAATTTATTTTTAACAAACAAAAGAAAGGTATATGTATTAAAAAACGACTAGTTACAGAGTACATGTATATATAACGTTTTTATACGATGTTTCAGTACTGGTCCAGTCGTTTTGCCGGTAACGAATATTTGCCAGTATCGAATAATGTTTAGAAAAATTACTAGTGGAAGACGAAGTTGAGGTTTTAAAAAATCCTAGCTAGGTAATTATAAAACAGAAATAAATATTCTATCAGTGCGTGAAGTTGTTTGCCATTTGCACGATTATTTACCGAATTGTTTACAAATTAAAAATGTGAACCAGATATGAGCTGCCGGAAGTTCAAAGCAGAAAAAACGAAAGTGTGAAAACAATTAAGCCTAACTATTAAAAATAAGTTTGTTATTGATCCCTGTTTAGTGGATAATTAGTAAATTTAATTCATTTTAAAAGATAATGCATCATATCAAATTATAATGAAGCTTTGAATGAAATTACGACTTCAAATAGAACCACGTGTAGTTTTCCTAGTTTCGGTTCATTGCGACAGAAGTATTATTTGGCTGCATATATTGATAGATATACGGGAAAAACAAAGGAAAATGGCAACTACTTATCATCAATTACTATTATAAAGTGTTTTAATGAAAATTCAATATTATAAAGTAACGCAAATGAAAACCGTTCAAGTCCAGTTTTAATTTGACGGGAAAACGGTATGATAAAAATAACGATCATATTATTTGTTTAAATGACATATTCCCACAATTGTTTTTCTTTCTTCATTTATAAGTCCATTAACATGTACCTCTAGTATATTTTTGAAATTAATTCGCCTCAAAATATTCGGTCAGAAGTAATAAAGGGCGCTTAATTCGATACTGGGAAACGAATTCTCAAAACTAGGAAAATGGAGGGGGTGTTGAAATTACTTCCTTTATATTTTCGGAAATTTGATACTACAGTTTAGAAGGACAAAGAAACGCGATTTAAACATAAAATAAAAACATTTAGAATTCCGATAATAATAGTTGCATGCACGACGAAACCGCATATTGATTCGTTACCGGTAAAATGACTGTGCAATATTGAAATTCGGTATACATAAAAAATATTAAATACAATTAGCAAAACATGATTTCTGTTGGAACAAGCCTTAATCAACTTTAACTTACACGAGCATGTTTTGATAAGCATGTATTTTCTTTATTATTTATTTACATCGATAACTCTTACTAAGACCATTCGGCTTTGTACAAGCGGCACACATAACCTCGGACATCGGGTGAGACCTGCACCTGGCTGAACCTGTCAATCAAACTCTGTGTATTTGTTTTCATTGGATGGTCAAGCGTCTCTTTTTTTGTCAATAGCCAATGGAAAAATTAATGACTTCAATGTAATCGGAATCAGTATTTGATGAAGCACACAATTTAAATGATAGAAAATTTATTAATTATTTGAACAAAATTAAATGTAAACATAAAAAGAAAACATACTGATCATTTCTATGAATTGCAGGAAGTAAGTTCTTTGGAATCCCGATTATAGATATTTTTACAAGTAATTATTTTAATTATTTAAACCACTGTTAACGGAAAACAAGAGGTCTTAAAAGTAATTAACGCACAGGGATTTGCCTACAATGTACACAGTCATGCAATTAATTATTATGGGAATCTTTACGTATGGTACTTAATTCAAATAGATCATGATAATCTATACACTGTACGCCGTTATACATGTACATGTAAGGAGCGCCGGTAATATATACGAAGATTGGGTCAAAAAATTAAATCATTTTTATTTCTTGTTCATTTCAATACAATGTTAAATTACTTTGAAAAAAAAAATCCGAAATAGTAATTACAACTTTCTTTTTTGTTTAATCATTTGAATTTTTTCTAAGGTGCATGGATATGTACAGAACATATTTATTTACGCGAATGATACGACATAGGAAAAAAATTAACGGATGTTTGTATAACATTGTTTTCTAACGAATCCGACTAATCTAATTTTAAATATTTTTCAACATTATCAATGTAAATAATATCAGATTTATTTACTGTTTTTATTTTTACATCGTATTCTCTGAAACCAATAAAAATACTAATGTTAGAAGAAAAATCAAATCCCGCCGAATACTGAAAACCCGATTTCAGTTTGTAATCATGCGGATTTTATTTTTGGTATTGACTATTGAGTTACGGTAACATTTTTTCTTGATGATTTTTTTTATTTATTATTTTATGTAGTAAAAGCACCATTCCAATTGTTACTCAATTAACATAACAATTGATGACCCGGAGCTATATATGTTCTGAGAGCTGTGTGCGCTGAAGCGACACAAGATTCTCGGTCGCAGGTGGCGGTTGAATTAACACAGACTGACCGAATAAACAAACGGGTGGGAAAGTGAAACAAAATGTTACACATAAGAAGAAGCCACCAAAAATGATTTTCGACAGGTCTTGATATCGTTTCGCCTATCAAAGAAAAAAAAAAATACAGCGCGAGCTCCTGTCAGCGGGGCGGGAGGAGGGGGGTGGGGGGGGGGGCGCAGCAATGAGTTCGCTTCCACAATGAAACGAACATGTAGAAAAACTACAGAAGTGATTAATATGTGACCGATAGAATCTAATCTAAAGTGTTTAAAACTCATGTGAATATTCTTTTAAATAATCATCGGATGCCTCAACTCATGACATTCTTTTATCGTGCTAGCACCTACCGCAAACATGTAACATGGAACTTTGATTATAATTTGATTTGATTTTTAAACTACCTTGTACGCTATCGTATACATCAATGCTTAATCAACTGTACAAGTAAAATAAATTTATCTTTTCACCTTAAACCAATATAATAGTTGAAAACATAATAAAATATAGTTGTGTCCGTGCAAAATATGAAACATGAACGCGTGATAAGGTACATGTAGAAAGATCACGAACCGACCGCGGATCACTTGTCTACTCGCGCCGGATCTCCTCAGCCATGTGCGATGGATGATCATCATTTAAATGTTTAATATTTAAGGGTTGTTGTTGTTGATTTAAAGCATTATTTGTACAGTTTATAAAATATTTTACATAAACAAACCAACCATTAATTTATGTGACGGTGTTTCCGATTTGGAGTAATATCGATCATTAATATTCATTTACACTCAAATTGAATTAAATAAATACAAAATGGACAAACTTTGATAACATAAAATTAAAACAGTTCTTGTATTTACGGCTATATTAACTCAAACACGTTCATATGCATGGAAGTGTGCGTCTCGGTGTGCGAATCTTGTGTATTAAATAACCGCTATGTAGTGCAGCCGTGGCTGAGATCCTCGGCCGTGGGCGAACGATAGATTACGTAAAGGTACAACGCACAAACCCGCACAGCTCAGAACCCAGGAAGCTTTGAAAAGATCGCAGTATAATGACCTTACTCTATCAAATAGAAGTTATTTATTTTAAACTTAAAAACCCACAATTGAGCTATGTCTATTATTGCTTTAGATTGAAAATGACATTCCTTTATCAATTAACTGAACGATTTCTTAATTGACACCCAATCGTTTAATCCATAAAAAAATATGTGTAATCAAAACGAAAACAATTCTTGAGTTTGCGGATAAATAAACTCATATATGAGAGACGCAACTCTCGTGTATTAGATAACCGCTGACCGCTAGGTAGTCCAGCCGCGACCATGGTGACCGATTTTCTCGGCCGCGGGCGAGGGAGAGCTTACGTAATGGTACACACACACAGCTCTGATTCAAGGTAGATTTTAAATGCATGGAGTTAATAACTAAAATGTAATGCATAGATTTTTTTTTCATTCCATATTTTGTGGTTTACTAGAAAAGAAAAACAATGATTTGTTTCCCAAATCCAGTTTTTAAGGATTGTGCATTGTAGGAACTTAACAACAATGACTTAAACTCCTAAAATAAAGCACGTATTCTAAAAAAAAATTCTTATGAATTAATGCCGTTTGTATAAACCAGCATACTTTCTGCGGTAACTTTATGCCAGTTGTACGCTCAAAGACTTTCGTTAACTTGTCAAATGAAAACAGGTACATGTTAACATGTAAAGCATTTTACACTCATACTACACAAATCTCATACAAAATAACATTGTAACGACCTTTATGAGATCCCAACAAACAACTTTTCCAGCGACAGCCATATCAAATCCTAACCGTTTTTGAGTTATTAAGCAATTTTTTTAGGGGCCATTGGCCCTTAATTTAAGGGGCCAGCCCCTTTTTATTGGTGTCAAATGAAAGCCCTTGATATTTTGCACAACTTTTATTCTACATGTCTTAACAAAATGTTTATCGTTTAAAAGATATAAAGGAAAACATGTCTAAATTTTTGCACTTTTTTGAATCCTGTTTTTTGACCCCCTACCTTTTCCTAAATAAAAAACGTAATCTAAAAACAAAAACAGATGTGCACAACTACAATGTCCCTGTTATTCAAATTCGTTGGATTCCCATTCCCTGCTATCATAGTCTCGGAGCCTTTGTCTGGAAACAAAAGGCCCTAAAAAAAATTAAAAGGGGGATAACTCTTTAACGGAAAGGGAATTCTACATTTTATGAATTGCTTAGGATGGTGTTTTGTAAAGTACATTAGCCCTGAAAATTTGAGCAAAAACCGTTCAGAAATGAGCGAGATATGAAGCCTCAAAGTTCGCGTCTAGGAAACCAAAAAAAACTAGAGCAAAGCTCGTTGCAAAGCAACGAGTGGGTCTTCCTTTAATGTCGAGAGTAAAGCTAGATGTTCCTGTAAGAAGCAGAGTTCTTAAACCAATAACAATGGTAACCTAAACAAAAAAAAATTAAAAAATCGAATAATTCTTGGTACGACTTAACAAAATCCGAATGTACAGAGTACGAATTAACAAATACCTTTACGATTTCAAGAACGACCTAACAAAAAAAATCCGAACGTGTCAAAGTAAGACTTAACAAAAATCGAATTATTTTTGGTACGAGTTAATTTCACTTTGAACATTACGCTATTTTTTAAACCTAGAACGCGGAATCAAAATTTCCGAAAAAATCGATTTTTAATCCCCAATAGCTCTGCAATGCATCGTCCGATTTTAAAACAAATTTCAGATTTGAATTCGCCATGACAAATTCTATAATACTGTAGTATTGTATTATTTTGTTTAAAAAAATGAAAATTTCAAAAATTTGGAACTACTTCCGGTTTTGAGCAAAATTGATGAATAAAATTCTAAACCCCCCAGTACATTACAGAATTGATACATCTAACATCAGTAAAAATTTCAAAGCGATATCTATAAAGTTTACGGAGATTTCTTCCGGACAAGATCACTTTTTAAAAAATTAAAAATGGCCGCCAAATTTGAACGGAAGTGACGTAAATGCTGAAACTTTAACAACTTTGAGGCACGGTAACTTTACAACAGCTATGAAAATTTCATTGAAATCGGATGAAAACTTTTTGAGATATAAAGCCGAGAAGGAGTCAGAAAAAAAATAAAAAATAAAATAATAACTAGAGCAAAGCTCGTTGCAAAGCAACGAGTGGGTCTTCCGTTAATGTCGGAAGTAAAGCTGGAAGTTCCTGTAAGAAGCAAAGCTCTTAAACCAATAACAATAGTAATTTAAATAAAAAAGTCGAATTATTCCTGGTACAACTTAACAAAATCCGAATAATTTTAAGTACGACTTAACAAAAACCTTTCCGATTTCAAGAACGACTTAACCAAAAAAAATCTGAATGTGTTCAAGTTCGACTTAACAATTATTTTTGGTACAAGTTAATTTTACTTTGAACATTACGCTATTTTTCAAACCAAGGACGCGGAATCAAAATTTCCGAAAAAATCAAGTTTTTAACCCCAAGTTGTATAAGACTGTGGTATTGTCTTATTTTGATCAAAAAATGAAAATTTACAAAAATTAGAACTACTTCCGGTTTTGAGCAAAATTGGTGAATAGAATTTTAAACCCCCCAGTACATCAAAGAATTGATACATCTATCATCAGTTAACACGCAGCAATGTTAAGGCGTCCTGATGCTAAAATACAACTGGAAAACGATATTATTTGAATCACCGCAAAAATACTTTGACCGGGAGTATTTCTTAAAATCTATGTTACATTTATTGACACCGATGTTAAACATTATATTTGATGCATTTTGTGACGTCATATGTTCTTTGTAATCACGTGACGGGCGAATCCTAGTATTGCAAATGATCTTTTTAAATCGCATCGGCGCAGGTGATTAATAACATTAAATCAAACATATTTTTAAGAAAAATCCTTTGTTAAGTCATATACTTTGAAGTTCTTGCTCGGGAAAAAAATAGATATTTCGTTTATCGAAGATATTGATGAAACATTCCATAAAATCATTAAAATAATGCACATTTTTACTAATCAAAAGCGATTTACAAAAAAGTGGGGCTAATCCGTAGGTTTCCGTAGCACGATTCACATTGGTAGTTACATTCTCTACCAATTTTACGTAAAATATTCTAAAATTATGTTGATCTTTCACCTTCGCCAAGCTGGTTTTATATGCATTAAAATTTCTTCATTCAGTTGTTTACAAGTAGCAGGGACAGTCTCCAAACCACTAGTTTATAAATTGTCTTTTACTTATAACGAAGCTTTACAACTGCCGATTATTTGATACTGGTTTTTAATATGAATGAATTCTGTACGTACAGCATTAACGGCAGCATATATGTAAAGGAAACATGCAGTTTTATAGTGGTTTGATGTAATGCACTTTTAACGTTGAGATACATTCCCTGGGAACTATCGACAGGAATGCAGATCGTGACGTCAAAGTTAATTATGACGTCATATCGTATGAAGTACAGACAAGTGACTTTCTACACATCGCTGTAAAATCCATCGGGAAGCCTTAACATGCCTGCGCATTTCAAAGCGATATCTTTAAAGTTTTTATATGGCTAGAATTATCCTATCTCTGACTAGCTCAAAAGTAAAGCGATATGTTTTAGTTATTATATAGTAAAATCTTTTTTTCTATTCGTTAAAAATCATATGTTCATATTTTTTAAACAGAACCCGCTTGGTACTTGCACCTTTATCAAATAAAAGATTATTAGCGCCTTATTTGACTTTTTAAAGAAAAGAACTTTCCATTTTTGCCAAATTGTTCAAAATTGCAAGGAATCATAAGAATATAACACAATTTACCGCTTAATGCAGCAATTATAAATTGGTAAAGTTGGAAGTTTGGATAAAAATTTTCACGATGAAACTTTCCCGATTAATTATACTTCTTTGTTCTTGGTCTTATAAGACGTACTTTATTTCAGAGAAATAGAGCTACAGCCTCATGATAACTGTAAAAAGTGGAGATTCTTGCTGTGTGTGGGTGGATCGGGTTTGAGATATAAACATGATCTAAGGTGGTTCCACCTTCTGTTGCGAAAAAATTTACTATCTGAGTGAACCCGTTGTTTTCCATAAAAGTTTGTATCGGTCCTTTCGTTTTCGTATCTTCGTTGAAATCTCCTAGGAAAATGCAAGTCTCGCCTTGTAATTTTACTGTGTCTACAAGAGATTTTAAAGATTGCAAAAACGTGGTTACGTTTAATGTAGGTGGTCGATACAAATTGACCAATACTATGTTTTTCCTCAAAAGCTTGACAACAATGCTTTCAATGTTTTTGATCGAATGATGAATAATTTGTTTTTTATCATCATTTTCTTTGAGATAGAAAGCAACTCCGCCTCCTTTTGAATTGTGCAACAGCCTTGTGTTCTCATCGTCATTGTTATATGCCTGTGTCCTTGTAATATGGTGAAACTTAAAGCCATTTAGATTAAGCTGTGTGATTTCCTGGTCAGGTTTTAACCATGTTTCTGTTAAACAAATCACGTCTGCCTTTGTAAATCGCATGTCGACCTTAAAGTGGTTAAAGTGTTTGTTCAGGCTTTGAATGTTATGAAATACAACTATTGTGCTATTGCTGTAGATATCAAAAGGTCCGTCAAGTGGTAGTTTTTGCATGTCTTCCATGGCTGATTTGACATCTGGGTCAGCATACAACTTGTTTGTTAACTTTGTTCTGTCGGTTGTTTCGATGAATAATCCTTTTTTTGATGTTACTCTTGTTAATGCCACATAAGCTTGACCAGGAGCAAATGTTCTGTAAAGGTTGACAACAACTTTTTCTACAGTCATACCTTGTACCTTGTGAGCTGTACAGGCCCAGGAGAGTTTTAATGGAAACTGTTGTCTTACTATTGAGATCGAACTTCTGATAACTATTTCTTCCTGGATTCTTTCAATCAAAACCAGATTTCCATTTTTTGTTCGTTTTCCAGTTTGTTTCCCTACATTTTCAGAGTCAAATACAACAGCTATAGCTTTGACATTTGTTTTGTCTGCATCTCCATGTTCAAAGTGCGAAATGTATCCCATAACTCCATTTACTAAGCCATCTTTGACATCGCAATTCCTGGTCAACATGACACGAGCATTAACTGCAAACAGTAATGAACTTGATAAACTCTCATTCTTCGTTTGGCATGGTTTGTCTCTGAGGCAGAGTTTTCCTGTGGTTTTATCTTTTCGATAATCTTTTGCATCAATCTGTTTTAAATCTTTGCATTTCTGTTTCAACATGTCCAAATTGTATGTGTTCACCTCATCATTTGTAGAGTATACATGAAGAACATCTGCGGGGCCTTCTCTGATGCATTCATTAACTGTGTTCATTGTTTCAGCTGCTAAAGGTTCTTCTAAAGTTCTTGTGCGCAGCAAATTCAAAGCTGTTGCAAATGGGACATCATCGCGTTGACGCATAATTTCAGTCATTTCTACTTCGTGGAACAATTCTCGCCAGAAATCGATGGGATATGATGCGTTATCTTTGTACAATCTCTCGTCTTTTCTTTGTTTTACAGGTGGAAGTTGAAAGAAATCACCAACAGCTATTACACTAACGCCTCAAAACGGGTCTTTGCATTTTTTAATTTGCACCAATCGTTCATGAATGTAGAATAAAAGCCTTTTGTACACCATCGATACCTCATCAATGACAAGAATCTGCAAGTCTGCAAGTTTCATTCTTATTTCACTCAAAGTTTGCTCCTTTAATGGTTCGTATGGCAGAGGCAAGAATTTTGTCAAAGAGAAAACGCTATGAATTGTATTGCCACCAATGTTGAAAGCAGCTGTGCCAGTAAACGCTGTCAGCAAAACTGACAAAGCTTCAGGTGAAGACAAACTTCTAGAGAAAAGACGTGATGCCTCGAAATTGATAGCTTTTACAATTTGGCTTTTTCCAGTACCTGCACCTCCAGTAAGAAATATATGAAATGGAGCTGGGTTTTCATTTACAATTTTCCTTATACACCAGTCTCGCACATAGTAGAACACTTTTTGTTGGATTTCATTTAGATTCTGTACTATGTTCAACATTTCTACATTTGAGACGCTGATTTGTTGTACGTGATATAAGACATCAGCTTTTTTCATGTCATTTTCAATGTCTGGAATATTTTCGACAAATTCATCGGAGTTTTGCCGCTGAGACTTTATCATAACACATTCATCTCTATCACGTTCTGTTTCGGGGCACAAATTTGCCCATGCATCTTCTGCTTCTCCTATGTTTTCATACATTTCCTGAGCTTCATCTATAACATTTTCATTTTCAGCATATCGAGCATGATTTGATTCCACTATAACTTTGACCGGTTTTACACATCTTGTGTCTTGCAATTTTACAAACCCCTTATTATAAAATGCCTCGTACAAATCGAACGATTCTGGTTTCAATTGTGTTTCATTCCGGTACGGAAAGAAAAGCTGTAGTCGAGATTGATAAAATTTCTCTGGTGTTTTCTCTGCACTAAATCGAGGATACCTCACAACTGCTTGTTTTGTTCTTGTTCTCTTTTGAACAAATCCCTTGGAATTTTGAAGTTCGAAAACGTTTTCGTTGGTTCCCTTTGGAACTTGGGATTTAGCAAGTACGCGATATTCAGAACAGAACTCAGCTAGACACATGTTATTGAACGTAATGCTGTTTGGTCGGTTCTCATACCTTTCCACAATGTTTGTCATGAAAATTTCGTCATCGTCGTCTTCCCCTTCTAAATCATCTTCTGGTAACTGACGTTTCGGTTTCATTTGAGAAAGGGGCTTTGTCATGCGAGTAGGGTTTTCTCCAACTGGTATAAATATTACTTTTCTTGAAGCTTCTTTCATTCTCAAATTACAAACTCTGTACACAGCTTCTTGTGCGGTAACTTCCCTGTGTGTCATATATGCAGATCCTATTTTTTTCATTGTTTGTTTGGCATCAAGATTTCCTTCTTGGGCTTCAAATTTTGTTTGTTTCAATAACATCCCCATTTCCCTTTCAGATTTCGATATGTACGATACTATGTATACAATGCAACTAAAGGGATCTAAAACATATTGTATGTCCATATTTGCATTCCAACATTTAAGGAGACATGGATTGTATTGGTTTGTCCACATTTCATTTGGGTGCCTTTTGAGCACAACTGTCAACTTTTTAGACAAAACATTCAGTGCATTTTCGTACATTTCTTGCGTCAGAGAAAGATCATCGAAAACTTCATCTGTTGTTTTAAATTCATAGGATTCACTTTGAATCTTATTCCACACACTCAATAACATTTCTTTTGCTTGAGACTTGGTGAGATACTGATTAGAATTCTGTTGGTGCAAATCTGGAGTTTCTGCAATCTCATCACTATCATCGTCGTCATCATGCATCTCTGTTATAAAAGTACGCTGTGATGGTGGCCTAGGGAAGTTAAATCTACATTCTGATCCATTTTTTCTGCACGACTTTGAGTGATTCTTACTGTGTTGTTGAACATCTAGTACTATTTTTCTCAGATCAGAATCCTCATTTTCAGATGGTATAGCACAGGTTACATATTTGTCGATAAAATCGGCTACTGTTTGTTTCCCATGAAGATCTATTTTCGGAGCATTGTCTACCCAAAACAAGCAATGCATGTGTGGCGATCCTCTTTGTTGAAATTCAACCCTTTGAAAGAAATCTGCTATTTTCCCAATAGGTTCCGCTTGTGAGTGAATAACGTCACGTTGAAAGACACGGAATCTATGCTCGAACATTCTAGCTACAGTGACAGGATTGCTTCGTAAACTTTCATTTTTCTCTGACCAGTCTAACGAATCAGGATTTCGTGTGTCGCATTGCTGTTTTAGCAAGGAACTGATTGCATCATTCCATCTATATTCAGCTGAAGAGAAGGAACAAAACCATGTTGGAATTCCCAGCTGTCTAAGCATTGCAAAGAGATCTTTCTGTATTGCTGACCAGTATGCAGGAGTACCTCTAATTGGCTGCATAAACCTAATTGCTTCATCATTCCTCAACAGTTTCGACAACATTTCAGGATTGCGTAACATATCAGAATTGATCGACTTCCCTTTACAATCTTTTGTAATTGCCTTTCGAATAGAGATCTGAGTTTTTTCAATAACTTGATTTAGTTCTGACATGTACTGGCTGAAGAATATGTAATTTGAATCTTTTGCAAATCTGTTATCTGCATTCATCAGTCTATTATTGAAATATCGAGCTAGTGTCAGTCTTTTGTCTCTTTGCTCATCAAATGAAAAATTGCCTTTTGGAAAATGGCAGGGAAATGATTTTGCTTCGTTCCCTGGTTCTTGGAGCATCCGTACCGGGTTATTTCCTTCTGCTGGAGCGATATTGAAAACATCATCGAAGAAATGGTCTAAAACTTCTTGTCCAATATCTAAAGGTTGAAGGCAAGTGTCAACTGCAATCTGTGCCTGTTCAGTATCTTCGATAAATGATTGAGCATTTTCTTGTTGATTATTTTCATCTGATGTTTGAGTTTCATTTTGTTCGGCATCTTCATTTGATTCAAAACTCTCAATGTTTCTGTTGATAGAGATTCCGGTATACCACTTGTTGTTTTGTTTCAAGTAATCAAGAGCAGTGTTGACATGAGTTGTGTTTATGAATTGATATTCATAATAACTCTTGTAGCTCAGTTTTCTCTTTAATTTTACTCGAAGCAAAAGGTTCTCGTCACCTTTCAAAGGCAAAGAAGTTGTTTTCTTCAAATCAGATGGCACGCAAACAACAGGACCATGGATATTTTTCTGTCCACCCTTTGGAAGAGCCATAACTTTCATGAAAGGTATATGTAGGGAAATCAAATGTTGTTCCAAACTATTTAAGCGGGAAAGTTCCACAGGGACAGGATCAAGGTACATGTTATTTGCTGCTGCTTCGGGTGGAATTTCACCACTAATGATTTTTCGATGACACGTAAAACATATCCACAATGAAGATTTTGAACAATCTTTAGAACATGATGTTTCACATTGATGCAAAAACGTTTCTTTAATGCAAGTACTAGCAACTTCTGCAGATTTTTCACTTTTGGCATATACCTCTCTATTACACGTCTGTACTTGATTTTGAAACAATAACCGATGACAGCTGCAACATGCAAAATCTGGACCCCGAGCAGTATTTCTTTTGAATAGGTTAAGGACTTCCTCAACATCTTCAAGTTTGATCTTTTTATTTAACCTTCTTTGCTGGACATTTTCTTTTCTCATTCTCTTTACACTAGGAGAAGAATGATAGTAGTGTTTGCTGTTCTCTTGGACCTTTGATCTGAAACTTTCATCAGTTTTGTATTTTAAGGAGCTAGTACGGAGGAGATTTTCTCTGAACTTATCATCTTTGCTATATTTTTGAACATTAGCTTTTCTAACGTTTTCCTTATTAATTTCATCCACACGGTATTTATCAATACTTCTTTGTTTCACATTCTTTCTGTGCTTCTCATTCAATCTATACTTTTTTGAGCTCCTCGTTTTCATTTCTTGTCTATGAACATCATTTGTTTTGTACTTGCCTGTACTTTTTCTCTTACGGGCTGCTCTGTGTACAGTGTCTGTATTATACCTTATAATTCTCTTTTTCTTGATTTTCTCTCTGTGTTCAGTATCAGTTTTATACTTGACACTAGCTTTTTTCAACACCTTTTCTTTGTGAGCATTGTCTTTGTATTGCTCCCGACTTTTAACCCTACTTCTAAGTCTAGTCGTATTGCGAAAGTCAAGATCAGTTTGATATCTTCTGTTTTTTTGGTCTTTGACTAAAATTCTAAATTCGTCATCTTCCTTGTACCTAAGAAGAGCTTTCTTAAGTTTTTCCTTTCTAAAGTCATCATTTTCTCTGTACTTTTTTCTGAACATTTCCCTTTTGTATTGAAGCTTCTTTTCTTCTCTAGCAATACGTATTGTTTGCTTTGAATTTTCTTCACTTTCTTTTTTCTGAAGGTTCTTTTCTGTGCTGTCTCTATCATTTACAAGTAATTCACCAACTTCCAGAACAACATCGTAATGGTTCTCATTCATGTGGTTTAAATATAACCCATCTCGGTTTGGTCTGATAGATGCAGAAATATTTTGTCCTGAGAATTTGAGCCATGTACCATTTGAAAATGTGTAAATATTGACATCCAACATATGAGCAAATCCTAAAATTTCTAACTCTGTTGCCCAATTTCCCTCCTTCTCCATTAAAGACACATGGCTTTTGACTGATAATTCGTTAGACCTCAGAAATGTTTGAAATTTATCCTCATGTTCCAAAATGTGATTACAAATAGCACTTCGAACAGCATAATGGTGACTTTCTGTACAAGTTAGACAATAGGAAACTGCTCTGAAAAAACAATTGCCATCTCCAGTAATATCCTTGGTCAAAGAGGGTCTACCTAACTCTCGTGAATGCATTTCAATTGTATTTTCATCCTTTTGAAAATATGGTAAGGCTAACTCATTGCAACATTCATGTTTTAAAGCTTTGGACAATGGACAAAATTGAAATCTATGTTCTTCACAATGAAGAAACATTAAATCATCGTCATCGTGGTTATCTACTACACTGGCATCTGTAGAATTGTCAGACCAATTCTTTTCAGTTTGATTTCCAGCAATATGGTTGTTTGAGACTTGTTGCTCCAAAGGGTTTACCCTGCATTTTGCCGCTGTTATGTTACATTCCACAATATTTGAAAACCCCATTGAAGTAGCTAGATTCTGGATATGGTTCAATAAATCTTGAACATTTTTGAACAAAAGTCTTGTACTTTTCCCACTAATTGAGAATAAGCCTCGAGTTGATCTTGAATGGGAGTCAAAGGTGTAAAACAATCCATTGGATTTTCCTATTAAGAAGGTATTTCCCCCAAAGCACACAAAACACCCATTTGATTCCAGCAAAGCAATTTGTAAAGCCTCATTTAAAGGGTATGCATTAAAGTCTTCATAGCATGGTTCTTCGCCAGAGAGACAAATAATACTTGCTAATGTTGAATCTGTTGTAAATTCAAATGAACTATTGTAACACTCAAAGAACTGAGGCAACTCATCTACAAGCAAGTATCTGCTATGCATCAAAGAACTTCTTTGTAAAAATGTGTAAAACTCATCACCAGTTGCTAAAATCTTGTTCATGTCTTGAGTAGTCCAGTGCATAGTACTTTTAACCTGTTCAAAAGCTAGCCCCGCTAAACAGTTAGCAACACACTGAGTACCTGCATTGTCACCAAACATAGGATGTGCCTGATGAAATGAACCTTGAAGAAAAGTTGTAAAATATGTGTTTTCCATTTCATTTTCATCTTCATTTTTATTTGTGTTTCTATCATTACTTTGTTCTGAAAACATATGATTTACTGTGACCAAGTCAGTACTATTTTTACGATCAGAAGCCGGTTTGAAAACTGTCTTTATTTCCTCATCTTTTGATATACTGCTGAACCCTCTTAGCACGGAGGAGTCCAGCTGCGCCTGACCTGCTGGGCTAGGCTCAGAGCCTTCATCATGCCCAGGTACTCTCGCAGGAGTACAAACCCACGCTGGGGAGTCAGGGGACGGTGCCTTTGTCACGTTTTTGACAAACAGACGACTTCCCCGAGGAGATGGCAACCTCGGGGCAGGTGAATGCATTCTCACACAAGGCGAGGCCTGCATCCTGGCCAGGGGTTTTTCCTCTTTAGGTGGAAACCCCATCAAACCAAACCCTGGAAGACTACCAGGAGGGACCGTGACAGCCCCATCCGTTGACCTGCAAGGGACAACAGACTTTGCAGTGTCATGTGGTGTTGTAACATCAGAGGAACAAGCCATCTGTTCTCTTTTCAGTCTTTTCCTCATCTTGTCTTTCTGGCGTTTCCGCCTATTGTCAATTATAGCTCTCTTTGGCATCTAAAAAAAAATAACATAAAAAAAACACTTTAAATTATCCATTAAAAGGATATACCATGTAAATGAATGGCCTTTGAATAAAACATTATTTTCTCCTTACGTTTATGTGGAATAACTTTTCCTTTAAAAACTGTTTTAAAATGATCATAATATGTTCTTGATCATAATATGATCATAATGATCATAATATGTTCTTGGTCAGAATATTTGTTTTAATATATATAATGATATCACTTAAGCTTTACTCAATGATAAATATCAATTTCGGGTGTTCCAACTGTTTCTTATTGATGTATATGAAATCTATTTTAGATAGGTAAAAACAACTCATATCAAACACTAAAAGCTCTTTTGATTCATTATTTATGATTATTGTGAAGGAAATGCTGGAAAACAGTCTCTCTCTCTCTCTCTCTCTCTCTCTCTCTCTCTCTCTCTCTCTCTAATTCTTTGGTACTAGCATTTTTGCAATACTTTCTAGGAGAGAAATCAATGGTACATTTAATTTGGGGCAGTCAATACAAATCCAATCTCTTATTTCTTTGATCTGCCGCTTAAAACCAATGTATTGTAAAATAGTGTATAAAATTTCAAAAGAACAGCGTTTGTTCCCAAATTGGACAATTTTGTCTTAAAATCATGTATTAAATAAAAAAATGAAAACAACAAATCTCCTTTGCAAAATTCATTTGCAAACAGAACTTAACAAGAGTGTCACCCTAAAAGTTCTTTCAAAGTCAAAGTTAAGAAGAGGCCCAGGGACCACATCACTACTTGAGCAGCAATAGCCATAACTGATCAAATCAGCTTTATAGTATATCATTTTAAAAATTCAACAGTTACTTACAGAACATCTTACAAAGTTAAGGAATCTGCCAATTTTTAAACTTGGAATTTTCTGGTTATTTGCAAATCTTTATATATATAGTGTTCTCTTTACATGCCAAGTTTTACAAAGTTCTGTACAGTGAAAGGGTTTATACCAATCAAATACACAACAAATAGACTGAAAGATTCATTTTGACGTGATTCCTGCAGAAAATATGCACAAATTTTGCTCGGGATGCATCATTTCATTATATGTGCATCTCTAAGGACGTATCATATAACCGGTAGGTAAAACACACATTTTCTCGCTTACGAATTCCAAAACATCGATTGTTCCTTTCTTTACCTACTGACTAGAGGCACAATATGTTTTGAATTTTAAAAAAAGTACACTTCAAAAGCCAAAATTTCATTGGTCAACACTTAATGATTAACCAATGAGATTCAATGATATACAAAATCATGGCTGGGAAATTGATGTCGATCATGATTTCACTAAATAAAACAAATAAAATTCCTCCTGAACCTAGATAGATTAACCTAAAACCAGAGTTTATGATAAAGTAGATAAATGGCATTTAATATGAATAACTTAACAGACAATAAGATTTGGAACTTATTTTATTTCTGAAGTTTTATTATGTTCTCCAGGGGTCCTTTACTATATATCAGGTAAACCAACATGACCCAAGGAAGAAGAATATATATGGTTAATGGGTGGGGATCTTAACCGTTTTCAAGATATTCGGGCACATCCTGTTTGAGGGGGTCAGGACCATCCCCGGGGCCTATAACCTGCATACCATGTGATTCCCCTTAACACAAGGAACGAAAATATATATGGTTTAAGGGTAGGGATCTCGACCGTTTTCAAGATATTTGGGCACTTCCTGTTTGTGGGGGGTCAGGACCACCCTTGGGGCCCATGACCTACATACCATTTGATGCCCCTTAACACATGGAACAAAAATATATGTGGTTTATGGGTGGAGATCTCGACCGTTTTCAAGATATTCGGGCACTTCCTGTTTGAGGGGGGTCAGGACCACCCCTGGGGCCCATCCCCTGCATACCAATTGATGCTGCTTAAAACATGGGAAAAAAATATATGGTTTAGTGGTGGGGTTCTTAACCGTTATCAAGATATTCAGGCACTTCCTGTTTGAGCGGGGTCAAGACTACCCCTGGGGCCCATGACCTGCATACCATTTGATGCTGCGTAAAACTTTTTTAAGATAAACGGGCACTTCCTGTTTGAGGGGGGTCAAGACCATACCCAGGGCCAATGACCTACATACCATTAAACCCCTTGACAAAAGGAACAAGAATATATATGGTTTAGGGGTGGGGATCTTAACCATTTTCAAGTTATCTGTGCACTTCCTGTTTGAGGGGGGTCAGGACCATCCACGGGGCTCATGACCTACATACCATTTGATGCCCCTTATCATATGGAAAAAGTAATTAATGGTTTAGGGGTCAGGATTCTGAGAGTTTCTGAGATATATGGTCATTTCAAATACCTAGGGGATGGGGATGACCCCAGTGGTTAGATCTAATAAACCCTATATATTGCCTGTAACAGTTAATATATGATTCTGAAATCTTTGTCCGTTTTCAAGGTATAACCATTTACAATACAGTATACTATTTTTCCCCATTAGGTTCAATGTTAGATCCCACGACCTTCTGACCCCCTAGAGAAGTGTTTGGCCAACCCCAAATGAGAAAAATCAAACAAGCGTGCACATCTAGATATTCAGGCCTATCGTATCCTAGAGTTTTGTACAATTCTGTTCAGTCATATCTGGGAAACGCGATGGAAAAGTTCAGAGCGGGAAAGAAGAAAAAGAAGAAGAACCGTACAAAAATAATAAGTCTCCAAACTTTGTTTGGGAGACTTAATGCCGGTATCCTATTTTAATCTTATATGCTTGTTATATTACCACTGTCTCTAAAGTATTCTTTTAGAAGAAATGGAAAGAAGTCATAGATTTTGCATCACACAACAACATGAAAAAAATGTACAAGCATTTTTATGGATGCATGCATTCTTCTAAATTTATATTTTAATTAAAGCAATATGAGCTGTATCTTTTAGAATTTTATTTTGCTGCTAAAACATGCTAGTATGAAAAGTCTGCCAGTAACTTAAACTTTAAGGATAAATAAGATTAGGAAAAATCATTAATTTTTGTTAGGAGAAAGATTTCACTTATATAAGGAAAATATATCCGATCAATTTTGTACAGGACGACAATAATTCAATTTTGCTCTAATTAAGACTTCTTAATGGCTTTTCCCACAAAAACAGAGCTCACAGAAATTAATGAAAAACCATGATATTTATTGTCATTTAAGTAGAAAATAACATTTTCTTCTTTAAAAATTTCAACATGAAATTGCAGCTCATTTTGCTTTAAAAGAAACCATATGCAAACTTTTTGATGTACATTTTCCTCTTCCTGTATATATTAAAGAGACAGTACAGCTAAAAACACATGCATGAATAACTTCAGATTTAACTGCAGATTTACCCATTGTTTTGTTAGGAAATAAAAAATAAAGTTGATTGTAACAGTTGAAATTAATGAAAATCCCTTTCACATACCTAATTACGGTAATGTAATTATGAGCTTACGAAAATTTAATAGTCGTACAAACTGGAATAATCTTATATCGTTTATTTGTACCACGTGGATTTTGATTGACAGTAATTGACACGTGCTGAAAACTACAAGACATTCGCCAAACTCCGATCATCGTGGTATACGAGGTAAAAAGGACTCCCTAAATGGAACACATGATCACATGTACAGGAGAATCTTTGCGAGCCCTGCATGTGTTTTGTTCACAGTAAATACGCATGCGTAATAGTATAGAAGGCTGACCCCGTAACATGTGCGTTGTATTTATGTGATAGGTTATACGTAATTATTAATCATAATGAATTAATAATTAGATTTATTTAATGGAGAACTTTGTAATTTTCAGAAAGTTTATATTTTCATGAGTGGTACTAAATGACTGAACCCAATCGGAAAATTTTTTCAAGTCAGTTTTTTTATAAGATTATCCGTACTGTCTCTTTAAGTTAATGTCGCAATCATTTCCTGTGTATAGATTGACAAACTCTGGGTAAGAAAAACATGCCCAAGGGAGGGGGGGGGGGGGTTACACACTAAAAACACTAAATAATGGATGGTTTGAATGTCTAAAATGTACAAAATCCACCCATTTCTATCTTTTAAAAGAGGCTTGTTGATTGAAGTAAATTCAGATGTTTGATGATCATTACATTATAATGAGAGAGAGTTTTATCTTTAAAAAACATAGTATACAAATTATACTTCACAAACAAAGTGCATCGTAATAAATTAAACACAGAAACACACACAGAGTAAAAATACTTTAACATGTAGTACTTTGTTTTCATTTACTTGAAATAACAACTTGTTTCTCTTATCATTGAAGAAGCATGTGGTGCAGCTTGTAAGCAGCCTGTTTGATTTAAACACAAAGTACATTTTCTTTTATGGTAAAAAGCATGCATCAAAAATTTCTGTTCTCAGCCATGCTTGATAACTCTAAATTATCCATTTTTTTTCCATTCCTACCACAAATATGACTTTTATATAGATAAAATGATCTAGTCTTCTAATGCTAATGATTACCAAATACTGAACAAATTGCTTCGCTTAGTAGATCTATTCTACAAAGATCTACTACCTACTGGTAAAGAGGTTTAGCCACTGATACATCAGTACAATCTTTTTACTGATTTGATCTCAACTTGTATAACTATTTGAGGGCAAATGTGTAATAACTTTGTGAAATGCATAGATACTATCAGCAAAATCATTTATAAAATGTTTTGATTGAAATAAATGTACATAAATGTATATTTTTCATTGTAAATATAAATAGGTCAATATAATACATGAGTTTCACTTACTTATTAGTACCGATAAACCAAGAATAACTATAGTTTTATTGGGCACTGCCAGTCAGTTTCCAGACATTTTTCTGTTATCATATGGATAATTGGTTTGAAACTAGCTGCATAGTTTTCAAATGAAAAACTACTTATTAAGTTCAAGTTTTGTTTGGTCTGGATGAAAGATGATGACAAAAGTTATTTTTTACAGTCCTTTTTTTCCAAATCAAATTCATACTTCAAACAAGAACACAAAACAAAATTTGTGGTATAACATAAAAGGTTGTTTTAGCAAGATAACATCAAATATGAATAAATAATTCCATTAGAATTTAAATTGATTTCAATGATTTATACCCTATAGCCTGTATATGTACTTGTATGCAATACACACTTATGTCTAGCATTTACTTTAGGTATCTGTGTTAAATAATGATTTATCACATAATTTCTCAGGATGAAATTGCATATACAATATAATCAAATACCTGTATCTGCATTTTTTAATACCATTTATGCATAAAACAACAATGCGTAAAGCAGACTTTAACTCTCGCAAACTTAAGACAGCTTACTACAACTGAACTAATTCCTCAAATCTTAATCAGCAGAAACTTATTGAAATGTAATGTTAGATAGAATGATGTATGAGAAGCATATTAGTCAACTTGACAAAAAAACATGCAAATTTAGATGAAAAATTCTATTTCAAAAATTTTAATACAGCACAAGGGATTTGAACTCATGATCTGTGCTTCAAAAGTGGTACGAACTGATAGGATGCCGCTCTGTAAATTGAGACCGAATACCAACCAAGTCTGACCCAGCCTGTATGAAACTTTAACCACTGAACTATGATGATACACAATACAAAAAAAGTAAACAAACAGTTTAACAGCATTGATATCGCAATCTTGAGACGTAGTGTCTTAAAAAGTTTAAGTCTAGATGTAGTGAAGTACCTTAATTGTCCAACCCATAACCTTCTGCTTATATATTACATGTATATTGGTTTCTGGTGATGCTCATGAAACCCATGCTCATTTAACGATCGCTGAACATTTTTTTTTCCTGGCCGAGATTTAGGCTTCTAAAGCTACATGTATGTTGCTTTACAGCAGATAACCTTAAAAATTAAAATATGTCAAAGTGTTTGCCATTGTTTATCGTTATAACATATTTCTATCAATCAACACACCTCGGCCGATTCGTATTTCATCTAATCATACTAATTCAACATACACAAGCATTCTGAGAGTATTGCATATAAGCAATACACTACCACTACCGGTTTGTATCATTCTATAAAAGCTTCGAAGCATACATCTATTTCAAAACTATTATAAACAAGATGTTATTCTTTAATCAGAGATAAAAGAACAGAGGAAATTTAAAAATTAAATGAAAAATTGGTAAAATAAGACTCTATTTTATCTCCCGTAATTTCGCCAAGTCCATTAAGAATTCGCTGACCAGTAGAAATTTTTTAAAACATTGCACTGTTATGTAGAATTTCATTTCTTACAGTCTTCTGTACCCCGAATCAACAGACCAACCGGGACACGAAAACGAAGCCGATTGTAATATTATAAAAAAACCTGTTGATTAAATTTACAACACAATGCTTGTCACTATTTTACAGAACTTACTTGTTTGTTATAGAAACAATAAAAGGAAAGGTACAAATAATGCACGATATAATTACTGACTACATACTTTCCTCGTTTATTAAAGATAATGAACCCGAACAATAAAAAAACTGGAATGTAAAAAATTAATGTTCTCGAAAATATGTCAACCAGATGCTAAAAAGGTGTAAACTTGATATGTAGTTTGACATTTTAAAGTGGTTCAGCAAATTTCATATTATTCCTCAAATGCATCAGGAAAAAAAGTGTGGAAAACTTAAGTGGGATTGACAGACTGATGGACAGACAGACGGACGAACTAACGGACGCAGAGGAAAGTCCCCTCAGGTGAAACCGGTAGCGGACAAATAAATGTACATACGAAAATCGGTTCATGTTGTTTTTTTTTACATCAAGATCGATAACTCTTCTCAATAATCAGTTTCATACATTTACGCCCAAGATGACACGCAATAATCCAAACTGTGATATCGAAAGCTACTAACAAAGCAATGACAAAATGATTGCCTAGTTAAAGGTATATTTATTGGATTTTTAAAACAACTATCGCTGAAATCTCACAAACACGAGTAGACCTATACCAAACACGTGACCTGTTACACTTACGATTCTTTACTTGTTTGCGCTGATAAAACAAAACGCAGGGAATACGTAATGCTGGAGTTTGTCAAACCATATATCTATGTTGTTATTCTTCTTTCAATTTCACATTCTTTAATCGATGTTCAATCAAATAAAGGGAATGCACAATCTAGTAACTTTCCGATGTGACGCAGCTTTCTCGACCTTCACCTTCAACGGTTGTTTACACAGTGAATCGTACGATAATTATTTCGAGTAAAACAAACATGTTTGTGTTTGATACGCAAATTACAGATTATCATAAATTAATTTGATTCGTTTTTTAATCAATAAAATTATATCTTCATACTTGAAATCTTTACAAACTCTTCATTCAATATGTCCAATGCAATATATGATCCAATATTATGTACGTGTTGTTCGATCATTCATTAGGCCTAACCAATCTCCGAAGATTAGACCCGCTTAATATTGCGATTTACGCTTTTACCAGCACAGTCTTCGTTAACTATAATGAGTTTTCATTAATTTTCACCAGGGACGTATATACGTCCCTGTTTTCACCAATAAAAATTTTTACAAAATCTGCATTCAGTGATGTACGGGGTGATTTATGTTCGATTATTCGATTATTTAACAACTAACTTAAATAATTTGCAACGATTAGGCTTTTGCGATTTGAATATGCTTTTACCAAATTTCAGAAACGACTATCAATCGCTTTTTGCTGTTAAATCGGGATCTATGTCTTCCACCTGCTTCGTTTTTCTTTTTATTCCAGCAGAGAAATTGTTCATTTTTCTCAAATTAGAAGCACATATTCAACATTCATGATCAGTCAAATTAAAGAAATCGTTTTAATTTTCACTATAATTAACTATTTACAACCAGGGTTTGGTTTAATGACCAGTATCAATTATTTACAGTAAGAGTTAGTTTCGTTGAGAATTGTACACTATTTTCTTAAAGCTTACCTGCGGAATAAAAAATTCCGGAAAAATCGATTTTTAAACCCCGATATCTCAGCAATGCGTCGTCCAATTTTAAAAAGAATTTCAGTTTCGTTTAAGGCTTTATAAACTCTATTATATGCAGTTAATATTATTATTTGCACAAAAAAAATGAAATTTTCGATAATTTAAAATCACTTCCGGTTTCAACCGGAAGTCACAAAATGCAATTTTTAGTTGAAATGCCATTAGCAAATCGGTACTTTAACATTCACAGAAAATTTCTTTATGAATAACCATTTAAGAGAAAAGTTGTGGACAAAATCACTTTTTGAAAATTTTGAAAATGACGTAACTAGAAAACGGAAGTGATGTAACTTATGAAAGTTTAATACTTTTGAGGGACAACAATCGTCCATACTCCCAGAAAATTTCATGCAAATCGGTTGAAAAGTTTTTGAGATATAAAGCCAAAACGGAGTCAGAAGGAAAAACAAGAAGAATAACTAGAGCAAAGCTCGTTGCAAAGCAACGAGTGGGTCTTCCGTTAATGTCAGAAGTAAAGCTGGAAGTTCCTGTCAGAAGCAGAGCTCTTAAACCAACAACAAGAGTAACGAAAATAAAAAGATGAAAAAATCGAATTATTCCTGGTACGACTTAACAAAATACGAATGATTTTAAGTACGACTTAACAAAAACATTTCCGACTTCAAGAACGACTTAACAAAAAAATCCGAATGTGTTCAAGTACGACTTAACAATTATTTTTGGTACGAGTTAACGTTACTTTGAACATTACGCTATTTTTTAAACCAAGGAAGCGGAATCAAAATTTCCGGAAAAATCAATTTTTAAACCCCGATATCTCTGTTATGCATCGTCCGATTTTGAAACGGCTTTCAGTGTTAGATTCAGCTAAATAAGCTCTACAAAACACATATTTGTTTTTGATTTGATTATAAAATTCATTTTTTCGAAAAATTTGTTTCACTTGCGGTTTCGACCGGAAGTGACAAAATAATTTTTTCTGTACATTTGCCATAAGTCAATTCGCAGATTTACAATCACAGAAAATTTCAAGTCTTTATAAACAATCGTTTACGAGAAAAGTGCTGGACAAAATCACTTTTTGAAAATTTTTAAAATGACGTAACTAGAAACAGGAAGTGACTTAATGACTAAAAGTTTGAAGGCTTCAAGGGACAAGAAATTAAAATAATCCCTGTAAATTTCTTGCAAATTGGTTGAATAGTTTTTGAGATATAAAGCAAAAAAGAAGTCAGAAGGAAAAAACAAGAAGAATAATTAGAGCAAAGCTCGTTGCAAAGCAACGAGTGGGTCTTCCGTTAATGTCGGAAGTAAAGCTCGAAGTTCCTGTAAGAAGCAGAGCTCTTAAACCAATAACAAGAGTACCTTAAATAAAAAGATGAAAAAATCGAATTATTCCTGGTACGACTTAACAAAAACCGAATAATTTTACGTACGACTTAACAAAAACCTTTCCGATTTCAAGAACGACTTAACAAAAAAATCCGAATGTGTTACAGTACGACTTAACAATTAATTTTTAGGTACAAGTTAATTTAACCAAGAACTTGATACTAATTTCTTAACCAAAACCGCGGAATCAAAATTTCCGGAAAAATCATTTTTTGAACTCGTATATCTCTGTAATGCATCGTCCGATTTTAAAACGGCTTTCAGTGTTAGATTTAGCTTAAAGAGCTCTATAAAACACCTATTCATTTTTGATTTGATCAGAAAATTCATTTTTTCGAAAAATTTGATACCCTTCCGGTTTCGACCAGAAGTGACAGATTTTCATTTCCAGCCTTATTACAGAGGTAAATCGATTAAATCATAACCATTGAAAATTTCAAGCCTCTATCTTGAAGCTTTTTTGAGAAACGCCGCGGACAAAATGCCTTTTTGAAAATTTTAAAAATGACGTAACGTAAAAACGGAAGTGACGTTTTCAAAGAAACTTCACAATCTTTGAGGTGTAATAGTTGCACACAACCTCTGAAAATTTCATTAAAATCGGTTGTAAACTTTTTGAGTTATAAAGCCGAAAAGGAGTCAGAAAAAAAAATAAAAATAATAATAATAACTAGAGCAAAGCTCGTTGCAAAGCAACGAGTGGGTCTTCCGTTAATGTCGAAAGTAAAGCTAGAAGTTCCTGTAAGAAGCAGAGCTCTTAAACCAATAACAAAAGTAGCTAAAATAAAAAGATGAAAAAAAATCGAATTATTCCTGGTACGACTTAACAAAACCCGAATGATTTTAAGTACGACTTAACAAAAACCTTTTTGATTTTAAGAACGACTTAACAAAAAAAATCCGAATGTGTTTAAGTACGACTTAACAATTATTTTTGGTACGAGTTAACTTTACGATAAACATTATGCTATTTTTTAAACCAAGGACGCGGAATCAAAATTTCCGGAAAAATCAATTTTTAAACCCAGATAGCTCTGTAATGCATCGTCCGATTTTAAAACGGTTTTCAGTGTTAGATTCAGCTTCATAAGCTTTACAAAACACATATTCATTTTTGATTTGATCAGAAAATTCATTTTTTCGAAAAATTTGTTTCACTTCCGGTTTCGAGCGGACGTGACAGATTTTCATTTCGAGCCTTATTACAGAGGTAAATCAACCAAATCATAACTATTGAAAATTTCAAGCCTCTATCTTAAGGCGTCTTTGAGAAAAGTCCGGGACAAAATGACTTTTTGAAATTTTTAAAAATGACGTCACGTCAAAACGGAGATGACGTTTTCTATAAAACTTTTACATTTTTGAGGGACGCTAACTTGCAACAATCTCTGAAAATTTCATTAAAATCAGTTAAAAACCTTTTGAGTTATGAGGCAAAAAAGGAGTCAGAAGAAAAGAAAAAGAATAATAACTAGAGCAAAGCTCGTTGCAAAGCAACGAGTGGGTCTTCCGTTAATGTCGGAAGTAAAGCTGGAAGTTCCTGTAAGAAGCAGAGCTCTTAAACCAATATAAGAGTAACTCAAATAAAAAGATGAAAAAAATCGAATTATTCTTGGTACGACTTAACAAAATCCGAATGATTTTATGTACGAATTAACAAAAATCTTTTTGATTTCAAGAACGACTTAACAAAAAAAATCCGAATGTGTTCAAGTACGACTTAGCAATAATTTTTGGTACGAGTTAACTTTACTTTGAACATTACGCTATTTTTTAAACCAAGGACGCGGAATCAAAATTTCCGGAAAAATCAATTTTTAAACCCCAATATCTCTGTAATGCATCGTCTGATTTTAAAACGTTTTTCAGTGTTAGATTCAGCTTATTAAGATCTACAAAATACGTATACGTTTTTTATTTGATCAAAAAAAAATTTTTTTCGAAAAATTTGAATCACTTCCGGTTTCGACCGGAAGTGACGGATTTTTATTTCCAGCCTTATTGCACATGTAAATTGCCAAATTCATAACCACGGAAAATTTCAAGACTCTATCTTTAAGCGTTTTTGAGAAATGTCGCGGACAAAATGACATTTTTTAAAGTTTAAAAATTACGTAACGTCAAAACGGAAGTGACGTTGTTACGGAAACTTTAACATCTTTGAGGTATTATAATTGCACATAATCCCTGCAAGTTTCCATTAAATTAGTTGAAAACTTTTTGAGTTATGAAGCCGAAAAGGAGTCAGAAAAAAAAGAAAAAGAAAAAAAATAATAATAACTAGAGCAAAGCTCGTTGCAAAGCAACGAGTGGGTCTTCCGTTAATGTCGGAAGTAAAGCCGGAAGTTTCTGTAAGAAGCAGAGCTCTTAAACCAATAACAAGAGTAACTAAAATAAAAAGATGAAAAAATCGAATTATTCCTGGTACGACTTAACAAAATCCGAATGATTTTAAGTACGAATTAACGAAAACCTTTCTGATTTCAAGAACGACTTGACAAAAAAAATCCGAATGTGTTCAAGCACGACTTAACAAATATTTTTGGTACGAATTAATTTTACTTTGAACATTACGCTATTTTTTAAACAAAGGACGCGGAATCAAAATTTCCGGAAAAATCAATTTTTAAACCCCGATATCTCTGTAATGCATCGTCCGATTTTCAAACGGATTTCAGATTTGAATTCACCATGGCAAGTTCTATAAGACTGTAGTATTGTCTTATTTTGTTAAAAAAAATGAAAATTTCCAAAAATTTGAACTGCTTCCGATTTTGAGCAAAATTAATGAACAAAATTTTAAACCCCCCAGTACATTATAGAATCGATACATCTATCATCAGTAAAAATTTCAAAGCAATATCTTTAAAGTTTACAGAGATTCCTCCCGGACAAAATCACTTTTTTTGAATTAAAAAATGGCCGCCAAATTTGAACGGAAGTGACGTAAATGCTGAAACTTTAACATCTTTGAGGCACGGTAACTTTACAAAAGCTCTGAAAATTTCATTGAAATCGGATGAAAACTTTTTGAGATATAAAGCCGAGAAGGAGTCAGAAAAAAAATAAAAAATAAAATAATAATAAAAAGAAACCGAAGAAAAACAAGAGGGTCTTCCGTTGGAAACGGAAAACCCTAAAAAGAAACCGAAGAATAACAAGAGGGTCTTCCGTTGAAAACGGAAGACCCTAATAATAACTAGAGCAAAGCTCGTTGCAAAGCAACGAGTGGGTCTTCCGTTAATGTCGGAAGTAAAGCTGGAAGTTCCTGTAAGAAGCAGAGCTCTTAAAGAAACAACAAGAGTAACTAAACTAAAAAGATGAAAAAATCGAATTATTCCTGGTACGACTTAACAAAATCCGAATGATTTTAAGTACGACTTAACAAAAACCTTTCCGATTTCAAGAACGACTTAACCAAAAAAATCCGAATGTGTTCAAGTACGACTTAACAATTATTTATGGTACGAGTTAATTTTACTTTGAACAGTACGCTATTTTTTTAACCAAGGACGCGGAATCAAAATTTCCGGAAAAATCAATTTTTAGACCCCAATATCTCTGTAATGCATCGTCCGATTTTCAAAAGGATTTCAGTGTTAGATTCAGCCTAATAAGCTCTACAAAACACATATTCATTTTTGATTTGATCAGAAAATTCATTTTTTCGAAAAATTTATTTCACTTCCGGTTTCGACCAGAAGTGACAAATTTTCATTTCGAGCCTTATTACAGAGGTAAATCGACCAAGTCAGAACCTTTGAAAATTTGAAGCCTCTATCTTAAAGCGTTTTTGAGAAACGCCGCGGACAAAATGACTTTTTGAAAATTTTAAAAATGACATAGCGTAAAAACGGAAGTGACGTTGCTATAGAAACTTTAACATCTTCGAGGCATTATAAATGCACATTATTTCTGAAAGTTTCATAAAAATCGGTTAGAAACTTTTTGAGTTATGAAGGTGAAAAGGAGTCAGAAAAAAAAGAAAAAGTATAATAACTAGAGCAAAGCTCGTTGCAAAGCAACGAGTGGGTCTTCCATTAATGTCGGAAGTAAAGCTGAAAGTTCCTGTAAGAAGCAGAGCTCTTAAACCGATAACAAGAGTAATTAAAAAAAGATGAAAAAATCGAATCATTCCTGGTAAGACTTAACAAAATACGAATGATTTTAGGTACGACTTAACAAAAACCTTTCCGATTTCAAGAACGACTTTACAAAAAAATCCGAATGTGTTTAAGTACGACTTAACAATTTTGGTACGAGTTAATTTTACTTTGAATATTACGCTATTTTTTAAACCAAGGACGCGGAATCAAAATTTCCGGAAAAATCAATTTTTAAACCACGATATCTCTGTAATGCATCGTCCGATTTTTAAAAGGTTTTCGGTGTTAGATTCAGTTTAATAAGCTCTAAAAAACACATATTCATTTTTGATTTGATCAGAAAATTCATTTTTTCGAAAAATTTGTTTCACTTCCGGTTTCGACATGAAGTGACAGATTTTCATTTCCAGCCTTATTACAGAGGTAAATCGACCAAATCATAACCATTGAAAATTTCAAGCCTCTATCTTAAAACGTTTTTGAGAAACGCCGCGGACAAAATGACTTTTTTTAAAATTTTAAAAATGACGTTACGTCAAAACGGAGGTGACGTTGTCAAGTAAACTTTAACATCTTTGAGCTATAATAGTTTTACATTATCTCTGGAAGTTTCATTAAAATCGGTTGGAAACTTTTTGAGTTATAAAGCCGAGAAGGAGTCAGAAAAAAAAAGAAAAAGTATAATAATAACTAGAGCAAAGCTCGTTGCAAAGCAACGAGTGGGTCTTCCGTTAATGTCGGAAGTAAAGCTGGAAGTTCCTGTTAGAAGCAGAGCTCTTAAACCAACAACAAGAGTACCGCAAATAAAAAGATGAAAAAATCGAATTATTCCTGGTACGACTTAACAAAATACGAATGATTTTAAGTACGACTTAACAAAAACATTTCCGATTCCAAGAACGACTTAACAAAAAAAATCCGAATGTGTTCAAGTACGACTTAACAATTATTTTTGGTACGAGTTAATTTTACTTTGAACATTACGCTATTTTTTAAACCAAGGAAGCGGAATCAAAATTTCCGGAAAAATCAATTTTTAAACCCCGATATCTCTGTTATGCATTGTCCGATTTAAAAACGGCTTTCAGTGTTAGATTCAGCTTAATAAGCTCTACAAAACGCATATTCGTTTTTGATTTGATCAGAAAATTCAATTTTTCGAAAAATTTGTTTCACTTCCGGTTTCGACCAGAAGTGACAGATTTTCATTTCGAGCCTTGTTACAGAGGTAAATCGACCAAATCATAACCATTGAAAATTTCAAGCCTCTATCTTAAAGCGTTTTTGAGAAACGCCGCGGACAAAATGACTTTTTGAAAATTTTAAAAATGACGTAACGTAAAAACGGTAGTGACGTTGTCAAGAAAACTTTAACATCTTTGAGGGATAATAGTTTCACATTATCTCTGAAAATTTCATCAAAATCAGTTGAAAACTTTTTGAGTTATAAAGCCGAGAAAAAGTATTATAATAATAAAAAGAAACCGAAGAATAACAAGAGGGTCTTCCGTTGAAAACGGAAGACCCTAAAAAGAAACCGAAGAATAACAAGAGGGTCTTCCGTTGAAAACGGAAGACCCTAATAAAAAGAAACAATAGAATAACAAGAGGGTCTTCCGTTGGAAACGGAAGACCCTAATAATAGAAAGAAACCGAAGAATAACAAGAGGGTCTTCCGATGAAAACGGAAGACCCTAATAATAATAAAAAAAAACAATAGAATAACAAGAGGGTCTTCCGTTGAAAACGGAAGACCCTAATAATAATAAACTAGAGCAAAGCTCGTTGCAAAGCAACGAGTGGGTCTTCCGTTAATGTCAAGAGTAAAGCTTGATGTTCCTGCAAGAAGCAGAGTGTTTAAATCAATAACAAGAGCAACTTAACGTAAAAGATAAAAATAAATACGAATGATAATATGTACGAATTAACAAAAACCTTAACGATTCTAAGAACGACTTAACAAAAATGTAATTCCGAAGGTGTCAAAGTATTTAACAAAATTTGAATTATTTTTGGTACGAGTTTGAATTTTACGCTATTTTTGAAACCAAAAACGCAGAATCAAAATTTCTGAAAAATCAATTTTTAAACCCCGATATCTGTTATGCATCGTCCGATTTAAAAACGGATTTAAGTTTTGTACTCATCATGAAAATTACCGTAGGTTACATATGTTTAATTTTTAATATTGAAAAACAATGAAAAACTAAAACAAGAGGCAAATGGGCCACATATCTCACCTGAGGAACAATAGGTATGATAAAATCAGCTTAATGGGGTCACAATGCAAACTACCTGGACAATGTACAATAATACATGTAGATCCTGTATAAATAAAATCCATTTTCCCCCCTAAATATTTTTATGTTTATAATCATAAGTTCCTTTTCTAAAAGGATGATTTTATATTGATTTTATAGTCATATCGCATGTTGAGTAGTGCAGTTCTCAAAAAGATCCTTAACAATAGTTTATATATGTATTATTATATTATATTCATATACTCTGAACCTTCTTGTGAGGCCAAAGAACTGTCCTGGGGCCAAAGTCTTAACAATTATAAAGAATCATCTGGCTGATTAGTTTTGGAGAAGAAGATTTTTAAATATTTACTCTATATATTCCTATGTTAAACTTTGACCCCCCCCCCCCCCCCCCACCCATTATGGCCCAAACCTATCCCCGGGGTCATGATTTTCACAACTTTGTATCTAACACTACATGTACCTGAGGATGCTTCCACATACATGTAAGTTTCAGCTTTCCTGGCTGATTAGTTTCTGAGAAAAAGATTTTTAAAGATTTTCTCTATATATTCCTAATATGTAAAAATCCATTCCCCCAATTGTGACCCCACCATACCACCTGGGACTATGATTTGAACAAACTTGAATCTACACTACCTGAGGATGCTTCCACTTTAATTTGAGCTTTTCAGGCCTAATAGTTTTTGGGAAGAAGATTTTTAAAGATTTTCTCTATATATTCCTATGTAAAACTTGATCCCCCTCTTATGGCCCCTTCCTACCCACGGGGACCATGATTTGATCAAACTTGAATCTACACTACCTGAGGATGCCTCCACACAAGTTTAAGCTTTTCAGGCCGAATAGTTTTTGAGAAGAAGATTTTTGAAAAATACCAACAAATTTTCAATAATTCTCAATTACCTCCCCTTTAAAGAGGGCGTGGCCCTTCATTTAAACAAACTTGAATCCCCTTCACCTAGTGGTGGTGCTTAGTGCCAAATTTGGTTGAAATCTGCCTAGTGGTTCTTGAGAAGAAGATGAAAATATGAAAAGTTTACAACAACGACAATGACAAATTGTGATCAGAAAAGCTCACTTGAGCCTTTGGCTCAGGTGAGCTAAAAACAAAATAAAGGAAACATAATTGCATACTTTTATTGAAAAACAAATTTTCACAGCTAACAATTGTAAATAACTTTAAACAGCCATAATTTTGTTTGTTATAATTTCTTATCAAACACAAACCACAACAAGGCATGATGTTTTCTAAAAGTTCCATTACAGTAACTGTTCATGAATTATCAAATTTAATTTGAATTACTGGTAAATAGTCTGTAGAACACATTAAGGAATATGCATGTGGGTAGAGGTGACAAGTTAACCTCAAGAGCTGAAAAGAATCAACAGGTAAAAACCATGTGGCCACCAATAGCTGAAATTAAAAAAATTAATAAGCTGTGTTAATACATGTACCGGTACTAATAATAGCTGTGTTTACATTAACATATGCATAGTATTTCTGAAAAAAAAAATACACTGACCATGCAGTGTAATTAGTGTGACATACATTAGATGGCACAGGACAGTTTTTTTGATACATTTCATTGTAGCCTGGGGACGTGTGTCTTCGGAACCCTGTAACTAGAATTTCCTCAGTTCCCATTCACCACAAATACCTTTAATTCACTCTTTATAAGGCCAATCACCAATTTCTGAAGAAAAGTACTAGTCAATTAACCTGTAAAATTTTCTACACACTGGTTTTTATGAGATTTTGACCCTTCCATATTTTGCTAATTTTTCATGATTTTTCAGCTTTTTAGACCTCCCCCAGCCAATTCCCTGCAAAGGGTTGACCTTCCCTACCATTGTATGTTGCACCATCACATGTCAGAAACTTACCGGTGTATAATTTATAATGCCCCGTCCACCTACTTTTCGTGTTATTTACCCTCCCGTCTGTAACTTGCATTTTCACTGTCTAAAGTCAACACAACAGTCATAGCCGCAGGTTTCGCATTTTACTTCTGAATCTCATGTACCTAACATATGGGGCCTACATATTGAATATCAATTTCAACAAAAGACATCCCTCTAACTAACGATAATCATTAAAAATCATTTCATGAATTTTAGCAACACTCATAAGCCTTCAAGTACACCAACTCTCAATTTTACAAAAATATTGACGGGTGCTTTATCCGTAAACTGTCCCTTGCTGCCTTTAACTTACACTAACATTCTCTGAAAAGTCATCTTGTCTTAAACTTACAAAGCTTATGCAATTCTGAGAAAAAGTATACCTCATTTTGCCAATTCCATTAAGGATTAAGAAAAATATGGCCATTTAAGTGAACCCAGCATTTCCACTTTCTTCTATTTAACACAGATTCATAGGGGTCTCCATAAATAAAGCATCTTTACCTAATCTTATAGTGGTCAACTGTTGTTCAACCTCCCTAAATAAGAAACCTTATTAAAAACTACATACATATACATGATATTATCATGACAAAAGCATCACATCACTTATAAATACCCTTACATGTATACCCTCCCCCTATTTTTTGATTTTCCTAAGAAGCATATGTTTGAACACTTTAACCAAATATTATGAAACTTGTGGCAATTCCCTTGAGTCATTTCTCACACATATTTAAAAACAACCATCACTGATATTGAAAATTGATCTTTTCTTGATAAATGGATGAAATGTAACATTTTTTTTCACAAAAAGACATGCAGCCATACATGTGTTTTCTTGTTCTCATGAAACAGTAAGCTTATAATCATTTTTAGTGATTATCCTATTTATTCTGGTTTCTAGTCTCCTTTTAACTTTGCTAAAATAGTAAGACCTACAAGTGTGATGTCTGCTCTTAATTAAAATGAAATTCAAACACAACCGGGTACCTGGGGACGGATGAGAATTCCATGATAAATGTTCAAATTTTACATGTTTTCCTACATTTTTGATGCATATATACAATAAAAGGGTAAACATTTGTTGTTTCTTGGTCATTTCGAGAGTAATTATTATAGCAGATCTTATTTCAAGGTCAAATGTAAATTTACATATCCAACATGTAATGGTAATGGAGACAATTGGAAAATGGGGGTAGCTTTTTGAATTCTGTAAATATATCTAAAATATCACTTTTGGATAGGAAGGAGCAAAAACTTGAGTTTTTTGACATATTGTATACTTTGATAACTGCATTTGTCTACATGTGAATTTTATTTGAAAGAAAAATATGCTGTTTAAAAAAAAATGAGTTATATAAGTCAGGTTGCTTAATGTTATTTCATGAAATCAGACAGCAAAATTGCTGCAAATTTATAATTTAAATAATTCAATTGATCAAAACTCTTTTACTGTGCAGGATTAATTCTTATCTCGGTAATTAACTTAAGCCTATTAATTGTCATCAGGATAGGAAATACCTACTTTCTAAGCCAATTTACTCTAGTGGTGGTCATTCTACACATTTAAAAGGGATTTACTTCCCTTGTATATTATAGCTAATAAATCATGTAATGACATATATAACCAACAAAATCATCCATTTTCCCAAAATAGACTTCTTTTGGTACAAAATCCACTCAAAATTACAGTTAAATGAGAAATCTGAAAATACCATGTAGTCTTGAAACTTACACTAACATTCTCCAAAAAGTCATCTTGTCTTAAAGCTATACACGCTATAATTTGCATCAATTTTGAATGACAGTGAAAACGCATGTGTTTGTCTACTTATAAAAGTTATCCTTAATCTGTAAATTACAAGGGTGAATTCCATCTCGTTACAAGGATATAGATTTTTAATTGTTTATTTTCCTGCCAGGAAAATATACCTTTTCATGAATATTGATGAAGGAAGAGCAAACCGACCTCATTGCGCATGTCCGCGGAGAACTAGGTGGTCGTTATTGTTTGCCTAATTAAATATCCAACTTGATTTTTAATATGCTTAACAGTTGTTAATTTGAAATACATACATGTATAATGAGTAAAATACGCTTGCCATTTACGATACCCTTACTTCTGCATTAACACTTATAGGATCTATAAATAGCACATAGGGGAAAACACAGGTCTACGTCATTTTTTTAAAGGAAGTATTCATATCTACTCACAGGCTTGTATTTTTTTCTTTTGTTTGTACTCGTATATCTGACAAATTTATGCTTTACAGAAAATATCCTTTCCTTTGTGAAACTATCACAATCATGAAGATGTTGACCCTTCACCAGTTTTGGTATGATAGGCTAAATTTAGCTGTCGATATCACGTGATAGATTGATATTCACCAGGAGGCATTACTTTCCTGGCAGGAAAATAAATATTTTTTATTGTTTAATATTTGATATATTTGTTACTTGATCGAATTGAGCATTATAATTAACAGAATAAAGGTAACTTTTATTAGTAATCAAACACATACATTTTCCCCTTTATTCAAAATTGACGCAAATTATAGCGTGTATAGCTTTAAACTTACAAAGCTTATGCAATTCTGAGAAAAAGTGTACCTCATTTTGCCAATTCTATTAAGGATTAAGAAAAATATGGCCATTTAAGTGAACCCAGCATTTCCACTTTCTTCTATTTAACACAGATTTATAGGGCTCTCCATAAATAAAGCATCTTTACCTAATCTTTTAGAGGTCAACTGTTGTTCAACCTCCCTAAATAAGAAACCTTATTCAAAACTACATACATATACATGATATTATCATGACAAAAGCATCACATCACTTATAAATACCCTTACATGTATACCCTCCCCCTATTTTTTGATTTTCCTAAGAAGCATTAGTTTGAACACTTTAACCAAATATTATGAAATTTAAATGCTTCTATTCTGATCAATTGAATTTTTAAGAAGCGTGAAATTAAAACCATCGCAATTGATACTTTAGTCAAAATCATGAAATTTTAACATGGTGGAATTAAAACGACTATTTCATCCGAACAGCCTCAAAGTATAATTTTCTGCTATACCATTTTTTTAAAATGAATTCTACTGGGTTTTTTTTTGCAAATAAATTTAGCAAGGATTTTTTTCTCTTTTCTTACTAATGACAGGTTTTAAAAACAATATCATGTTTAGCATGTATAAAATTCCATAAACAATTTTACAAAGCTTTGGATTTTAGTTGCACAATGAAAAAATGAGGGATTGCACGATAATACATGCTCATTTTCAAATTTAAAGCATTGTTGATTTCTTTTCCTAGATAGAGATATGCACAAAATGATGTTGCTCTGTGATGCTTTGCCAAGATTAAAAGCATGAGAGAGAGAGAGAGAGAGAGAGAGAGAGAGAGAGAGAGAGAGAGAGAGAGAGAGAGAGAGAGAGAGAGAGAGAGATCTGAGGCACATGTAGTAAAAATTATTACATACATTTGTCTTACTGTAAAAATTGTTTACAATGTAGATGTGTTCTGCATGTAAAGTTTACCTAAAATGAATCAATAAAATTCAATATATATAAAAGATAAACTAATCTCAAAGAATTTACAATGTTCTGTGAAATAATCAAATCATAAGAAAAATGTTTTATAGATATCAGGGAACATAAATCTAAAATCTGAATTTAAAGTTCTTATCATCTTGCACTCTGTTTTACATGCTCTTTCACAGGCGATAATCATATATAACGGCGAGCCAGACAAAAGTTCTAATTTTAATTAGACTGAATATTTACCATGTCAAATATATTTATTTAATTAAGCACAAGCCTGTCTGAGTTCTTTAATTCATTAATTAAGTGGAGGTGATATGGTAAAGATCTGCTATATTCAAATATTAAGGGTAAAGTTATCATCATGCAAACATGCACTCTAATTACAACATTCTACTCTTGTGTGCCTTTGGACCCCCACCCCTTTTAATTGCACTGTTTTACAGTGTGTGGTGTGTTGTTCAATACAAAATAAGACATACATATACATAATAATAAATAGAAATTCAAAAGAGTAGTTTGCAAGACATACACGTGAAAATACATTGGACAGATAATATCGCGAGATTTCTCAGACTCAAATGTCCGCTTTTATATTGTTACGCACCTCAAAAGCGGAGGTTAGAGTCAGAGGAATGTCGGATTAGATTGAAAAGTGCACAAACACTTTGAAAAGAAAAAGTCAATACGACATATCCTGTATTGAAACATACCTTTATAATCTGACATACGTTAGTTGAGCTGAAATTTCCACTATCGCGGTCTTGCAGGCCATTCTTCTGACACACCGCTATCAGCTGTTGTTCGCGGTCAAAACATGGCGACTTGACATGGGGAATCGTACGATAATTATTTCGATTAAAACTAATAAGACTAATAAAAACTAACAACGTAATTATCGATCGAAGTAAGGAAATCGTTTCGATAAACACTCTGATTAACTATATAAAAAAGGAGTTCGGTTTTATGACCTGTACGAAATCTTTTCAGCGGGAGTTACTTTCAGTGGGAAGTTTGCACTATTTTTTAAACCAATAACGAGGAATCCACATTTCCGAAAAAATCAATATTTAAACCCCGATATCTATGCAATGCAGTATCCGATTTTAAAACGAATTTAAGTTTTGTATTTAGCTTTGCAAACTATACAATATGCATATAATTTTATGTTTTTTTTATAAAGTTTTATGACCAGTACGAATTGTTACAGTAGAAGTTACTTTCAGTGTGAATTTTGCACTATTTTTGAAACAAAGAACGCGGCATCAAAATTTCCGGGAAAATCAGTTTTTAAACCCCGATATCTCTGTAATGCATCCTCCGAATTTTAAACGGTTTTCAGCATTAGATTCAGCTTAAAAATCTCTACAAAACACGTATACGTTTTTTGTTTGATCAAAAAATTCAATTTTTCGAAAAATTTGATTCGCTTCAAGTTTCGACCGGAAGTGACGGATTTTTATCATATAGCCTCATTACAGAGGTAAATCGACAAAATCATAACCATTGAAAATTTCAAGCCTCTATCTTAAAGCGTGTTTGAGAAAACTCCCGGACAAAATCACTTTTTTAAAATTTAAAAAATGACGTCACGTCAAAACGGAAGTGACGTTGTCTTTAAAACTTTAACATCTTGGAGGGACGATAACTTACTAAAATCTCTGGAAGTTTCATTGAAATCAGTTGAAAACTTTTTGAGTTATGAAGCAAAAAAGGAGTCAGAAAAAAAAGAAAAAGTATAATAATAATAAAAAGAAACCGAAGAAAAACAAAAGGGTCTTCCGTTGGAAAACGGAAGACCCTAAAAAAAACAATAGAATAACAAGAGGGTCTTCCGTTGAAAACGGAAGACCCTAATAAAAAGAAACCGAAGAAAAACAAGAGGGTCTTCCGTTGGAAACGGAAGACCCTAAAAAGAAAAATAAGAATAATCTTAATTTTTTTCCCGCACAATAATAGAAAGGTCTTCCGTTGGAAACAGAAGACCTTAATAATGTACTCTGGGTTGTGGCAATATTTTTTTATCATATGGTTTCGTGAAAACCTGATTCAATTTTTAAACTATCATCTCTGTGTCAGGAAGGATGTATGAGGATTTGCAACAAAAGACGCCACTTACGAAAGTCGCTGGTAACAACCTGTGCCTCTCTCCAACTGTACAACTACATTGACTACAATTCTTCTCTCTCTCCACTATGCACATCTAGGCAATCTTTAGCTTTCCTTGCCTGCTTTTTCCTTCAGGAGCCAAGGCCAGCGCATTTCTGATGTTCAAACTTGTGTCCCTTGGAAGAACATGGGATATTCATCACTAACGCCTCCACTAGAATGTTCTTAATAGACAGATCGCTGCTGTTTGTTCATATACATGTAGCTGTTAGTTTAATATATTGTCTGGCCAGTGTACATGCATTTTAAATTTTTCCAGACATTTACGGTGGAATGTATCAAGCTTCTACTAATCTTTTTTGATAAATTCTCAGAGTTTCGAGCAATACAATAACACAGAGATATCATTTGTGTTAACTTCTTCTTCTATATTGAATTGAATTCCATGCGTTATTCGGGGATAAATTGGCACACCTAGTTATTCCTGGTCTTTTCTTTATATTTGATCCTATTTGTCGTGTCTTGTTTATTGTGGCCCCGGGGTAAAGGAACGCTTGCACCTCCTCTTCTTCTTTGTTGCTTAGTTTGATTGCATAGTTCTTTTTTTCCATTTATCTTCATGCTGCTATAACATTAATATTTAATCATCAAAATCTGTTCCATGCATATCAATTCGCGTCATTAAAGTACACTATGTTCATGTGAATTGTCTGATGAAAGACCTTACTGAACACTGTTTGAAACCCGAATTTTTATTGATGATTTACATATACATTGTCTGAAAAGAAAACCAGATGTTATATTTACTTCATACGTGTAATGGAGTAAGTTGAATACAAGCCGACCAGAAAGCTGGGATTTATTAAATCATGAAAATATACTTATATATGGAGATCACTTTTAATTTTTGAGGGTACGGTACATATGACAAACTATTTTCACTTTTTCAGCTTCTGCAATCATACAGTATTGTGTATTTTTTTAAAGATATGTCATTGTTTGTAGAGCTGAAATCTAAATCAAACATAAGTTTACAAAGTAAAAAACATAAATTTTTAACTTTTTGTTTTCATTTGAGTTGGGAACAAACATTTCATTAATTTATTTTTAGTAACCGAGAAAAAAAAAATACACAGCAAATCTTAAATTGACAAATATGAATTTTGATGAAAAATAGCTTAAAAATAATCTTTAAAAAAAACTTAAAAAGTGAAAATAAGATATATTGATTTTAGAAAATAATTTAAAAAGCCAAATTCGCTTCAATTTTCTGCAGAAGGTTAATAGACTGTGAATGAAGCATTAAATTAACAAACATAAGGTTATTGTATGGTTTGTTTCTAAAGGGGACAAATAAATGTCGTAGCTTATTGAAATAATATATGATTACTATCGAAGTCTGAATAATCTGTTCAATATTGTTTTCGTAAGATGCCTTTTATACATTAGGTACGTGTAATCCATATGGCATCAGTTATTTGAATAAGTACCCCAATGCCATCGTATCACGATGCTCTTACTTTTTAGATTCTTTATTTTTAGTTCATTTAAATAAAAAAAAATCCGTCAAACTGAAGATGACGTAAAGTTACATTATTTTATTCATGGGTCACTTATTTGTTTGTTATTCAACGTATTCTACGTTTTGCAGACAATGAAAACATTGTGCCTTTTTCAAGCAGACGGGACATGAATTCTGAAAATGAGATTCGTAAGTATATAATGTATATTTACACTGATCAAATAAAATTTTCATTTTTTTATTGTTTGTAGAAGGACTGGTATATAATGATATAACAATTATTTGAAGGTGATTGTGTGAAAAATTAAAATATTGAATATCACATTTTTAGATTTTACTTAAGGGGGCTGGGGGGTAGCTACCATTTTAGACAATATTGATCTCCTTTAAAAGAAGAGCTCCATATAAAGATAATGGGAAGTGGTGAAATTTTATATTAAAATATATGATTTTTTTCTTTATCAAATAGTTGTTGATAGCTTCAGAAATCGCATATAAGATTTTCAAATAAATCTGATGGTTTTTTATTGTATTATATTTTGACCCCCCAACCTCCTTAAGCCCCTTTCACAATTATAGTACGAGCAAAAGCGACAAAATATTGGTGGAACTAATAAAATCTAGATATGGTTAGTAAAGTGTTGATAAATTATCCCATTTGGAAAAGTACTCGTACGAATCTAGCACTATTCAGAGCCACTGTTGTGCGATGTAAACGCAATGAATCTTGCGTCTTTTTTGCATTGCACTTATGGGAAAGAATAAGCGGCGCTCGTCTGATAATGCTGTTCATCATACGAATGCTCGTAAGCGTCAGAGGGGGAATATATACTGCCTGTTTTCAATACTTTTCTGTAGAATATTTGAATGCAAGAAAATAAATCGCCCAAGAAGGTGATTATATTAACAGTCAAAATCAAGTTTAACTGTGGACTTAAACAGATATTCTTCTACAGTGTATCATGTATAATGAAACTACTCTCTCGTTTTATTTTTACTCATTTTGCTCTTTATTTAAGTAAGCAGATTAAGACTTGGCGTAGTCCGATGTCTCATATGATCTCTTTTATTACAATATTGCTGAGGCGAATTCAAGACAAGTGAGTAGAAGCGAAAAATAACACGGAGCGAAAATAGTCTTTGTATCCAGTGTATACTAATGATGAGGCATGAAAACTAAAATTGATAAATATTTCAATGAAAGTACAACGTTGCAAGATTGCATTAGGCACATTTAAGCCGTTTTCCCAATTGATACAGGAACACTTTACAACGCGGCTATGTTAAGGCTGCCCGATTAATTTCACAGTGATACATGTATTTAGAAAGTCACTTATCTGTACTTCATAAGATATGACGTCATAGTTAACTTTGACGTCACGATCTGCATTCCATTCGATCGTTCTTAAGGAATGTATCGTAACGTAATAAGTGATATTCATTGTGCATAATAAAACCGCTTCATTCCTTTACATAGACACTGTTGTAAATACTAGTGATACTAAATTCAATATAACCGATATGGATTTAAAAAAAATTAACAGTTTTAAAGCTTCGTTATAGGTAAATAACTATTCATAAACTAATGGTTTTAAGACTCCCCCTGCTACGTGTAATCTAATGAATGGTGATATGTATATGCATACAAAAAACGGCTTGGCGCAAGTGAAAGATAAAAACAATCTTAGTATATTTTACGTGAAATCGGGAGAGAAAATAAGTACCAATGTGAATCTTGCTGGGTGAAACCTACCGATTGACCCGATTTTGCGTAAATCGAGCCTAAAAGGTAAACATGTGCCTAATCTCGATGGCGGTGCGAAATGTTTTGACAATATTTCAAATAAACGAAATATTTATATGAGCCCCCAAGAAAATACATTACTTATCAAAGGATTTTTCATAAAAATATTTTTGATTTAATGTCATTATTCACTTGCGCGATGCGATTTTTATAGTTTATTTACCGTGTTAGAATACACCCGTCACGTGCTTAAGAGAAATATATGACGTCACATACATCAAATATAGAGTTGGATGTCATTGTTAATTTATGTAATAAAAGTTTTAAAAAACTCGCTCGCTCGGTTAAAGTTTTTTTCGATAATTAAAATAGTACCATTTTTTGATACATATTTAGCTTCGGACAGCCTTAACATAGCCGCGAACACTTTGCGATTGGAAGTTTTAAGATTCGCATGAGGTCTCGAATACGTTGCACGAGCTCTTGGATTCGTTTCATGCGTTTTAGTGCTTGCATCAAGTCTCCTCAAAATAGGGAATGCACACTATTCAGACGCGATCGAATGCGATTCAAATAATCGCAGTGCAACGCACAAACACTCGCACGAATGTTTTACAACTTTTTGTGTACTCGCAAGAGTAATGCACGATTTTTAAAAGTCATATGATGAAATGCTGCTGTATATGCGTGTTGTGCGACCATGAGACGGTTGCTCAACATGTCTCATGTAAAATTGCAACGTTTTATCATCATTGCACTACTTATCAGGCCCAATATACCATGCTTTGCCACTAGTATATATACCCTGTATAAGCATCTCTGTTTCAGACCACAGTCAAAAGTATTCATTTTTGCATGACGGTGAGGGAAATATGAAGAAAAAAAATCATATTTTCCGAGGGCTTCGCCAGAGGGAAAGGACTGCGAACGATTGCATTGTCTAGCCGCCTAACTAAAAGTTGTTGTTGTTTTTTGAAAATTGTCTAATTAAAGTTATTTTTATAAAAGTGTAAACATTTATACATTTATATTTTCATTAAATATAGATAATAGTGATCAAACAAAGAGAGAAACCTTTGTATTTTAGGTTAAAATAGCTCATTTTATAATAGAAAATAATGGAAAACGGAAATGTTTTTCTTTAGTTTAAACAATTAGTAAGTATTACAATGTCTAACGTTTTAAGATTATTCTTTTTAAACGGACGTCATTATGTACAAAGCCGAGTTCAAATCATAGACACTGAATAATAAGCGAGATACCAATCTCGTTGCGCTCTAGATATGACGTAATCTGACTCAAAATAGGAAATTAGAAAATAAATAGTGACCCTCTTGTTAAAAATGTCATATATAAACGAATATAATTGTTAGATATTTTATTAAAATTGTTTTCCATAAGATGTCTTCTAAGTATTTTTAATCGACATATTGTAATTATGTCGCATCTCATACAAGAAAGTGATAGCTCCATACTTCGTACAAGGATGTGCCATTTTTTTAGTCAGGTGTTTCAAAAAAATCTTGGAGCGTTATTTAATCCAGTGAAGTCGAATTAGCATTATGATATATTTTAACACGTTCTATCAGTACATCATTAGCACCAATGATGAAATGCATCAAAACATACGTTACACATTTGATTCATATTGGTATGATTTGCAAAGACAATGGAAACTATAAACAGAATATTAAATGAACTATTTGAGAAAAAAAATAATTGGTCGAGAATATATACAATAATTTATGCAAATTTCATTTAGATTATGTTTGTGTATGTTTACAGCTCAGCTTTACGGGATGATTTTTACCAGTTGCACAATAGAAGATACCGAGTTGTTTCAACTGTTAAAACAAAAATGTATTATTGGGGCACACCCGGGGTTTCAATATCTTGTTGATTCTAGAGTCAAGCCAAATGAGAAACGGGACATTTTTATGCAGTGTGATAAAAACGGATGCCTTCTCATACATTACGCTGCACAAGGTGGATCCATCGCTATTCTTGATGATATTATTGAACATGGTTCGAAAGATCTCTTAAAACGTAAGTGTATAAGAGGTCAATATGCTTTGCATTTTGCTATCAAATTTGAGCAATACGGCATGACGGCATATATAATTAAAAAGATGAAAGATAATGAAGAAACAAGGAAAGAAGACACAACAAGTAAAAAAACAAAAGATTTAAGCAGGAATAAACAAGCAACACATGATGAAAACAATACTTGGGGAGATTTTTCACCAGTTTTCTGGGTTGCTTGGATCGGCAATGGAAGGTTGCTCTTTATTTTAAAGAAAGCTGGTTTTGATATCCTGGCAGTAACTAAAACCGGACTTAACATTTTACATATAGCATGCATGAGTGAAAAATTAAAAGACGACTGCTCTTTCTGCAAAAACCTGCTCAGAGATTATAAAGAAATAAATCCTGGAAAAACTGAATTGTCTGGCTGGAATGTATGTCATTTTGCTTCCATGTCTAATTTTGCACTATTACAATTTATAGTAAACGATCCAGAATTACGTAATCTGATTTTGGAGAAAACTGAGTCAAAGAGAACGTGTTTGCACATTGCGTGTGAGTATGCCCAGCTTGAAGCTGTCGAACTCATAGTCGCAGAGTTTAACTCGCTTATTCAATGTAAGGACAAACATGGATGGAATGCGCTGCATTTTGCCGCTAAAGGAGGAAACTTGAGAATATTAGAATACCTCCTCCAACAAAACTTGGATCTTGGTTCATTAACAGATGACTCAAAGACAATTTTACATATTGCATGTCTTGAGAAGCATGTAGATATTTGTCAATATGCTGTGAATAATTTTTCGAAAGAACTCCTCAATTCTAAAACAAGAGACCATAAGCTTACAGCTGTGCATTATTTGGTACGGGAAAAGAAGGAGCCTTCGGATGGAAGTGTGGAGAAAATTTTACAAATATTTTGTAACAGTGAAATGAATCTAGGAGCTATTTCCTCCAAGGGGTTAACTGTATTAGACAGGGCAATTGATCACCATGACATAGAAGTAGTTCGGTGCGTGGTAAAAAAAGAGTATAGAGAAAAATGTGGGGTCAAATGCAATCGTCTTGGCAAATACTTACAGCCAGAATCTCACATCAATATTGAAATCAGAACAATTTTAGAGAAGGCCAGTCAAGAAATGCAAAAGACACAACAAATGCGATAAACTTCAATAAACAATAACTTAAAACAAGAAGAGGTTGTAATTCAAAATAGCATGCACATAGAATTAAAGTCAAAACAACTTTTAAATTATGCCTATCATCAATATAAAATGTAATTAAAACTATTACTACAATGGGTGTATTTTTGCTCTTCTATGACTTTGACGCACAAATTTATGACAACATACTGATTTCTAGAACAGATAGGTAATGAACATGTAGATACATTTTGCGTAATTGATATAATTATATGATATTATCATGTACATTTACACCATTTTTAATGTTAATGAATTCAATTATTGAGCTGTAACTAATATGCATTAACATTTGAAACTTTTATATAAAAGTTGCTTACAGATATTAAAAGGTTTTAAAATTCACTTCTTATGCTTGTTCACAGTACATTTAAACGCGAACTGGCTTTTGATAAACAACACATCGTACATGAACAAACTTGTACCATGAAATATAAAAAAAAGAATGTTTTTTTGTTTATTATATCAATTTATGGACAATTTTTTTTTTAAATATGTGTCTAATAAAAAGGAAATGAAAGGGAATAATTTAAAAAATATTAATTTTCAAATATTAATTTTATCGATCCTGATCCAAATTATTAAAATAATAAATATCATCAATATTTCGAAATTTGCAGCATTATAAACCAGTTGAAAATAATTGTTTACCCGACTGACTAATCAATCACAACCAAACTTCCTAGTTATTAAATTAATATGTCCTATACATACATTTTCTATCATTTCAGTGGGAATCACTTTTATTCCGATCAGGTAATATTTACTTTAATTAGAAGAAAGGGAATCGTTTCTAACATTTCGTTTTTTGTTGTTTTTTTTTTTAATTTCTATTTTTAAAAGAATTACCGTACATTATACATAGGCTTGAAAAATGGAGAAAAAAATATTTATTTAGGTCTTCCGTTTCCAACGAAAGACCTTATTGTTTTCATACTGTTTCTTATTAAGGTCTTCCGTTTTCAAGAAAAGACCTTATAGTGATTGTAATGTTTTTCTTTCTTTCTTTCTTTTTCTTCCCCCTTTTTTGTCGGCAGTAATTCTCAGAGATGGCTTAATAGATTTCATCAAGGATGATAAAGAATGATAATATCTCGAGGCCTTTTTTTCATTTTTTCAAAGTTCATTTTCGGTCGTCCGTTTCCTCTCCCGCGTCAAAAACCTTGTTCCCTCGAGATCTCAGAATCTGCAAGCACTAGGACTTCCAAACTTTGTGGGTTGATAGACCTATAGTTGTAAATGTGTTTAAACTATTTTGTTTTGTTCGTTGTGAGTTCTGGTTGTCACCGGAAGTACTTCAAAAATTGTTTTTTTAATGATTTAATTAATTTTTCACAAAATAAATAATTAAGTATAAATCACAAAAAACAGTTATTCTTCCGGTGAGATATCTCAATTATCTCAGTTAGCATTTTAATAATAAATTTTGTTCCCAAGAGATCTAAAAAAACTACTTGTGATTAAGAAACGAAACATTCATGGCTGATAGACATTTGACAGAAAATGTGCTTAATTGCTTTTCTTTTGTCAACCATCACTTCCGGTCCACACCGGAAGAGTTCAAACAAATGATTATTTTTATAAGTTAAACTGTTTTTCTTTGACAATTTTTGATTAATTGATAGACAATAAAGACCTTTAGTCTAATGTTTAACAAATACTGACCTTCGTTTTCATTTAACACTTACGTTTGTCCGTTTCCTGTCCCGAGCCATAATACCTTGACTCCTCGAGATCTCTGAAACGATAAAGACTTGAACATCCAAACTTTGATGGATGATACACCTTTCTTTGTAGACGTGTTTAAACATTTTTGTTTTGTTCGGCGTAACTTCCGGTCGTCATCGGAAGCACTTCGATAATTTTTGTTTTTACCTATTTATTTTATTTTCCGTAGAATAAAAATATTAGTATAAATCCTTTAATAGGCCATCTATGCAATGTTAAATAAACAATAAAAATCTACTTCCGGTGAGATATCTTGATTATCTCAGGAAGCTTATTTTAAATATATATTTTGTACCCGCAAGATCTCAGAAACTGAAAGTGATCAAGACACGAAACTTTTAGTGATTATAGACATTTGATTGAAGAAGTGATCAAACAGTTTAATTTTGTCGACCGTCACTTCCGGTCCACACCGGAAGAGTTCAAACAAATCAAGTTGTTTATCCGTTAAATTGTTTTCATTGGATATTTTTAGTTATTTCGAACAAAGATAAGCAACTTAGCAAGAAATACTAAATCTTATTTCATTGAGCACTTCCGTTTGCCTGTTTCTTGTCCCGAGACAAATTTATTTATGTCGACGACATCTCAAAAACTGTAACGACTAGAACAACTAAACTTTGTGGGATGGTAGACCTATGTATGTACATTATATGTTAACACTATTTTGTTTAATCCGGCGTAACTACCGGTCATCACAGGAAGTACACCCAATTTTGATATTTTGAAAATAGTTTGGTTATTTAGCATGGAAGTAACATTTTATCTATAAAAATACAAAAGGTCATCTACACATGGTAAAAAAAAACCCAAAAAAGTTCTAATTCCGCTGAGACATCTCAAGTATCTCAGGAAGCCTTCTTTTTTAAAAACAAACTGCCCACAAGATCTCAGAAACTGTGAGAGATCAAGACACAAATCTTGTATGGATAATGGACATTCGATTGAACCTGCGTTTAAACAATAGTTTTTGTTTTTTAATATTTTTAGATTTTTTTAAACATTTTACTCAATATGAAGAACAATTACGTATCGTAGGTAAATGTACTAAAATATGTACTTTCAATTTCTTAAATCACTTCCGTTTGTTTGTTTCCGGTCCCGAGCCAAAAACATTTCTCAACGAGATATTATAACTAACAAAATCTTGAACATTCAAACTTTGAGGAAAGACAAGACAATGTATGAAGATATGTTAAGTATCTTCTGTATGATTCGGCGTAACTTACGGTCGTTACAGAAAGTATTCAAAAGTTAACATTTTGTCTATTTTGTTTTCTTTATTTCTTGGGACTTCCTTTACAGTATAAATTATATCTATTTTCTGTTTACAAGATAAATTGATCTTTTGTGCAGATTAATACATGAGGAACGGAAGACCTTTTTGTTGCTATAGCAACAAGAGTCTAGTTAAAGTCTTCCGTTCGGTTTCTTTCGGTTTCCTATTATTAAGGTCTTCCGTTTCCAACGGAAGACCTTATTGTTTTCGTTCGGTTTCTTTTTCCCTATTATTAAGGTCTTCCGTTTCCAACGGAAGACCTTATTGTTTTTGGTCGGTTTCTTTTTCCCTATTATGTTTTTTCTTACGTATTTTGTGTACGCGATTTCTCAAAAACAACTCGGTCGATTTACATGAAACTTTTAGATCTCATAGATATTGCTCTGAACCTTATTGCAATTTTTTTTAATGTTGACGTCACTTCCGGTGTTGACATATTAACGATTTAACGACTTTTGGAGGGTCGGCTTGTCCACGAAGGTTCTCATAAACTATAAAAGATATTGAGTTAAAAATGTCAGGAATGATACATAAAATATTGTAGATATGTAATAGGGCATTTATAGTTTTTCAGTGCAAAAAGCGCCGAAGCTCGGTAGGGCTCAAAATATGAGATAAAAAAAAGCATTGTGGTTTTGCATGGTTTTCTTAGTTTATCTTTTTTCTCGGAAATATTTTGTTAAGACATGTAGAACAGAAAAGATATATGTTTATAAGATCTTTCATTTTAATTTACATCAAGAAAAAGGAGCTGGTTCCTCAAGTTAGGGACCTAGAGTTCTTGAAAAGTATCCTGTGATAACTTAAAAGTGGTTAAGATTTCGATATGGCTGTCGCTGCAAAAGTTGTTCATTATGATCTTATTAATGTCGTGACAATAATATTGTGTTCGGGTATTGCGTAATATGAGTGTAAAAAGCTAGACTTGTTACCATGTATTTGTGTTTTATTTGGCAAATAAACGGGGTATTTGCGCGTTTAACTGACCTAAAGGATACCAGTTTACATGTACATACGGAAAGTGTTTAAACGTTTAAGTTATTTTCTAGTTAAACAAATTATGGATAAAAGAACTAATTCTTTGCAATGCCTTTGAGTCGCTTTTAAAATCTAGCTGGAGCTGTGTATGTTAACACCCTTGCCCGCGGCCGAGGAAATAGGTTGCGGCTTGACTAGCGAACGGTCTGCCGTTATCTATAATACACAAGATTTGCGTCTTGCTGTGATGCACACACGTGTTTATTTATGTATTTTCAAACACAGAAATTCCGATTTTAATAGTAAATAAAAAAAGAATAACTTTTACCTTCTACCATAGAAAGTGTACCAGGTTACATGCGGAAAGTGTTTAAACAGTTTAATTCTACTCTAGGGGAACACATTATGGATAAAAGAATTGCTTCTATGCAATCTATTTGAGTCGCATTTATAATCTAGTTGGATTTCGAGCTGCATGTATGTAAACAATTATACGTATCCGATCCCTTGCCTGCGGCCAAGGAAATAGGCAGTGGCTGGCTTTATAAGCGATCGGTCTACCGTTATCCAATACACAAGATTTGCGCCTCGTTGTAATGCGCCCATGGGTTTATTCATGTAGCTGCAAACACAAAGAATTCCGATTTTAACGATATTAAAGAGTAAAAGAAAAACGGTTTTACCATAAATAAAAAGTAATGCTGTTTTTGGTATCGTAATTGAAAAAATAAATAAATAGTATGACTGGCATTAAAATACATGGCGTTCTTTGTTATCTTGTCTATGTCATGAAATAGTACTATTGTTGGGAAAAAAAATCCAGTTATCAGACTGCCAACACACACATCTTAGGTATCTGTAATCTGTGATAATTCATTTGGCTAACAAAATATTAGAATCTTTTTATGAGAGAGAGAGAGAGAGAGAGAGAGAGAGAGAGAGAGAATGGTAGAAAGTAAAAGGTCAAATATATTTAATCAAAGTACTGAAAGTACTGAAAAGCGCTAACCTAGCTTGGTTCTAAGAAAATTTACTGTGTGCAAGCGTAGGCGGAAATGAGCCTTATTGAAATTTTGGTTTATGTTTAATGAATATCAATTTAAAGTATCGAAGGCCATATTTCTTTAAATATATGTTACTTTCTGAAGATGATGTGAATTAAAGCTGAACACGACTTGTATATGGATACTTGCCTGAAAAAAGATATGTTAAAATCACAAATTATACCTTTTGAACAGTAATTTATCACAGTTTTTGACATTTTCTTGCAAAGAATCGATTTTATTTTTCTATATTTAAGCTTCTGAATACGCACTATATTTTTTCATCACTGCGTAGCATCCCGTGCTGATGTACGTAAGCCCAGCAAACCAATCGTATCTACTCGGCCATTTCCGTCACCAAGATAACTGGTTCCCTATACCTCTTACCAGTTTAAATGATGTATATTTCTGCTCATAGAGGGCAGTTATTCCTTGCACCGGAAATAGAAGTCTAACGACAATAAAGCGCTGAGCTATGCTTAGCGCTTTAAAAAGCGTTCGAGATAAGGCAGCTTAAGTGGTACAATGTTACATGCTTGCGGTAAGTGCGGGCACGATAAAACTAACCATTTTTTTAAACAAGTTGAAGTTTTTTTTTATATTCAGGCCGTGAAAGACTCAGGGTCACACTATTGGTTTAACCTTTTTTCAGTGGTAGTATAATTCACAAAAAGAATATTCTTGGCTGATTTAATTCTTTGATTAATTAGATTTTTTTTTGTTATTGAAATTATATTCTGATAGAATATGCGAGTTTTCAAAAAGTGTATGTACATTCGGCGAGTAAAAGCGGACTGTTTAAGATCGAGTAGAGGACAGTCACATGATTAAAAAACTTCATAGTGGATAAGGGAAATTTTCAAATCGAATGGGCTTTGTATATTCAGGCACACTCGAATATTTAATACATAGATTACATATATTCTAATAAAACGTCTTTTTGCTTTATTATGTATTTGTTGTCTGATTAGGACTGTTCTTCCCCAAAAGAAGCGCTCGGTGATCGCGTAAAGAACGTTCTGTAAAGTACAACACCTGATTGGAGTACATGATTATATGTATTTTATAAAAGCGAAATTATAGAGGTTATGCAGTCAATAAGTCAATTAAGCAATACCAGTTATCCAATGCCTATGATTGATAAATTTACAAGGTAAGTTAAAACATGTAAATAGGAATTTTAAAGCACTACCTACCCTCTTGTTAAAAGCTTCCGTTTCCTGCATTCTTTTCTTTTATTAACGATTTTTGTGCACGCATTTTCTCGGAAATGGCTCAAATTTTGTTACACGGCCCCGATAAGAAGACTCCTAAAGTTTCATTCTCAAATATACAATGTATCTATCAAGAGCGGTCTAAAATTTCAAAAACTAGTTGTATGAATAACATTTAAGTTATTTTGTGCAAATTATATGTGCATGAAATGACAATTTTTCTATAATGTAACAACATTGTGAAATCTAAAAGATTCAAAATTTATCATTAAAATTAATAATTTTAGACGGCCCATGCAGTAAGATTCTCTAGCCGAGTCTTTCGTTCAACAGCGCATCGATTGGACATTTAGCTTGGTTTGCAACAAGAGGGTGAAACGACCATGATATTTGACAGATTTGGCTAAAAGGAGTTAAAAAGTTATGGATACAAAACACAAGTGCGATTATATCTTAATTAAAAAATAATTAATCAACGTTTGCCATAAAAACAAAATGTTATCATAAGAATATTTCAACATTTAGATCCGCCGAATATTTCCATTTCTCTTCATTGTTTGGTGCCTGATTTGAAATTATAACGTTTCGAGGTATAATGAGGGGATGACAAACGATATCGGCAGTCTTACTCCCGCAGTTTTCTGAATCACGGACTGAAAAAATGGGGTGATCTATAATCTAATTATGGCAAAAACTGCGTATTTATTTATAACAAGACTTAACGGTAAACGGTAAACAAAAATGTAAGGAAAATGTCAAGAGGCTGAATTATTATAATGTCGCCGGATTGGACAGCATGCCGGAATACACAACATCCGGGTTCAACGAGTTTCAACATGTACATTATTTTCCATTGAAATATGGCTTAATTGACCGGGAAAACTAGTGCAACGTATATTAAATAGCACACATACTTAGCAAAACCATCGTTTAAAAGCGTACAATTGTTTTAATGAAAATTGGACCAAGCAGCTTTAACATTAATTTTTACATGTGTAAGACACTTTATTTGTCATATGCATGATCCTGTGCATAATTTATTTTTCAATACCTGTTTATTCTCCAAAATGATCCCCAATTCCATTCACAACTGTTGTCATTCAAAATCACGTTAAACAAAATTTCAAATTTTGAGTCGATCTCAACTGCTTTATATCCAAGGAATCTATTGATTTTATGTGTTACATAATTAGGTTTTTAGGGGTCTAACGTCCAAAATTTGATCACACATATATCTTTTGATATTTGATCTTTCATTCGATATCAAGAAAAGAGGATTTGCCTCTCAAATTAGGAGACAGAGGGCACTAAAGTCTTTACTGAGAGATATTTTGTGAAAGGTCATAAAAGCAGATATGTTATCTTACATTTATGTATCCAAGCAATGTAATGATTTTACTATGCAGTACATACATGTAATTAGAGGTTTTCAGAGGTCAAATGTCCGAAAAAATTAATTACCCATATATCAGAAAAGAAAAATCTTTGGAAATGCAGTATAGAAGCAAAGACGCTCAAAATGATGCACAAAACAATATTCAATCTTTAAAATGTCGTTAAACGGACCTTTTAAGGAGATAAGGGATCGGCCCGGAAGACTTTCTTTCACATATATCTCAGGAACGGTAATGAATTTCTAAAGACTTATTGAACAAAATGTGTTCAAAATTAAACGACCTTTCATTTGATATTAAGAAAAAGGGACTGTCTCCCCAAATTAGGGATCAAGATGGGTCTAAAGTTTCTTATCTATATAGTCATTTACTGAGTCATGTTTTGTAATAGGTTATTAAAGCAAAATTAGGTAAAATACGTTTATATATCCTAACAATATAATGATTTTCTCATGCGCTACCTAACTAGGAATTTAAGGGACCAGAGTTAAAAAAGTTTAATCTTTTCTATCTCAGTTGGAAGAAATGCAAGTGTTGAAAAAAGCAACTTAAGAACTTATAAAAAGCATTACAGGAAATCATTAGTACTCAACTCCTATTTCCAGATCATGTTTTGTTGTCAAAAATTTAAATAGGTAAGAGGTATTTTAGAAATGTGGTATTTTTGGCCACATGGTCATTGTTTCCATGACAACAACCAAAAATAGACAAAAACACTAAAATACCAACAAATCATCAAATTTTAAAAAATAACATTGCATATCAACATAAAATTTTGTTAGATTTGAAAAAAATTGATAACACTAAATTTTGCATTTTTTTGGAAATCAGAATGTCACAGTATTATTTCCCAAATTGCTTTTTTAACATTTTTCATTGTAAAATTTAAAGTATTTCTAAAAATTAATTTCTCTAAAAAGCAACCTGAATTTGTTTTGATTCTATATTAGATAAAAAATTCTTACATTGGTTTATAAGATTTATCAGTGAAAAACGGTAGTCAATGTGTATAAAAGAAATAACATTAAAAGCAAAGTAACCAAACTTTGATTTTGAATAAGTAATATTACCCCCCTTTATGGATTCTTCTGCGGCGGAGGTTCAATTAAACTAACAGGAAGTGGAAACCAAACATGTTGTCTACTCAGTTGGTTGTAGTCTGCTTGAATTTGCAGAGGACTTACAGCAACTTGTAATGGTAGGTGATATTTTATAGATATGTCTGATCTATGCCAAAAATATTTAATGTAAAACATCTATATTGCTTCATAAACGGATAAAATATTTTGACTTTTTGATTAATTTTACAGGGAGTTGTGGTTGCTTGATGTTTGTTTAAAATTGCAGAGGAATGACATCTGATTCAACTTGTAAATGTAGGTGTTGTTCCTTCAACATATATGTGATGAGTTTAGAATAATTTCAAATAAATTGTTAATTTCTAAAATTAAAATACACTCTTTACCAATTTTACATAGATTTTTAGAAAGAATTGGAATGACTCATGAACTTTGTCTTAATTGTTTTAATTGTCATCCGCTTGAAGTTGCAGAGAAATGACAGCATCTTTTGAAAATATGTGTATTCTTGTCAGTATGTTGGATGGATTTTAAATACGTTACCAGTAATAATGTAAAGCATTCATAAATTAATGCAAATTTATATGAAAAGTACATAACCCCCACCTCTATCTTTCTCTCTCCCCCCCCCCCCCCCCACTAAACATATAAAAAGACAAAATGTTTATTATACATTCTCTTTTAATGGGCAATTTTCATTTTCAATTTTTAATTCCAAATCAAGCCTCCATGATGATAAGATTACACTATCATAGTTAGATTCTCAGATGTAGTACATGTATGTTTGTTTTGGAAATACATGAATGCTCAATATCAGTTCATTAACAAGATTTTATATTAACAAGATATCTTGCTCTCTTTTAGATGGAAATCAGTTTGTCTGTAGCTTAGCTTTTTCACACTGAATGATACCTGTGGATATACAAAAAGACCTGGCCAAGGCATATTATTCCTATGACATGTTGTAATCTTTCCATAGATGCACACCTCCGACAGTTTTCAATTTGTAGGAGTATAAAATCAGAATCAGAATTATTGAAAATAAGGGGAGGTTTCTTCAGTGAAGATGATGAAATACTTACCATCTGTCCAAAACACAGGTATGTGACATGTCTTACGAATGTATCATGTTTCATAATATGGTTATGAATATCAGACAATTAAATTCAAAGACTTGCAGAATTTAAATTAAACACCTTTATCAATAAGAACATGTGATTAGTTTTGAAAGAGTTGCTTGTGAATCTCTGAATTAACAGAAAAAATGACCCATAGAAATTTCCTTTGCTTAATAGTGAATTAGAATTTTCTCTCTATCATTTTCTCTCTATCTCAAAGCATCTAATTTAATTGTAGTAACTGTGCCTTCAGCTTGACAATGACAGTCACTAGCTTGCAAATGACAAATTCATATGTTGTTTGCTTTGTTTTGTTTTTAATGTTTTGAATCAGGAAAAATAAGCACAGGTATAAATGGACTGAAGTGTACATAATTACTTGTACTTGTGAATTTAGCTAAGGGCATTTCCTTATGTAACCATCTCTCTGTCTTTCCTCACTTATCTTACTCTTCTTTAATATTGATGTTGCAGATATATCTGTGCATTTCTGTGAATCCATCAATTATTACAATTCAAATAGAGGTAGCTTCTTTCAGATCATCAAAGAGTTTGGCATACACAAGAAACTTAATCTACCAGCATTAAGTCTACAGATTCAAACTAAGTCAAAAAATGTGAAATAAGAAATTGCAAAGTAAATTTTAAGATTTTGACCATATTTTTTTATATTGAGTGACAATTGTAAAACTGTCAGTGGAACAAAAAATAAGCATTAGTAGACATAACTGGGAATGTAGAATTAAAAAAAATATGCCTGCCAGATTGATTATATCAAAAGGATGTGTGTAAAAACTTTTTATTGCATCATTACTTGACCATGCAGTGGGCATTAGTGAAAAAAAATTAGTTAAGAAATGATAAACACATTTACAAATGAGTTTTAGCATCTTATTTAGATATGTTCTTGGTGTTGGATGGAGGTCAAGTAGGATGTGTTCCTGTGGATGGACATTTAATCATCAAAGCAAGAGCAATTCAAAAGGAACCATAGCAAAAGAGCAGTCATTCTTCCTGAAGAAGTATTATGATTGTCTTATTAGAATTGGTTAAGGTTTGTCAATTATTTTGGTTATTATGGCAATGAGATTAAAAACACAGAATCTTTATTTCTATGCTCTCTCTCTCTCTCTCTCTCTCTCTCTCTCTCTCTCTCTCTCTCTCTGTTGATAAATAAAGCCTAGGACCAGTCGTCTGTCAAAATATATTGGCCTGCAAAAAAATTTACTTGCCCCCATATATCCATATGTGTAACATTCAAAATTGATTACAAATTGTTTTAGACATTTGGCTTTTAAAATATTTACAAGTCCATCATACTTGTCAATTTTTTAATTTCACTGGCAGGAATAAAAAAATCTTCTGGACGCAGTCTTCGGACCACGCAGTACAGTTAAGGCGGTCAATAAAAATACGGGCAAATTTTTGTGATGAAAACACGTATACTTTAGTTAAACTGGCATGTCCTTTTTAAAATCAATAACAGTCACTCAAATGCAATATATTTCTAAAATATATATATAACAGTACAATATTTTATGTTCATAGTGGTCACGTGATATGGCAGTCGCATGGTACAAGCAGATGTATTTGTGGTTTTGGGGTCATTTAAAAAATTCAATATTGCAAGGGCATAATCATGCCAAAATTCACAACTGAATTATGAAATAACTTGATGTTATATCGTAGATTTTGACGGTGCGAACTTTTTAAGATAAGAATATTTGTTAGTAGAAACCGTAATTTATAATGCATATGTTGAATAATTTTGAAGGTCACGGGGTTAATTTCATTAAAAAATAATTAATTTGTAAGATTTTACAAGGATCGTAGAAGTTTTTAAGTTACATAGCATATTTCAAATTCACATGTAAAAGTTTGTCGGGATCAGGTAAGTGTATGCCCCTGCAATTAAGTGATTTATTTAGGTACTCAGATTTTAGATATACGATACTTTATACAAAACCGAGGTGGCTTCTTTATACGATGCATACTTTTAACAAAATGAAAATAAGACTATATAGGTAGCATTCTACTAATAATAATTTTAAACAAAATATTCATTTATACTTTTCCGTTAATGTATGACATTTATTTTTCTTCGCTATAAAACTGCACGATAGCCTTCAATGATTTAACTTAATGCGTCATTTTGAAGCATATGACGTCATATTTTGTAGTACAGCGAGAAAGACATCTCGCTTATTTTTCAGTGTGTACGATATAACGGACATCAAAATTGTAAGTAATAGCATTTGTTGTTTTTAATTAAAATATTAGTATAAGTTAATTTTACTAATAAATAGATTAATAAGTACTTTCGAGGTTTGTAATATACTGTGATGTCATAATGCACATTTCCCGTACTTTTTGTCTGAACGGAGTTTATTGACAGCCTTAACTGTGCTGCGCACTGAGATTTTGTAATGACCGATGTTACAGTCCAAATTAAATAAATTCTTTACAGCGAGCGCTTTCAGCCATGTTGGCTCTTCAAACAGTTACACAAAATTAAACGTAGGTAATCAAATAATTTATTTGGTTTTTATTATCTCACCTGAGCTGAAAGCCCAAGTGAGCATTTCTGATTACTTTCTGATTACATCCATATGTCTGTCTGTCTTTCCATCCATCTGTAAACTTTTTGCATTTTTGACTTCTCTCCAGAACCACTGGGTCAGTTTTAACCAAGGAATATAAGTAGAAAAAATCTTTTGAAAAGTCTTTTAAAAGGGATTTGATGTTTAACATAGGAATATGCGCAGTAAATTTTAAAGATTTTTTGAAACATGGTATACTCTTAATTGTTATTTTATATATTTTGTTCTGATATCATGAAGTTAATTTGATGAGCTATTGTTGCTCAGATTAGTGATGTGGCTTCTGGGCCTCTTGTTTGAATTTGTTAGATGATATCTCCATCATTTACTGTAATAGTTTTTCAACTTTTACAGGAGTGTGTTCCAATAGTAGAAAACATCTTGTAAAAAGGATGGAATCAGATTAGGAGAATATACAAGGGGAAAATGAAGTAGACACATATCCAGTTGGTTCTGCTGAAGTTTTTCACAAAGGATGGGCTTTGAAGTCAAAATGCGAGTTTAAGTGATTCACTGAATCTCAAAAATCTTTCTTGAAAGTTTGAGGTTGTAGAAAGCAGTGGTCATTAACTTGAAACAGAAGATGTAGCCTCCGAGATGAGAAGAGTGAGAAATGCAGAAGGAAAGCGCATTTTCAGAATTGATGAGTTCCTTTCAGGAAATCAAGTTTCCAGCTATTTCTGCAGATTGGACTTAAAAAGGAGGGGGATTCCTGTTGTGATCAGATGGTTGGAGAAAAGGACCTAGAAGCTGAAAATGATTTGGACAATTTTAAAAGCTTGGCCACTTTAGCATTTTATTAGAACTTCTGATTCACTATTTGTAGGCCACCGGAGTCACTCAGGTGACCTATTGCTATCTGTATTTGTCCGTCATCATTCGTTGTACATTGGTTGACAACTTTTGAACATTTTTAGCTTCTTTTTTGAAACCACTGAACCAATTTAAACCAAAGTTAATATATGTACTAAAGTACATACCAGATATATATTTATGATGAGGAAGAGTGCCTCTTCCAAAATTGGGAAGTTCATGGCCCTGGGTGAGGTGTTCTGGTGTTAGGGTGGGGCTCTAAATGCAGTAGTTCTTTGAAAATCTTCTCCTATGTAACTTAGTATTAATCCGATGAAATAAGTATATAGTTATGATAAGGAAGAATGCCTCTTTCAAAGTTATGATGGATCAGGAGTTTTCTTGTAAGGACAGGGCTCTAATGATTTTGTATAGGGTAGGGTGGTGTAATTTTTGCCCAATTATTTTTTTGTTCTTACGATTTGTTCAATTATGTCACTGTATGTTATGCTATGACGTTTTAATATTTTTTTTTTAGAATTTCGAAAGATTATTGGATTAAACTATCCCGGAATAATAAAAATGATTTCATAATAGCCCTATAATTATAATGCACATGAATATACATTGAAAGAGCCACACTGCAGGTACTCAGGTGACCGATAAGAACCATGGGCCGCTTGTAAAATGTAGTATTGTTTGTGTGCTATGTGAACGCATCATGTATATTTTCAACTGTAACTCTTCACTTTGAACCGTTGAGGTTAGTCATTGTAGATGTCATAAACGGGGCGATAATTTTGTTTTAAAAAATTAGGAAAAACAAATTTAGGCAATGAAAAATTTTTATATACATGTATGATGTCCTTCTGTTAGAAGCAAAAAATATTTAAATAACTTTTTATATAACCAAGTCAAAACTTAACCTTAAACAAATTTGTATGGTTAAAAATGCATTTCTATTAAATTAGTAAGGTAGAGTATATTCTGCTGATAATTTTGCTTATCAAGAAAACAAATTCAAACAATTGAAAAATTACCGCTATGTATAATGGTAATTTTCTGTTAAAAACACTGATTAAATTTATCAAAATTATAAAGTTTGTATCTCCGTCAAAGTGTGTCCTCTCTCTCTCTCTCTCTCTCTCTCTCTCTCTCTCTCTCTCTCTGTGTGTGTGTCTCTCTCTCTCTCTCTATACACACACACAGATAAGTGTTGCCATACAAATCCTTTTCATAATGTGTTTTTTATTATTTTGGTCAAGTTTTTATGGTTTTAAAATTTAAACATTTCATTATATAAAGTGTGTGAAGGCTTATAAAACCTATCTCCAGTCTGATTTGTATGGCAAAAATGTGTTGCTAGGGAGAACATAATGTTGCTATGGACATGATTTAGAAAAACTAAGGAGAATGGAAGTGATTGATACATTTAAAAATTGGATTGTGAATTGAAAAAAATTATATGAAAGTATATTCATTCAAACTATTTTGTTAAATGGTAGTGCTCACCCTTTTAAACTGTAAAGAAATTCGTTATAAAAGTGTTAAATTTCGTTGTCATTAACCTTTAGGGGACTCGAAATCAGTTCGCTATATCCATAAATTCGTTATATCCAAATTCGTTATAACCGTATACATTTGCAGAGATTTGTTAACAATTTTACCGGGGACTCAACATAACTTCACTATATCCTAGAATTCGCTATAACCGTGTTCGTACTAAACGAGTTTTACTGTACATACATGCAGTTAACGTAGCTCGCGGGTTTGCTGACGTCACAATAGGAATCGACGTAAAGAGTTGACAGTCATAGTAAACTCATAATTTTTTTTTGAAATGACAAATGAGATATTTAGAAGTATAAAAAAAATATTTTAAAAAGCTTATATGCGGTTTATGACTGTTTACACAAAGATTTAAAATATCAAGTGCTGAAAATTTAAAGATGTAACATACATTGTCACATTTTGTTCTATAAAGATAAAGAATGAGTGTGCGTTAGAACTCTTCCATTTAAAGTCATGTTTTAGAATAGAATGTATGCATTAACTTTGCTTTTTTTTTACGATTATAACTTCCGTAATCTGTACTACCGATTAAATTCTTAAATTTCTTTTGGCTTGAGATAACTGTTTTATTCGATTACTTACTTTAAAATAATGTCAGTAGTTGCCTTGCATTTTATTTTTGCATTGATTGACTCAGAGTTTCATAAAAACAAAAATAGCAATTTTCTGTATCTTTACAGCCTTACATTAATTGCATTTGATAACATTCACAATAATGTCTAATAAGCATTTACATGTTCTAAAATGTGTTAAACAGCTAGTCTTGTCAATAAATGCATTTCAATTTTGGTGTTCTAAGAAGTAAGGAAATGATGACGTCAGGCTAACGTCGTAATGAAAATATAAGGTTTTGAGAAATCTTTTAAATCTTTAAAGTTTTTTTGTCAAAAATTGGCCGAGAACACTGATATTTTTTTATGAATTGATTCATAATTATCTCCTCTGTTTTTGTGTTGAGTATGATTAATTTCGTCTGAATCGTTTAAAAGTTTGGAGCATAGTTTTGTAATGCGTTTTTCGGTTAAAATGTGAATTTTACTATATATTTCATTGAAATGGCGTTGCTTGATTTTATTAATGACACTGTATTTGAAACACGATAACATTATTACCGCGCAGACGAATCTTAAATAAATTTTAGAAATAAAACTATAAAACCTATGGATCACGTGGACAAATGTTAAAGGTAGGTTTTCTCACAAGCAGGTAAACCCGCGAGCTACCTTAAATAAACGTAAATAAATTAATGACTTGATGTGTCAAAAAGGTGTTGCTATGAACAAAATTGCGTTGCTATGGACCTAAAGCACAAAGAAAAAGCATTAAAAAGTAAAAACTTAACAATCATGCATATTAAATGTTTAGTTTGTATTTACTTTTACTAATACATAATTTTTTTAGGCTATGTAGAGGGCCAACTGAAATAAAAATGGTGGAAAATTGCAAATATTCATCATTCTGCCCATCAAATTAGGAAAACCAACTACCCAAATTTATTGCTTGCGTACATGATATTGACAACTGTCATTATGCTGATATAATTTATTTTTGCAGAGGTCGTTGCTTTTTTTTAAAGAAAGGGTTTTAAATGTATTTGTTTTATGACAATACTGTATCTAGTAAAACATATCTTCTTCTGGTTGTCATTGCAACTATGATGTCATTTCATTGAATAATAATTCCATCCAAATTATATTATACAAATGACTGTCTTTTTAGGTAAACTATTGAAAAGGTATATTTTTAACTCTAAAGTGGCCCATTTTGTATATTTAGATCCCTATTTTTTAAGGATTTTGTTCACTAATAGACAATATGGAACAAAACCATTTGTTTTGTTGTCATGGAAACCAAGCAAAAAATAATATCACTCAAAATTTGTTAAAAATTTGTTATTTGCTTCTCTTTTGATGACTTAGTATGGTTTTAAATGATTTTTAAAATTTTCACTTTCCATGCGAAGCTCAATGCTTACTGACATTGTCTCTTAATAGTAAATAAAAAAACCTACTACCATCTTACATTCGAAAAAAACCCCACTTCAATTCTTTTCAAGGGAAACACGTTATGGGTAAAAGAACTGCTTCTTTGTGGTGCATATGAGTTGCATTTAAAATCTAGCTGGATTCCGAGTTGCATGTATGTAAACAATTGAATTGTTTGTATCCGATCGCTTGCCCACGGTAAAGGAAATAGGTCGCGGCTTGACTTAAGCGCGCGGTCAATCGTTATCCAATGCACAAAATTTGCACATTGCTGTAATGCACTCATGGGTTTATTAAAGTAGCTGCAAACACAAGGAATTCCGATTTTTACGATATTCAAAGAGTAAATGATAAAAGATTATTCCATTACCTACGAAGTAATGCTGTTTTGGCCTCGTAGTTAAAAAAAAATAGATAGTATGACTGTCAATGAAAAAATCCGTTTATTGTTATCTTTTCTATGTCATAAAATAGTGATATTGTGGAAAATAAATTTCAGTTATCAAACTGAAACCATTTCAAATCCACCACGTTGAGTGTACATTAACATAACATGGGCCGGGAGACGCCGCGCAAGTGGACAACCGATTTGCTGTAGTCTAGGACACATTCTTCTCGTGTTTACATGTACACGTTATCACACACACAGGATGAACCTCTGCCATTCAGTCAACTAAATGTTAACTGAATGGTCTGGAAAGGTGACTGAATGGCATGGTTATGCCATACAGCCACCTTGCAGTAATCATTCAGTCACATTTCAGTTAACTGAATGGCAGAGAATCATCCTGTTACATTGCTTCGTTTTTAAATTATTTCAATTTTCAATTATTTTGTTTAACGATGTATCAAACCATTGATTTAAATCATAGTTAAAAAAAAGAAAAAGAAAAAAAATGCCATCAATGATTATAATACAACGTTTTACAGTCGTACGAGTTGAAATGTAAATACATTCATGTATAAAAACATATGTCCATTTCTGACATTTGGCTGCTGAGAATTAATGGATTACACTACCCATTTTAACAAAAAAGCGCGATATTCACAACATGATTATTCCAATTGCACATCTTAAGTATTTGCAATCTGTGATAATTCATTTGGCTAACAAAGTATTGGATTTTTTTATGAGAGAGAGAGAGAGAGAGAGAGAGAGAGAGAGAGAGCATGATTTAAGCATGGTGTAGGTAGTAAAAGTTGAAATATATTTATAAAACGCTTTTGGTTTTATCCTCCGAATATTTGGGTTTATTTATCCTGCATGTTTAGCATCGATTATAAACAACGTAAACTTAAAAAATAATAATCAACAAATGTACAATGCTTTATTTTTTTTTTTTTTAAATAGTCATGCTGTATATTTTATGTTATGATAGATCAGATAAAAAGGACAGATGTCAAAGTCGTAATACAGTCATACTATCTTCAACGTAAATTAATCACCCATATACTAAAAAGGAAAAATCTTTGGAAATGCAGTATAGAAGAAAAGATGCTCATAATGATGTACTTAACAGTACTGTAGATTCCTTATTTTACACGAGTACTTAATTCCGCGATTCAACGATTTTCCTTTAAATTGCGAGAACATAAAATCGCGAATGCCGAACTTTTATCATAGTTTCATGTAGTTTACATTTGTCCGAAAATTAAAAGCGAGATTTTAGAATTCGCGAGACGGGCTTCTCGCGATTTTACGCGGATATTAATTTCTCGCGTTTACTGAGGAATTTACAGTATTCAACCTTCAACGTGTCGTTTAACAGTCCTTATAAGGAGATAAGGGATCGGTCCCAAAAGTTTCTTTCACATATATCTCAGGAACGGTAATGAATTTCTAAACACACGTTGAACAAAATGTGTTTAAAATAAAACGACCATTTTTTATTTGATATTACGAATAAGGGACTGACCCCTCAAATTAGGGATCAAGATGGGCCTTAAGTCTTTTATCTATATGGTAATTTACTGAGTAATATTAAGCAATAAGCTATAAAAGCAAAATTAGGTATATTACGTTTATATATCCTAACAATATAATGATTTTCTGATACGTTACCTAACTAGGGATTTTAGGGGGCAGACGTAAAATAGTTTAATCTTTCGAATCTCAGTTGGAAGAAATGCAAGTATTTAAAAAAGCAACGTAAGATAACTTTTAAAAAGCATTAGTACTCAACACGTATTTCCAGTTCAAGTTTTAATTTGTTGTCATATCAACTTCTAAAAATCGGACGGAAGACCTCCTTGTTTCTCGCAAACTACATGACCGATTTACATGACACGTTCAGGTCTGATTGATAATGATCTGAACCTCATTGGAAATTGTTTTAATGATGACGTCACTTCCGGGTTTGAGTTATTCACAATTTAACGATTTTCAGAGGGTCGGCTTTGTGATCCTTCTGTTGTTATTCTTTAGACTTTTGGAATCATAAGTCAGTTGGAGTTTTATGATATTTATTAAGCACTGTATTCGTATAGTGGTATAAAAGCAATATATAAACAATCTGCTATCAATCTAAAGTCCATCTACCAATTATTAATCAATCATAAGTATAAAAATCAGTAAAATAGAATAAGCAATTGTTAGAACATCCTTTCGGGTCACAGTTCATAAGAACATTACAATTAAGAGTCCTGCATCCGTTGACCGCTTTCCAAAGTCCAATCATCATCAAGAGTTTTAGTCTTCCTGGTCATTCCGCTAACACCACGAGTTCTAACTACGCAGTTGTCCTTTTCGGTCAATGACCTTTAACATTGTCCACTATACAATTATTTCGTATCGAGTGCACAACAAGCTAATGACTAATTAACGTAAAGCAGAATACAATCATAAAATTATATTTCATATATATATGGCTATCTGGTCACATACGTCCCCCTAACAAAAGAAATATCCCCGAGGGAGATTTCTTTCGCCAGGTGCCCGGTGTGAGAAATTATCCTTCAAACTCTTCTAGGTCAGATGAACTTCCTGGTGACACACCGGTCAGAACATCTATGTTAAGAGGTTGAATGAAGTGATCAATTTCCTATACCGGCTTGAGACACAATAATAGTCTGTCGACAAATATGTATACTTCACTCATGACAATATATAATTGTTTAGCAATTCATGCAAAAGTCAGTAATAATTGCAATTAAATGCAATCAGAATTGTCCAATGTCCAAAGTTCCACACAGGTAACATATAAAGTCCATTATTAAATGTTAATTCAAGCATAAGCACCGCTAGAATTATAATAAAATACATAAGCATATATGAAGGTTACACAGTCCAGCGTACATAAAAGTTACGCTTAAGTTATCGGTTCTCACAATTGCATCCATTTCGAATAATCGGAACGATAATCAAGAAAACGTTGCGTAATTCGGAGTCGAAGAATTCCATTCGCAGTTCACAGCTCATCACATTCGATTTCAAATATAACATTTCATAATTATTTCAAAAATATTTTACATTTTTCACAAATTGAAACATATTGAATGCACAATTTTTATAAGCACACCAACGGCACTTCCTGCGCGGATGGCGAGTTTGCTTCTCGCGGAACATCGACTGCGTTTCTCTATTTCTTAGACATCAACGCCCTTTCTACAAGGTATTCGCGTGCCAAGTCCGGGTCTGGTCCATAGCGTTCAAGCCTCGGATAATCGGAGTTCCTATTCTCTCAGGTCAAATGGTATGCCAATTCTTCTGTGATTGGTCCCATAACGTGAGCGTCTGCTATTGATCGTCGTGGTTTTCCATATCGGCGAGGTTTCTTTGTGGTTGTAGTGTCCTTTACTATTGGGTTCATTTCAATAGTCTCTGGGGAATTTCGTTGATCAGGATTAACACCAGACAAAACGTTTCTGCCAGAACTTTCCTCATTCCTGTCACCACCCCTTTTTCGACAACCCGACCAGCAACCACGGCACATATATCTTACTTTTTGATAGTCTTACGTTTCATGATACAAATTCCAAATACAATCATTATTGCCAAAATCAAAAATACATAAAACCAAAGACTTCCCACCCAAGGTAATGATTCCATAGGTTGTAGTTCATTGTTTACTGGCAATTCCGATATAAGTGTGTCCATAGGGAAAACCTTAATATCCTTTAATTTATCGGGAATCTTAATGTGTCTCAACCCCGAAAATTTGATGTTAAGGGGATCCCAAAGTGTGTATGTGTTTATGCCATCAATAAAGTTTGAAAGGAGTCTGACACATTAAATTGACTTTGTCGATTATAGTAAGGAGGAAGTAATAATGAACCATGAAAACCAGAGCATCCTTGTCCAAACTCAAGATGTTTATCCTCACGTTTATTATTTTATCAGTAATTTTAAATTTCTTACAACGACACGGTTTTACGGTTTCTTTACATAATCGCGGGTTCCGATATTTCAAACGAATTACGTCTGCGGCATTTCATTATCAGTCAAAATGTCAAAGTTGTCATACTATCGTACGTATTCACAAACGAGCAATATATACAGAGCAAACTTACTCATTATTAATTATATTTACAACATTATGCAAACGCTTTAAACGCGTCAGCCATTATAGAAAGACAACATTTATCATTAAAGCAAATTGATTTCTATATATTTCGTACCTGAAAGGATGATATCATACCGTATAACGGGTATTTTTTACGTGATGCTATTTTTTACTAATTTTTACGAGTTTTATAAATCCGTAAAAATTAAACGCGTAAATTTTCACAGAAGTAAAAAAAAAACACCGCACGTAAATTTTCTACATCGTACGTATGAGAGTAATGTTCATGGCCTTCAGCTCAGTCCCTGACGGCTGTACATGTAGGTATATTTGAGCTTTTCTGGTCACGTGGTGATAACAGTTCAGATCTTTCTATTCAGTCTTGAGAATTTTTTAAAACTACGTATAATGCCACGTTAGTAGCTAGATGTCTTTTTTGGTTGGGAAAGAAAGAAAAAGAGGGAGAGAAAATCTTTGTGAAATGGAGTTGTCTTTCTTTTTTCCCGGAAAATCGAACTGAGACGAGCACATTGTGTACATTGTGATACCCAGATAAATAGGAATAAGTAAAGTGTATATCACATATGAAATAAAGGTTAATGTATAAACACAATCATAAATATAAGAAATCGTTAACAGAAAAACGATTTTCTGATTTGTATGTCTGTTAACTGTTACAAAGTCACGGTGAAATTTCCCCCCTTTTACCACAGATGATTTTAATTTTTACGGACATTTCCAATTCGTAAAAAAATTACGCGTACAAATTCAAATCACCCTATTTTATGACAAATTCGTAAAAAATCACAGCAATAAAAATTACCCGTTATACGGTATTAGTTTCCGTGATTAAATATTATTGGACATATTAAATGTTCAAATATATGATTGTTTGCTATAAAGTTAGATAAATTTGATTTTTCTTTAATAAAATTTAATAACATTGAAGCTTTTCGTCCTAAAATGATATGTATGGTTTTGCTTTCGAATCTGAATCTTGTTTTTTGGGTATTTAAGGGTACCTAATAATTTTGATCATGATATTCACTTTGTTCCGACTCAGGGTTCTCATCCGATTCCGACTCAACAGTCTGTTCATGCTCGTCCTTACTCGGTCGACCATCCATGATCTCTTTAGCTCTTATGCGTCTCTGACGTTCAGCTAAGGGTATATCTTCTTTGTCTGAAGAATGTTCTCCCTCTCTCGTTGTTTAAACCGTATAGCTCCTTCTAATGGCTCTGGCTGCACATCGCCATCATCTTCCGAAGATGATTCCTCCTCAGGTGGTACCACATCATTGGTTTTTCTCAAAGTTCTTCCATCTTCTTTAATATCTTGTGAAATGGGCCAGTGCGAAATATCTGCCATGCAATCTTAATTGCCGTGCATGGCACTTGGTGATAGATCCAGTTAATTGATCCTTCACCACAAAACTGACTGGTCCTTTCTGTTCAATAATTCGGTAAAAGTTTAGGCACTTTTTATCTAGTTTGTTTCGTCTCTTGTTCTTCTTGAGATAGACTGGATCTCCTACCTGGAAATCTTCATCTTTGCTCTTCTTATCAGCCTGGGCTTTCTGTTTCTTCTTGGCTTCTTTCATATTACGATGTACTAGCATAAACGCCTTGTGCTGTTCTTGTGTTCTTATGTTGATCTTCTCCTGCATATCTTCGATGAGGTTTCAGTAAAGTATCAAGAGTAATACAACATCTCAATTGTACATCAGATAGTATAGGGAAAACTTTGAGGATTCATTCGGGTGAAATCGAATGACTGCCAAAGTCTGGTTAAGATGAATATCCCATGTTTGAGCGTTGTCTGTTATCTTCTTAGCCATTACGTCATGAAGAATGCGGTGGAATCTATCCACTTTGCCGTTGCCTTGAGGACTGCAGTAAGATGTTGTGATGTGGTTAATGTTAGTTCTTTCAAGGTTTCTTGTACCTTTTGATTTACATTCTCTGTTCCATTGTCTGTGAGAATTTGAAGAGGACAGCCATATCTGGGGTATATTTCTTCCAATATAAGGTGCACTATATTGTCAGCTGACTTGTCAGGAACGGGGAAGGCTTACGGCCATCCAGAGTAAATGTCAATGAAAGAAACTATATTCTTGTTACCTGTCAGTGAAATTGGATATGGTCCTGACAAATCGAGTCCTACCTTAGCCATTGGAGGTATGTCTGTCTCTTGAAGTGGAGGTTGAGTTCTCTTATTGCTCCTCGTTTGGCATATTACACATCCTTCTATATATGAATATTACCTCTTGTATAAGTTTGGCATATAATATTTTTGTCTGATTACATCATACGTTTTGTCCACTCCCATATGTCCAAGTCCATCATGGTATTGTTGTACAACCAGAAGTTCCAACTCACGTGGTATATACAGGCGCAGTCGCGGACCTTCAGAATCTCCATCTGAAAGACAGTACATTAAGCCATCTATTTCAAGAAACTTCTTTTCTTCTGTCGCCGTTGCTTTTCCTTTACTCATCATATTCCTCAGCTTTTTGATCTGCTCATCATTTTGTTGGCTTTCCTTTATGTTTACTTCTTCCGGTAAGTCGATGAAAGGCTTGAGCAATTCATCCTGCTGTTTAAATTCGCACCTGGCTAATCTTTTAGGTGAGAAAGCATTTGAGTTTAGTACGTTTAGTTCAAAGAAATTGTCTTTAACATCCGGTTCATCACACTCAGATTTTTCTTCCTCTTCATCATCAGAGATAGCGGATGGTAACCTGGATAAAAGATCCGCACAGCAATGGAACCTTCCTTCTATGTACTCCACCTTGCTGTTATACCCAGCGATACTCAACACCCATAATTGAATCTTCTTATTCTGCATAGGGGATTCTAAAATCTATTTGAGCGGTTTGTGATCTGTCCGTATAGTAAACTCAGCACTGTGAAGGTAATGGTCCAGTTTCTGGAGGGTGTAGTGGATTGCGAATGCTTCTTTTTCTATGGTTGACCATTTCACCTGGGTTTTACTCAGCTTTGGGATAGATAGTATATCGGCTTATCTTCTCCTTCGTCAGTCTTTTGGGTGAGGCAAGCTCCGATACAATTGTCACTGGCATCGGTATACAATATGTATGGCTCATTAGTATCTGGATAAGCTAACAAAGGCACTACTGTTAAACTCTCTTTTAGGAAGTCAAAAGCCTCTTGACAGCATGATGTCCACTTGAATCTGGCATAATTCCTGGTTAAGTCAATCAATGGCTCCGCAATCTTTGAGAAATTTGGTATAAATCTTCTATAATAACTTCACATACCTATAAAACCACGGACTTCTCGAACTGTAGTGGGGGCTGGTCATTTTTTAATGGCTTCCACTTTCTTCGGATCCGGTTTGACGCCATGTTCTTTGATAATAAAACCAAGATATTCAGTCTGCTCTTTGAAGAAGCTACACTTCTTTAACTTCAGTTTTAGTCCATGCGTCCTTAGACGATCAAACACGTCCTGGATATGATGAAGGTGATCTTCCGGTGTTTCTGAGAATATGAGTATGTCGTCAAGGTATGCGATAGCAAACTCCTCTTGTCCTTGTAGAACGATGTTCATCAGCTCTTTGAAGACTGCTTGGGCATTACTTAAGCCAAATGGCATCCTATTAAATTGAAACAATCCCTTGTGGCATGCAAAAGCTGGTTTTTCCTTACTTGATTCTTCTAATTTTACCTGCCAATATCCACTCTTTAAATCTAGTGCAGTGAAGTACCTGGCCTTACCGAGCAAACAAAGAATGTCATCAATCAATGGTAATGGGAATGATACTGGTCTTACTATCTTGTTTAAACTTCGAAAGTCTACGCACATCCGGTCTGATCCGTCCTTTTTCTTTACTACTACAAAAGGAAATGACCAAGGCGACTGTGATCTTTCAATAATCCTTGCGCTCATCATCTCTGTTATGGCCGTGTCGATTATCTGTCTTTTATTGAGGGGAACTCGATATGGTCTATTCTTTATCGGGTGATGGTCTCCAGTTTCTATCTTCATTTAGACGATGTCGGTCACTCCAAGGTCGCTATCCTTTTTAGCAAATAAGTCATTGTTTTTCCTCACAAGTCTTTGGATGGAGTGTTCGAATCTTTCAGGTACATCAATCTTTTCTTCAGTGTCCTTTTGGATTTGGATTTCCGAAATTTCTTTTGGTCTTAATGCGTTGACGCGTCCTACGATGTAGCCTTTTGGGATTCTGTGACTTTTGTTGGTTTGATTAACGAAGATCATGGGAACTTTTCTGTCTCTTCGTACTACACAAACTGAGACTTTTAAATATAGTCCTGGGTCTTCCATAATACAATTATTGTCAATACTGTTCACTTCCACTAAGTCTTTTTCTTCAAGGGGAAAATTATTGTTCACTTTTCCATAAAATACAGTCACAGTATTTGGTTTCACCATAAGTTTCTTGGGTGTTCTTACGATCGTTGAAATGTGTAGATCCTCCTTTAATTCAACATAAGCCCTGCCATCAATGCGCATGAGTCCAAGATCAAAGTATAAACGAACATTGTTTTTCTTGAGCCAATCACGACCGAGAATCAGGTTTCGGTTGAGTCCCTTTGTCACAAATAGTTTATGGTCTAAAGTTAACCCTGCAATCTTAAATGAAATATTTACATATCCTAACCCGATTAAAGAATTACCATTTGCTGCTTAAAGACAAGGAATATCATTTTTACACAATTTGGGGCGGGGGAACAAATTATCATACATTTTTTTACTAATCAAAAATACGGCCGCGCCAGTATCTACTAATGCTCTGAATTAATTTTTACCATTTTTTAATAAACAGCTACTGGGGTTGTTTGTAAAATTAATCTCAAATGTAGGTCTTTTATGAAAGTTCTTCCTTCGGGCTTCAACGAAGGAAGAACATCTTAGTTTTCCTGATTTTGTTTATCAAAAGTGGCGCGACGGGTCCAGATTTGGGGTGATCTCCTATCAATTTGGTCTTTAAAATCACGTGATCGATCTGGACGATCAGCTGACCTACCTCTATTTTGCTGCGTTCTCAGAAACCTGCGTTTGCTCCAGCAATCTGCACGCAAATGTCCTCACCTACCACAATTCCAACACTCAATCGGTGGGCGGAGGTTTTGCTCTACATAATGTACAGAATGGGTATTTGAAGTCGTTTATTTAATTGAGGGCGGGGTCTCACCTGGGGTTTATTTAGTGGACAGAATCTGGCCCTATGACCCATTTCCTTACACTTAAAACACCCTTTGTTCCGCGTGTGGTCGACCTCCATGGGTTCTTCCTGTCTATTGTCTGTCGGGGAAAAGTTAACCAATCTTTAATTTAATAAAGGCGTGATAATGTCAAACCTCAAAACAGTATGTCTATTGTCTTCGTTCTGCGTAGTTCTTGTTATACTTGACCCTCTTATAGCTAGTCTTTGTCTTAAATTTTGCTCGCGCATAGCTACCTGAATTGCTGTCTCCAAGTCTTTGGGGTTTTCTCTAAGGATTTTCATCCTGAGATAGTCAAAGGTCAGACCATCACAAAATATGTCTACAATTTGTTGTAGGACTAAGGGATCTTTTAATTTGTCATTACTATACGCGTCTTCTGCGATTTGCAACAACCGTTCCGCGAATAACTGTACACTTTCGTTTGAATTTTGCCGCGTCCTGCGCATTACTGCTAACGCGTGTTGTGAGTCGGTTATCTCCGCGAATCTGTTCTTTAAGGATTCTTTTAAATCGTTCCACGACGGCATTTCTTCCGACGCGTCTGTTTCGTTCAAATATCTTTTGATAAAGTCCCCTACCGAACCTTTACTTGTAATATACGCGAGCATGGGGATTTCATGACCCTGTTTCCCAGACAATAAACCATATTTTTCACTTTCCTTTATCCACCGCTTGAATTTACTAGCATCTCATTCGAAAGGAGTTATCACAGATGATAGGGGCACTGAAAGAGTGGCTGTTATAGCTTTAACTTGACCCATGAAAAAATCTTTATCATCATCCTGATTTGGGACTCGGTGTCGAGGTTCATTAGTTTCATACAACCTTGCATCATAATATGTGTCAGTTTGTTTTTCAAAAGTGTTTTGTTTTAGCTGTTCTTGTTCTGAGAATGTTTGACCTGTTTCATGCCCTTCCTTTTCTTTACTTTGACCCAACCCCGCAAATTGTTTTTCCAATTGTTCCATTTGATTTTTATCTTTTCTATCATAACCATATCCAGTTGCCATATAGGTTGCTGAACAGAGTTTTTTACTTTGAAATAGTGAACCGAGATATTGAGGAAAAGTTCTTACCTTAACAGTTCAGTTTTTCTTTAGCACTTCGAATTATCCTGGTCACTGGCACCATAAAAGTCTATGTGATCCTTTTGTTGTTATTCTTTAGACTTTTGAAATCAAAAGTCAGTTGGAGTTTTATGATATTTATTAAGCACTGTAATCGTTTAGTGGTAAAAAAGCAATATATAAACAATTTGCTATCAATCTAAAATCCATCTACCAATTATTAATCAAATCATAAGTATAAAAATCAGTAAAATAGAATAAGCAATTGTTAGCACATCCTCAAAAGGTTGTAGATCTGACATGTGGTATATATATTTTCCTGTGACCAAAAGCACCGAAGCTCGCCCCAGCTCGAAAATTTCGTTTAAAAAAGCGTCGTGATTTTTTTATCGTTTTCTTTCCATATCTCTTTTTCGTAGGTATTTTGCTAAATCATGTAGAACAAAAAAAAAACTTGATAAAGGTCAAGAGCTTTTATTTGACATCAAGAAAAAGGGGCTGGCTCGTCAAATAAGGGGTTGAGATGGCTCTAAAGTCATTTAATTATATCTCTTTACAGTGAAATATTTGTGATACATTATAGAAGCAATAACGTTTATTATAAGTTTATTTACCTATACATGACAATCATTTACTCCTATATTACGTAATTAGGGATTTTAAGGGGCCAGAATTCCAAATCTTTGATCCTCAATATCTCAAATTGTAGGAAAATTCAGATAAGCAATATTTAACAGAAGATGCTCAAAATATAGAGCTTAACAATATGCAGCCATAATTTCTTTGTTATGCGGTCCCTAAAAGGAGTTAGAGGGCCAGCCCCTAAAACGACCCTATCAAGATATCTCAAGTACGGTACAAAATTTGTAAACACTTGTTGAACAAAATGTGTTTGAATTGACAATGCTAAAATTAATGTCCTTAACGATGTACAGCCATATATTGTTTGTTATCTGGACCCTATAACGAGTTTTAGGACAGGATATCAAAATGATTTTTCCCAGATATTTCAAACGGTAACCAATTTCTGAACACTTATTAGCGGTACACAAAAATACTTTTTAACTAAGATGAATGAAAAGGAGCAGATCCCTCAAATAAGGGACACCAAAGGGGTAGATAATCTTTCATTCATAAATCTTGGATCCCGCCTTCATTTCCAGATACCTTTCGTTGACGAAGATCAAGAGTAAGGTCTTTCCATATTCTAAAAATTGGACTGAAGAACTCCTCGTTGCTCGCAACGAGATCGGGTCTAGTTATTATATTTTTTCTTCTTACCGATTTTGTGTACGCGATTTCTCGGAAACGGCTCAACTGATATACGTCAAATTTTCAGTTCTGATAGGTATTGATCTGAACCTTGTAGGAAATTTTTTTGTTGATGACGTCACTTCCGGTCTTGATATATCTTGGATTTATCAGTTTTTATAGGGTATTTTGTCTGGAGAACTCCTCTTTTACCATTTAAGATATGATGTTGAGCTTTTCAGGGCTGATAGACGAAAGAATGAAATAGTGTCTAATGGTCATTAATCATCTTTATCTCAAAGAGCGCCGAAGCTCGCCCGAGCTTGAAAATAATGATTAAAAAGGCGTCGTGATTTTTCTTGGTTTTCTTTGAATTTCTCTTTTATTGAAAGCATTTTGTTATAACACGTAAAACCAAAAAAACTTAAATAAATCAAGAGCTTTCATTTGAGATCACGAACAAGGGGCTGGCCCTTCAAATACATGTAAGGGGCTGAGGGGGCTCTGAAGTCTTTTAATGATAACGTTTATGTTCATTCTAAGGTTATTTACCTATACATGGCAATCGTTTACTCCTATGTTACGTAATTAGGGATTTTAATGGTCCAGAAGTCCAAAACTTTGATGCTCAATATCACAAAATGGAGGAAAATTTGGATGAGGAATATTGAACAAAAGATGCTCAAATTATTGAGCTTAACAATAATCAACTATAATTTCTTTGCTATGCGGTCCCTGAAAGGAGTTACATGGTTTGTCCCCTAACACAATCCTCACAAGATATCTCAAGAACGGTACAACATCTGGAATAACTTGTTGAACAAAATGTGTTTGAATTGACAAGAGCTTTTATTTGAGATCAAGAAAAAGGGGCCCGCCCTACAAACAAGGGGCCGAGGGGGCTCTACAGTCTTTTAATGAGAACTTTTTACCGTGAAATATTTTGTGATGCGTTATAGAGGCAATTATGTTCATTATAAGGTTATTTCCTTATACATGGCAATCGTTTACTCCTATGTTACGTAATTAGGGATTTTAATGGTCCAGAAATCCAAAACTTTGATCCTCAATATCTCAAAATGAAGAAACATTTGGATAAGCAATATTGAACAAAAGATGCTCAAAATATTGAGCTTAACAATTTGAAACTATAATTCCATGGTTGTGCGGTCCCTAAAAGGAGTTACAGGATCGGCCCCTGAAACGACCCTTTCCAGATATCTCGAGAACTGTACAAAATTTGTAAACAATTGTTGAACAAAATGTGTTTGAATTGACACGAGCTTTCATTTGAAATCAAAAAAAGGGGGCTGGCCCTTCAAATAAGGGACTGAGGGGGCTCTAAAGTCTTTAAATGAGAACTTTTTACCGTGAAATATTTTGTGATGCGATATAGAAGCAATTATGTTCATTCTAAGGTTATTTACCTATACATTGCAATCATTTACTCCTATGTTACGTAATTAGGGATTTTAAGGGACAAGAAGTCCAAAACTTTGATGCTCAATATCTCAAAATTGAGGAACATTTGGATGAGCAATATTGAACAAAAGATGCTCTAATTAGTGAGCTTAAAAATAATCAACTATAATTTCTTTGCTATGCGGTCCCTAAAAGGAGTTACATGGTTTGTCCCCTAACACAATCCTCTCAAGATATCTCAAGAACGGTACAAAATTTGTAATATTTGTTCAACAAAAAGTGTTTGAATTGACAAGAGCTTTCATTTGAAATCAAAAAAAAGGGGCTCGCCCTACAAACAAGGGGCCAAGGGGGCTCTAAAGTCTTTTAATGATAACTTTTTACCGTGAAATATTTTGTGATGCGTTATAGAGGCAATTATGTTCACTCTAAGGTTATTTACCTATACATGGCAATCGTTTACTCCTATGTTACGTAATTAGGGATTTTAATGGTCCAGAAGTCCAAAACTTTGATGCTCAATATCACAAAATGGAGGAACATTTGGATGAGCAATATTGAACAAAAGATGCTCAAATTAGTGAGCTTAAAAATAATCAACTATAATTTCTTTGCTATGCGGTCCCTAAAAGGAGTTACATGGTTTGTCCCCTAACACAATCCTCACAAGATATCTCAAGAACGGTACAAAATTTGTAATAATTTGTTCAACAAAAAGTGTTTGAATTGACAAGAGCTTTTATTTGAGATCAAGAAAAAGGGGCTCGCCCTACAAACAAGGGGCCGAGGGGGCTCTAAAGTCTTTTAATGATAACTTTTTACCGTGAAATTTTTTGTGATGCGTTATAGAGGCAATTATGTTCACTCTAAGGTTATTTACCTATACATGGCAATCGTTTACTCCTATGTTACGTAATTAGGGATTTTAATGGTCCAGAAGTCCAAAACTTTGATCCTCAATATCTCAAAAAGAAAAATATTTGGATAAGCAATATTGAACAAAAGATGCTCAAAATATTGAGCTTAACAATTTGAAACCATAATTCCATTGGTGTGTGGTCCCTAAAGGAGTTACAGGATCGGCCCCTGAAACGACCCTTTCCAGATATCTCGAGAACTGTACACAATTTGTAAACAATTGTTGAGCAAAAAGTGTTTGAATTGACAAGAGCTTTCATTTGAAATCAAAAAAAAGGGGCTGGCCCTTCAAACAAGGGGCCAAGGGGGCTCTAAAGTCTTTTAATGAGAACTTTTTACCGTGAAATATTTTGTGATGCGTTATAGAAGCAATTATGTTCATTCTAAGGTTATTTACCTATACATGGCAATCATTTACTCCTATGTTACGTAATTAGGGATTTAAATGGACAAGAAGTCCAAAACTTTGATGCTCAATATCTCAAAATGGAGGAACATTTGGATGAGGAATATTGAACAAAAGATGCTCAAAATATTGAGCTTATTAATAATCAACTATAATTTCTTTGCTATGCGGTCCCTAAAAGGAGTTACATGGTTTGTCCCCTAACACAATCCTCTCAAGATATCTTTAGAACGGTACAAAATTTGTAATAACTTGTTGAACAAAAAGTGTTTGAATTGACAAGAGCTGCTTTTATTTGAGATCAAGAAAAAGGGCCTGGCCCTTCAAATAAGGGACTGAGGGGGCTCTAAAGTCTTTTAATGAGAACTTTTTACCGTGAAATATTTTGTTATACGTTATAGCGGCAATTATGTTTATTCTAAGGTTATTTACCTATACATGGCAATCGTTTACTCCTATGTTACGTAATTAGGGATTTTAATGGTCCAGAAGTCCAAAACTTTGATCCTCAATATCTCAAAATGAAGAAATATTTGGATAAGCAATATTGAACAAAAGATGCTCAAAATATCGAGCTTAACAATTTGAAACCATAATTCCATGGTTGTGCGGTCCCTAAAGGGACTGAGGGGGCTCTTAAGTCTTTAAATGAGAACTTTTTACCGTGAAATATTTTGTGATGCGTTATAGAAGCAATTACATTTTCGGTAATACCTTTCGATGTGTACTTATTGTGTTAAAAATGTAATGCAAAAGTTGTTTTAAATTACAAGGGCTTTCATTTGATATCAAGAAAAAGGGGCTGACCCCTCAAATTAGGGGCCAAGAGGGCTCTAAATTCTTCTTACAATAACCCTTTACTGAACAATAATTTGTTATTAGTTATAGAAGCAAAAATGTTCATTTTACAGCTGTTTATCTATACAGTATCATATCTAAGCCATATGTTACGTAATTAGGGGCTTCAACGGGCCAGAAGTTCAAAACTTTGATCATTAGTTTCGGAAAAAGGAGAAATATTTTGAAAAGCAATGTAGAACAAAAGTTGTTCAAAATATGTTCTGTACAATATGCAACCTTGAATATTTTTGTTTATGACCCCATTTAGGAGTTAAAGGGTCGGCCCCTAAAACACATTTGTACAAATATCTTAAGAACCGTTAACCTTTCGTGAACACTTGTAAAACAATATATGTTTATATTTTCGAGACTTTTCATTTGATATCAAGAAAAAGGGACTGGTTCCTCAAATAAGGGGCCAAGAGGGCTCAAATGTCTTCTTACAATAAGTCTTTACTGAAAAATAATTTGTTATTAATTATATAAGCAAAAATGTTCATTGTGCAGCTGTTTATCTATACAGTACCATACTTAAGTCATATATTACGTAATTAGGGGTTTCAAGGGGCCAGAATTCAAACCTTTGATCATAAATATCTGAAAAAGGGGAAATATTTTGAAAAGCAATGTAGAACAATTGTTCAAAATAATGTTTTGAACAATATGATACCAAAAATTGTGTTGTTAGTGGCCCCGGTAAGGGGTTAAAGGGTCGGCCCCTAAAACACAGTTGTCTAGATATCTCGAGAACGGTTTACAATTCATGAACACTTGTAGAACAAAATATGTTTATATTAGCGAGACTTTTTATTTGATATCAAGAAAAAGGGGCTGACCCCTCAAATTAGGGGTTTTAAAATTTTAAAATCGGACGATGCATTACAGAGAAATTGGGGTTAAAAAATTGAGTTTTCCGGAAATTTTGATGCCGCGTTCTTGGTTTAAAAAATAGTGCAAAATTCACACTGAAAATAACTTCTACTGAAAATGATTTGCACTGATCATAAAACTTGATAAGAAAACATAAATTATATGCATATTTTAGAGTTTGCAAAGCTAAATACAAAACTGAAATCCGTATTAAAACAGATCATGCATTACAAAGATATCGGGGTTTAAATATTGATTTTTCCGGAAATTTTGATTCCGCGTTATTGGTTTGAAAAAAATAGTGCAAACTTCACACTGAAAGTAACTCCCGCTTAAAACAATTCGTAAAGATCATTAAACCGAACTCCTTTTTATTAATTTTAATCAGAGTGTTAATCGAAACGATTTCCTTACTTTGATCAATAATTACTTTGTCAGTTTGTATTAGTCTTTTAAGTTTTAATCGAAATAATTATCGTACGATTCCCCTTGTCAACTCCCCATGTTTTGACTGCGAACAACATAGGAAAAAGCCTACCAATTATTTTCCCATAGAACTCTATACAAACTTTAGGACCTCTCAGTACTGTACTATGACAATAGCAGCCAAATCTTTGGTATCATTTGAAACTTCATTTTAAGCACTTTCAGAAATTTCCAAAAAAAATACATGGTCCCGTGGCGTTTATAGGTCAAATTCGCACTTGTTTACAACTTACAGCGATCAGCAATAAATGGCACCCTGCATAAAAAATTAACCCCCACTCCTACAATCTCCTTTGGCATTTCTGTATTTTCTGCAATATTCCCTCATCCCATCATTTTTTTTCAAACATTTATATTTTGGCTTTAAAATGAAAATAATTACATACCTGAATTCAGCCAATCGCCTGACGCCTATCCATTTATTCCGTGTTACAATGTTCTATAACTTTTTCTCTGATGTCAACATCCGGTGCATTGGTACTCTTAGTCCAACAGCTGATAGCGGTGTGTCAACATTTTTAAATGAAGAATGGCCTGCAAGACGTCGATAGTGGAAATTTCAGCTCAACTAACGTATGACAGATTATAAAGGTATGTTTCAATACAGGATATGGTTTACTGACTTTTTCTTTTCAAAGTATTTGCACTTTTCAAACTAATCCGAGATTTCTCTGACTCTAACCTCGCTTTTGACGTGCGTCACAATTCAAAAGCGGACGTTAGAGTCAGAGGAATCTCGGAATATTATTTGTCCAGTGTATTTTTACGTGTATGTTTTGCACACCACTCTCTTTAATTTCTATTTATTATTATGTATATGCATGTCTTATTTTGTATTGAACAATTTAACACACCACACACTGTAAAACAGTGCAATTAAAAGGGGTTGATGTCCTAAAGTACACAAGATTATAATGTTGTAATTAGAGTGCATGTTTGCATGATGATAACTTAACCCTAAATATTTGAATGTGCAACCGACAGCCAAAGCTTCGTAAAAATGTTCATGGAATTTTAGGCACACTAAACATAGTATTGTTTTTAAAACATGTCAATAATGAGAGAAGAGAAAAAAAAACCTCGCTAAATTTATTTGCGAAAACAAAAACCCAGTAGAATTCATTTAATAAGAAATGGTATAGCAGAAAATTATACTTTGACGATGTTCGGATGAAATACTGTAAGTCGTTTTAATTCCACAGTGTTAAACTTTAACGATTTCTACTAAAGTACCAATTAAAAATTCAATTGATCAGAATATAAGCAATTAAACGTTTTTAAAAACTAATGATAGTATTCACGATGGGTTTAATTTTGCAGGAAAATATTAAAAATCATAAACATAGTGAAATTAAAACCATCGTGATTATTTCCCAATCTACAATATTCCTTTGTAGTTTACGAATTGAAATATTGACTTTTGCTCTATGAGAAACTCTCTCTCTCTCTCTCTCTCTCATAATTTGATGTGTATATGCCTAAGAAAATATCTAAATGCTATATTAGACTTGATATACACATTTTTGCTTTTGTAGTGACTAAATGAAAATGTCATGTATCGGGATATGCCATACAAATTACACTGCATGGTCAGTGTATTTTTATAGAAATATTATGAAAATGTTAATGTAAACACAGCTATGATTAGTACATGTATGTACAGCTTATTGATTGTTTGCTATTTCAGCAATTGGTGGCCACATGGTTTTCACCTGTTCATTCTTTTCAGCTTTTGAGGTCTGTCACCTCTACCCACATGCATATACCTTGTGTTCTACAGACTATTTACCGGTAATTCAAATTGAATCGGATAATTCATTAACAGTTACTGTAATGGAACTCTAAGAAAGCATCATGTCTTGTTGTGGTTTGTGTTTGATAAGAGATTATAACAAACAAGATTAAGGCTGTTTATTAGTGTTTAAAGTAATTTACAATTGTTAGCTGTGAAAATTTGTTTTCCAATAAAAGTGCGCAATTATGTTTTCTTTATTTTGTTTTTTATAATTTCATAATGATCAATATTTAGGTGTGTTTACATAAATGAAAAATCACCCCACTCTTTCCAATTGTCACCATTAAGATTACATGTAGGATATGTAAATGTACATTTGTTCTTCAAATAACATCCGCCATGATAATTACTTTTGAAATGAACAAGAAACAACAAATTCTTACCTTATAATGTATATATGCATACAAATGTAGGAAAACTTGTAAAATTTGATCATTTTTCATGGAAGTTTACCTCGTCTCCAGTTACCCAGGTGTTTGAATTTTACTTTATAATAAGGCAGATGTTGAACTTGTAGGTCTTACTGTTTTAGCATAGTTGAAAGGAGACATTAAGAAACCAGAATAGATTAAATATTCAATAAATATGATTGTTAGCTTACTTTTTTCATGGATAAAAGAATTCACATGCAGGAATACATGTCTATTAGATAATTATAATGATAATTCAATAAAAAAAGGTCAAAATTTAGTATCATTGATGATTATTTTCAAATATGTGTGAAATGTGACTCAAAGAAATTGCCACAAGTTTCATAAAATTAGGTAAAAGATTTCAAACAATGACTTTTTAAGAAAATCAAAAGATTTGGGGGGGGGGGGTACACAGTGTACATGTAAGGACATTTCTAAGTGATGTGATGCTTTTATCATGATAATATCATGTAGATGTATGTTGTATTGAGAAAAGTTTCTTATTGAAGGAGATTGACCTCTAAAATGTTAGGCAAAGATGTTTTACTATGGAGACCCCAATAAGGCTGTGTTGAATAGAGGAAAGTTGAAATGTTGGGTTCACTTCAATGGCTATATTTTTCTTAAACCTCAATGGAATTGGGGATTTTGGGTGTACTTTTTCTCAGAATTGCATTAGTTTTCTAAGTCTAAGACAAAACATCTTTTCATTAAATAATAATGTACTAAGTTAAAGGTAGCAAGGGACAGTTTCGAATAAAGTGCCTGTTGATAATTTTGTAAAATTGAGAGTTGCTGTACTTGAAGGCTTATGAGTGTTGTTATGATTCATGAAATGAATTTTAATGATTATCTTTAGTTAGAGGGATGTCTCCCGTTTGAACTGGTATGCAATATGAAGGCTCCTAATGGTAAGTGCATGAGAAGCAGGAGTAAATTTTGAAACTTGCGGCTATGACTGATGTGTTGGCTGCACAGTGATATTGCAGGTTACACATGGGAGGTTATATAACTTGGAATGTAGGTGGATGGGATATTATATACCTTTTTACTGGCTATGAGGATGCAGCAAGTTTATTTTCCACCAAGACAGCAACTATGTCATGAGGCCAAGCCGAGGGAAATAGTTGTTGTTGAGGGGGATAATAAACTTGCTATTGTCAAAATAGTAAATATGTATTTTATTATCCAAAAATTTTATTTGTCAGCAATGCAGAATTTTTTCTATGACAAACAACTCAGAGTTATCGGAGAAAGAATTTAATGCAGCGATCGGATTACATCAGAGGTGTTCCGAGTTTGAAAATGAGAGAAATTGAATAAATGCTGCTGTTGAACGGTTTTGATGACTATTCACCATGGGTAGATAGCACGGAAACTATTTCACGATTAGATAGAAAAGCATATTTATCCGCCTGTCTCTCTGCCAAGATCACTTATCCGGAGCATAGCTTCTCTCTCTTTGGCTCAATCTGGCTCATACTTCATCCACAGAGTGCCTTTGGAAAAAGGGTTTGCAGTAACCTTAAACTATAGTTATAGGTATAAGATTAAGGTAATCGCAGAGCTATGTATTAAATTCTTGCCTTTTTATTTTTTTTCCAACTCAAATATTTCATACACGCTTGCATCGATTGCTTTGAAATTTACAGGTTTTATGTGTATTTAAAAGATCTCTATGATATGAAAAAAAATATTTGTTGACGTCATCACATTCGTCACATATCGACGTTTTTCACGTTTTTAAAAGTGATTTTGTCCGGATCTTTTCTCATTTTTTATTAAAGATAAAGCTGTGACGTTTACAGAGAAGATAGAGCTATATATCATTTTACTTTGGACACTTCCGGTCGAAACTGGAAGTACATGTAAAACCATTTTTTTAAAATTTTCATAATTTTCAATATTCAAAATTAAACATATTTATCCAACGTTAATTTTCATGCTGAGTACGGAACTAAATTCGGTTTTTTAAAATACAGAAATATCGGGATTTAAAAATTGATTTTTTTTTCGGAAATTTCGATTTCGTGTTCTTGGTTTAAAAAATAGCGTAAAGTTCAACTCGTACCAAAAATAATGAATCTTAATATCTGCAACCTTAGGACTAGGCCTGCCGCGCATGCGCGAAATTTTGTAAACATCCTGTAGTTCGAGTTTGTTCAGATAGAATCGAGAGTATGTCGGTATGTTATGCTACATCCATTTTAATGATATATTACACTTAAACCTTATCTTAAACAATAAATAAACATTGTTGGTAACACCGTGATCTATATAGTGTACCCTTTTCGATCTCGAATGACCCTGAACTTGTGATATTTATAACGTAAGCATAAACCAGGGACGTATACATGGTACATTCATCCTTGCATAAACGTAAGCATCGCAAGAAATATTATTATGTTTATAAGGCTTAATTTTGATAAGGGACTCGTGCATACACATACATTCCTTATAAATTAACAAGTAGAATGAAGAATAAGATATTTATTTCAAATAATGAACCCACAGGGTGTATACCAAACATAAAATATATTTGGAATTTGATGACATAGCAAATATATCATTGACTTATTAAAAAGAAACATTGTGCTCGGTTTGTTTACATGTATGATCTATTAAATAAATGTTATGGATATTCATGTAGCATATCGCACCATTTTATTAAGGGGGCCGGGCATTGTAATTTAAAATAAAAGTATTACAAGAATAAACATATTTTCTGGCAAAGAAATTAAAGTAATATATAACATGTATAACAATGTTTGACGATATGTATAAAGTATAGCAGTTACCTAAGTCTACCTATAAATAAACATTTTTTTCTTTGACGATTCATGTAGGCTATAAAGGTAGCAATCATTGCAGAAAAAAATAATGTGGGCTATGTATTTTTTTTTGCAATATATTGCCACCTTCATACTCTTTAATATTGTTATTTTCTCTATCTGCAGAAGAATTTGAAATAACAATTTAATGATTTATCAGAATATCTGACACATTGGATCATAAAAGATTAAAAATGTCAGATATTACATCATCAGCCTCCAAAGAGCACTCATTAGACTTATTCAACACTTTGTCATTCTGATCAAATATATTATCTCTTCTTTTAATCTTGCCGGGATAATCCAGATCCTCTCAAAGTTAGATGTTGTTATGATGTATCACAGCTTGTGATTGGTTTAATTCTTTTGTCTCTGAACTTACAATTCTGAGAACATTACCAATATGATATGTATAATGATATACATATCATAACAATAAATTTATTTATATGATAAATAGGACAAAGTATGGCATTATTCTCAAACAAACTATGGGTAACTCTTCACAATAGAATATTTTTTATTCAGATGATTGAGATGATCCATATTTTCATCTGAGTCTGATGGTAGCCTGTGGAAGGAAATTATTTAAACATAAATGAATGCATGTAGAACAGTTTGACTTTCCTATATTTTCCCAAAGTATAATTAATCTTTTATGCGTGTTAAGACATATTCATGGTAAATAATATTTTTTAAAGGTCATTACCTATGGACACTAACTTTAATTATGAATACTTGCATATAGATTAATACATGTATATACAAACATGAACATGCATTTGTATTTAATTCATTTATGTATACATATAATAGGAAATACAGCTTTGATGACCCTAATATGCATTATCAATGAATGATTTTTATGCAAATACTTTCAGCTTAACCTATTTTTTTTAAAAATGCACCATCACATCAATGTTGACTTTTTGTAGTGTTAAATGTGTATTGTACATTATACAATTATAGCTTATAGGTTTAAATGACATGAACAAAAGTTGTTTTTTATTTTCCAAAATTATACAAAAAAAATTAAACGTTTTATTGACATTACTGGACATGATTTATTACATATTATCATGTATTTATTGACACCAAATTCTAAACTCTACATTGGTTTACTTGCAACTAATACATATTTTCCACTCTCTCATAAAAAGTACAAAATGATTCGTATAAAATAATTAAAAGCATATATCCTTCTTTGAACAATGAAATTATGATTTCGAAATGAACGTCCATAAATTAAGGTCAGACGACACGTTCCTCAATTTTATATAACTTTTTCCAGGAATTTGTTAATGGTTTACTACTACTTTGACAAGCTTTCTTGCAAAAAATTAGGGTACCTTACCAGGCATTTCTTCAAAATACTAGAGTATGCAATTTCTTATATAATCTTCTTGAAAATATACTTGAATTGCTGATATAAAAATAAAAAAATCTGCAGCAGAGCAAAATTCACTATATTAGAACTATATCTCCGCCAGGGCGGGGCTTTGAACTCACGACCTCTAAAACCTTTACGCTACTGGAAGTGAGCGGCCACGGTTCTAACCACTCGACCATCTAGACATTTAATCAAATCCACGTAAATTTTGATCATTTTAAAAGTAGTTATAAAATTAATATTTTTTATTGGAACTCTTCATTACGAGGAGATACAAAAAGATTCTCGAGGAACGTGTCGTCTGACCTTAAAAACAATTTTTTTTGGTAAAATTTCACTGAAGATGTCTATTCTTCTTGTTTTTATCAACTCTGCCAATCATCTTTTAATCTTTAATATAAAAAGTAAAAATAGATTATAATATTAAAGCTGTTAATATATGTGTGTTACAATTTGTCTCTCTGGGCCTCATCAGTCAGGTAAGAGATCAAACTGTTACACTAAAAATTATCAAAAATTCCCTGATACCTTCCTGGTTCCGTTTAATAATATTAAAAAAACAACCCCAACCCCCCCCCCCCCCCCCCCTCCCCCAATTCCAAATGCATATCAAATTATCATAATAAAACTTATTATTAGATTTTAAGAAATTCATTACTCTTTTTAAAATGATTTTATGCAACCAGGAAAGTTTCGGCCCATACTCTTATCTATCAGACAGAAAACATACACAAAAAGTGCACACCAATAACTGTATTTATCTCCATTTGGCTATAGACGTCTTAAACTTATACATGTATCAATCTGTGTTATAAAGTCGAAGCATTTATCAACTTCTGGAAACAAAGAAGCAACAATAGTGAATCTGTACATGTAGTCTTGAACTGTATAAGGGGCCTGGTTAGTAGGGAATTAACATAAATTAAACCTAAAACAATGTTAGTAAACTAACAAATCTGCATGCCAAATACGGGCAGGTGAAACTTATTTTTGTTTTTAACTGTTAACTTGGAGCACATTAAAATTTGGAAAAACAAGCTGCAACTCAGCACTGGTCTGTTCACCATTGCCAGTCTGCTACTGGACTGACATGATGCTGGTTACAGATGTCAACCATCTATCACAAACTTTTTAAACCATGAAAGATCAATACACATATATTATTCAAGTCAACACCTGCAGTTAAGTAACTAGAAATGAAAATAAAGTAATTATTTTCAACATTTGAACAAAAATAACACAAGAACAAAACAACAAGAATGGTAAACAAATGAAATGATAGACAAATCTGAAGAGAGAGAGAGTTCTAGTCCTGTTGTATTGTTTGTCATCCTCCAGACCTTGCCGCCCACAAAGGAGATAACAACAAAATCTGGAGAGAGAAAAACCTACTATAGGTCATTTTCGTGTCACCTACATCAGTCTTATGTCATCCCTAAAAGCCAACAAAGATTTTATTCTACATTTGTACTGTTTTGGCCACCTGTAAAAACTATATCTTGTGTTTTGCCATCACTTTGTTTAACTGTTATCTTCTTATTATATAAGGAAGGAGGAATTCTAAACCAAGATGGTAGACCTTGAGCTGTAGTTGGATTTATAATTGGACCTTGACTTTGTGGTTGAAGAACAGTGGGTTCAGTAGTTGGAACTAGCTTTAAAGGTGGATATGGTGCTACAGAGGGACCTGACCTTTGACCTTGGGAATCACTGGGTTCTTGTTCCATCTCTTGATTAATTTTTCCTATTAACTGATCTTTTTCTTGTTGAGATGGTTTGCTCAGTGGTTTTTTAGTTTTTCTCCCAGTATTTTTATTTGTTGACCTAAAACGAGGCTGTAACACATTTTTAGCTACTGATGACATTTTTTCTGTTTTTTTAAACTCTTTGAGAGAGTTTGGAAGTTTTTCACATCCATTATTGGCAGAGATGATGTGATCTAATGCTGTAATTATGTTATCTAGCCTATGTTGCTGAACTAAGGGGCTATTATTGACCTGAGACATAATTTCATTCAGCCTATCTTGTATACCTCTAATCTTCATAGACTGTGAGTTGCTGGAGGCATAAGAGTTTTCCTGTGATGGACTTGTGACCGTTTTGCTTGTCTGAATACAAGTTTCTGACTTATCATCTGATTCACATCTGTTTCTATCCCAAAAGAGTAATGATTGGACATTATGAATATGTTTACATATGTTTCCTTCACCATAGTCAAAACAGTTACAAACAAGAATATGCCGACACAAATCTACACATGGTACCTTTTTACACTTAGAGTAACAATGTTTTTCAGAACATTTTTTTAGAATTTACAATAACTGTATATAAGCTGCCTTTTGACATAACTGAAAATGTGTTTTCATTAACTTGAGAAACTGAGGAATCTGAAATTTCAAAACTACTCTTGTGTCTATCAGCTGTCTGAATATTTTCGTCTGAAGGGATGCTAAATTTGCTAGCGGCCAAATGCTTGAAATACAAGTTGTTCTCTATCTGTAATAATGTTTCAAGAAGTATATCTATTCTACGATTTCGTTTCCCTTCAAAGTACACAGTTTTCAACTGATTATGAAAGCTTTCCAAAAACATGTTTGTATTTACCTTAGAATATTCACCAGTTCTAAAACGCATTGCCCACTTTTCCTTTCTACACAAGTAAAAATCATTAATATATTTAAGAAAAGCCTGGTTTGTGCACGATAATTTTTGTACTAAAATATCCAAGTATTTATCTAACAAAACTTTGGTTTTAGCATCCATTGCAGCACATAACAAACAATAAATTTCTGCTTGCTGTTCCCTATCTTTTATATATTGTTGAATTTTAAGACGCCAGTTTTTGTGAATGTGCCAAATACAGAGGCAATGTTGCAGACCTGGTCCAAAAACACTCTTAGCTGCATTCCACCCAGCAATATCATCATCTGTCATCAAAATGTTTACTTTTGTTTATGGAGATTTTCTTTTTACTGCATTTAGAAATAAAGATATAGCCTGCTCATTTTCTTTGTTGGAAATACAAAATGCAACCGGATATCCATGTCTAAATTCATCAATAACCAAAAGTGTAATTAGCTTGAATGAATATATATTGGTCTTATGGGTGGAATCCATGCAAAGAATCATGGGGGCAAATTTTTCATACATATCTAGTTGTTGTTTAGTCATAATAGCCAGCATGAAGTCTTCCTTACTAAGTCCAGTTGTCTCGTCATCTACATTTTGTTGTTTAAACACTACAACAGGATTAAACTTTTCTCTCTGTAGAGCATCTACTCTCAAATAAGTAGATGTAGCATCGTCACTATGTCTGATAACAGAAGGGTGAATTATTTTTTGCTTTAAGTTGTGAATTGTTTTTCTGTCAATCAAATGATAATGTTTCATGTCTGTCAAGTCGTCACGGTTGTTCCTGTCACTGAATTTCTCCCTAACCTTATCCAGAATTGTATTAATTGGAATTTTTAAGGCTAACATAGTTGTAATTTCTGACTTGATATGATCCGGAATTGGTAGATATTTACTTTCCTCAAAACTTGTCGAATGGGTATGAGATTTAATATATTTTACTTTAACTGTTCCCTCCCTGGTTATTAAAACAGAAAATCTGGATAAACATACTCCATCTAGTTTGCAAGACCCCTTTTTATTCTCCCTTCTCTGTCTATCTTTGGAGTCATTAATACGTATTTTGCCATCCCTATGACAAACAAGAGTGTACCTTTGAGAACCATCCTTATTGAGGGTTTTTGGTCGGTGCAAAACATATCTTGTATTTTTGTTCAAAGATTCATCAGCCAAAAATTTTTCAAAAGTATTTACATTTTCAAAATTTAGATTTTCAATTTTTGATTTCTGCCTCATGAGAACTTATTAAATGGCCAACTAGATCATCAACATGGAAAAATGATAAGTCACATGATGGAACAATGCATGACATTCTCCATTGATTTTCTTTTTCGTGCTCATTCTTCACATGGCGGTTCAAGTTTGCCTTATCATGAAAAGTTTTTTTGCAAATTCTACACATATTTTTGAAAGAATTTTTTTGGTTGTCATGTGGGATTTTGTCATAGGAATGAACTGTCTTTAGATAGTCTGTCTGTCTTGGCAATTCCGGTGTTTGATTAGTATTCGTCTCTTGTGTTTTAGTTTTCAAAGAATCTAAATCAAACTTTTTGCATGCTGAGGGGTCTAAATTCCAATGATAAAAACTTTTTGCAGTTGAGGGCACAAATATTTCTTGATGGATAGGAATAGCCTCAGTCACGGTTTCATAATGTCCTCCCCCCGCTCTTGTCCAAACTAAATGAATCCTAGAAACTGAGTTGCTGAAGTCATGTTCTAATGTAACTAAGTCTTGGTTGTCAACATCACCACCAACAGTAACTAAAACATTAATTCCTAATCTTCTAGATAAAGCCAATATTGACTCTTGTCCAGCAAATGTACCTAGTTGTCTAAGATTATTTAATTCCTGCTGAATTTCTGAATCCAACATTGAATTACCATTATCATGAAAAAAGAAATCTCTAAATAAGCCTAAATTTTGCTCTATCTCATTTATTGCAATATTTCTAAGCTCTTGGTGGTGATTTTGATTTCCAAAGAGTGCCAGACTAACAGACCGAAAAAGACAATTTCCGTCACCTATGATAGGTTGTCTATATAGTCCATAGGAAGCTAGATATTCGTCCTGTCGGGTTCTCTCTCGCTCAGAATTATCTACCACTTGCAAAATAACCTCATTATTATTAATACTACTAATTAGAGAGTCAGGATCCGAAATCTATAATAAAATATATGTACCATTATACACTGGCAAAATCATGCCTCAAAAAATTTTAATTTGTTAATTCAATGAAATTTCAGTAGACAAAATTGAATGAATTATACACAAAAACCATCACCAGAGTAAAATAATTTATGGTGGTGATGGGAATTGAACCCATGTCTATGACTTTCCATACACTACCATTAAAGAATTTAGAGATTAGTAGAACAATATCAGGGACCATCACCATAAGAAGCAAATAATATATAAACATAGGTAATCACAAATCACAACCCTCACTGAGACGAGGCATTACCTTTATGAGACCACCTTTATCATATTATATGAAATCATTCTTAATGATCTTGGTTATTCATGGTTACTGTTTTAACAAAATATCGTATATCATATGTTAAAAAAAATTGTATGATAATCATATGTTCATTTCATACAGTATTGTAAGATATTAATGATTATCAATACAATAATATATGATATTGCATGCTATGATACTAATATATATTACCATATAATACTGTAATAAATAATGATGTAACATGACATTGTAACATATGATATGACATTGTATCATGTTATACATTATTGTATTTGATCACATAATACAATATCATAGTACATGATTACTTAAGAAATGAATTTAATTTCTACCTATGTTATACGATATAACAAAACTTGGAGCAGTTTATGATTTAAAAAGCCTAAATTGTTATACTTGTATAAATAACTCGTATAACATAGGTAGAAATTAAAATTATTCCTAAGGGGTTATAATTTAATTTTCTTCTATTTAAATCAAATAATAAAGCCCATTAATTAGTTTAAAAATGATAATCTGTACAAAATTTAAACGTAACGTCAAGCAGATTAATACGTTTCGCATGCACATCGTATTGTGATGTAGGCAAGTTATGTTATACGATATATATATGAATTTGTTTAGTGAATCAAATGAGGCGTTACAATCAGAATTAAATTATGATAAAATATTGTATTATGTGACATACCGGGTAATATTATATCACATAATAAATCAAAATATTGTTACATATGATATTATATTTATATAATAGTGTTGTGTTGTGCATGTACTATGCCTAAATAGTAGTCAGGGTTTGATACATAGTGCACGAGCCGGAGGCGGAGACGGAAACTCCCTTTCTCTGCAGAGATTTGAGCAAATTTCGGCGCTGCCATTTTGTTCTGCTCCAGACAAAACAATGTGACGTCAATATTCTAAGGGCAACTACTCTAATTTTAAAGAATTTCAAAGGGCAACTACTCCAAATACTTTAAGAACTTACGGCATGCCGTTTATGTATTAAATACTATGAAATGTCGAAATGAGTAAACGAAACGTCGGCCAGTGACGGCCATATTGCCTAATATTATTTCTCACCGAACAAATATAGAGATATATGAGCCAATCACGTGCTAAGTTTAAACCAATGAAAGTGTGACATTTCAGTCCAAGGGAAAACAATATATCATATGATACATTATTATATATATAGGATCTCTCATGATTTGCGATGGCATATGATTTTCATCCAACGAGTTGTGTGTTTTCTATCCCCGAGCCTCGTTGGATAAAAATCATATACCATCGCAAATCATGAGAGATTCTTTTTATCACATGTTTTACCAAGTATTTTGTTTATCCCAACTATTTCTGTAAAAATTGTGATTGTGAGCTGCACAACACATTATTTACAACACGTCAACAATGTTACGCATGGAATAAAAGTTTCTTGAAGTTTAACAAACAGACATTCATTTTTTAACATTTTTTTATGAATTCATGACAAATAACTAAAACAACATTAAATGTTTCAAATTTATATCTCAACACCCCTCAACTGAATTAATTATTTATTTTTTCATTCTACGCCAATCAACCGTCTAAACCTACGTAATGATTAACTATGACGTCACGTGGCGTAAGAACACACAGTGGAATATCAAAAATTTATCCCATGAGTGATATCCACCGTATACATATTGGGATAAACATGTGATGAATTGCAATATCATATGAAACAATATCATGTGATAAAAATATGCAATACAATATATTATAAAACAATATTGTAACATAATTTACAATACTATACATCACAATATCATGATACAATATAATATCATGTTAAACAAAAAATTGATACAATATCATATCATATAACCTTTTACAATATAATATACGATATAATATTGTATCATAAAAATATATGTGTATCATATAATAAAATACTATATCATAGGTATCATGTTATATCATTTAAGAACAAACACATCTATCAAGCAGGTTTGGGTGAGGAAGGAGATTTTTTTAGCATCCTTGAGAATGGAGATCAGGCTCTGCATCTGAAGCTGCCTTTGTGATTCATTTATATTCTAGTTCAATCACTTATGCAAGGTATTATCTAAAAAACATGTGACCTGTTCAAAAAAAACTAAACCTCATCCAGCATCCGAAACCTATGGCTCTTATTCTGCATCCAAACCTGTCAGGTGCATCATCAGACACACCATCCATGCAAGTTTGGTGAAGTTAGGACGAGTAATAAGTCAGATACAATCATCAGAGGGCACCTGCTTCAAAAAGATTAACCAGCTCTAAATACCATAACCTCCTCCATCATATGAAACCTATGGCTCAGATTCAGCATTCAAGCCTGTCAGGCACATCAGTGTCATAAGATGCACCATCCATGCAAGTTTGGTGAAGTTACGACCAGTATTAACTAAGATATAATCATCAGAGGGCACCTGCTCCAAATGCTTTAACCTGCTTCAAAAACCTTAACCTCCTCCAGCATCTGAAATTCATGGCCCAGATTTATCATCCAAGTCCATAAGTAGGTCCAGATGCATCATCCATGCAAGCTTGGTGGATATATGATAAGTAATAACTTAGATACAAGACCTACAACAACAAGTTTAATCAGGTCCGGACACCGACACCAGGGGCATAGCATAAGTTCCTCCCAACTTCATCTACGAGGGTTGTCCCAAAATAGCGTAGACAAGTGGCGTTATTCAGTTAATCGAAGACAAAGGAGGATGAAATTTGTGCCACAAAGGGTTCAAGAAATTTGCATTCAAATAATGTTTTAAAATCAAATATTGTTTGAGAGAAAATTAGTGAAATGAAAGCATGTTAGATCAGAAATTCGACATGCGGCGCAATGTCAAAAACAAAAAGTTCAAATCAACATAATGAAATGAAAATTGCGAGGAAAAAAGCTTTTCGAATGAAAAAATTCAAATAAAACATACATTTATATTTGATAATAATTATATAATTTACTCAGAAAATGTTTTGGCTATAACAAAACTTATTAATATTTTATAGCGCGTTTTGTGACAAGTTAAAAAGTTACTCGTAATAAAATGACGATGTCGCCGTTTAAGGCGGCGCAGCAGTAACTGATAGAATTTTGTAAAGACCATGAAATAAATCCTAAGCGGCTTTGGAAGTAAATGAAATTAACAAAATCGATTCGAAATGCGTTTTGTGAATAAGTAGTTAAACAACATTAAACATATTTGAACAAGTATGATGACAATAAGTGGGAAAAAGAAACACCGAACGATATCAATGGACGTCAAAATGCTGAACGACACATTTTGGCAAGACGGACGTTAGACAACAGGTAATAAAGGGCAAATTTGGAGCCGACAGATCGTTTGTACTTACAAATATTTAAAAAAAAACCCAGATATATATGTTGAATGCACACTTAGTCTACCTGTTCAAAGATAATATTTTTTCTAAGACATTTTCGGAAATAAAACGTTAATGCTATCGTAAACGATGTTGAGGGTTTAGCAACAACATAAAACTTTTCGACGTCGCATATTGCGCCGCCTGACCAAACTTGTTGTTACTAATTATTCATTTTCTCGAGAAATAAATAAAGTACAGCTTTGAACTTTTAAGTATTGTTTGCCAAAGGGTCATTGAAGAAAACATAGAATGTCTAATGAAATTGCAGTGAACAGATTATAAATTGTGTGCCCTGTCTACATTATTTTGGGACAACCCTCGTAAGTTAGCTAACTATAGGAAAATACCTTAATGAAATAGTCAAAATTTATGGATTTTTTCTTTAATTGATACTTAATAATTTTCAATCCCCAGCAATGTTCGATAACTCTAAATTAATTTGTACCATAAATCTGACTTTTATACAGACAATTTTTTAATTAGTATTCTACTGCTAATATAACCATCAGTCACACAACTACATGCATGGCGAAGTAGATCCACAGAGCACTCCCACTTATAAACCTGTTGGTATAGAGTTCTAGCCATTATTACTATTTTTAAAACTCAACTTGTTTCTTTAATCCATTATATCCATATCATAAATAGGCAAATTTGCAATAACTTTGTAAAATGCATAGATACCATCTAAAAATTTCATTTTATATCATTTCAATATAAAGGTTGAAAGAAAAATATAATTTTTATGATGAAAAAAATTCTTTGTTTTGGGTTTTTTTTTAGAACTAAACTTTATTTACTTTACAATGATTGATAAGCAAGTTCTGCAACTTATATCAATATTAATTTGTTGACAATGAGCTTCCTTAAAACAGCAGAAAATCACTATATCATGATGTATAAAAAGTATTATAAGTCAAATTAGCAACAAAAAAATTGTAATTTGGGATAAAACAATAGGCCAATGTGTTTTAAGTTAACAAAGTCAGGAGTTAGGACAGACAGATGGACATATACTAGAAATAAAGTGATCAGAATAGTTCAGTTGAGCTTACAGCTCAGGTGAGGTTAAAGTCTATGATTCTATAGAGAAGTTTTCAAGTTTTATATGACAAAAAAATTGACTACAGACAGACAGACAGGTTGATTCCAATATACTCCACTAAAATTTGTTTGTAGGAGCATTAAAACATTGGTAACAATACATAACCTGAGGGACTCAGGTAATTTTTTAATTTAAAAGAGCAACAAACGCTGAACAAAAAGTGATCAGAAAGCCCACAGAACCTTGTTACAAGTACACTGTACATATATATATATATATATCAATGTACGATTTATTTGGACTATGGTTTTTGAAATATATCAGGATGATAACATAATTGTGTAATGAAATAAGTTATTTTTGCATTTATGTCTACGCCATTTTTGCAAAATAGCAAATTATTCCATCAAGTTTCATTGTTTCAATAATCCTGATATAAAATCATGAACATGCAAAACTGTAATACTCACCTGTGTTGATCTATCCATAGGGAAATCTTCAGCAGGCCTATCTGTCTATTAAGTAAATATGGAAGAATAATAAGAATACTGGATACATGTAGTTTATGCTACACAATGACTCATTTGTATTTTTTAAAATAATTTTTTTAAAAATCTTATCTGTTTGTAAACTAGTGTTTTGAAAGAACTAGTAAAGGAGAGAAAATCTAAATAAAAATATATCAATACAATATTAACATGCAGCATAGAAATCAAGACAATACACATTTAAAACTCAATCAGGAGAAAGATTTACACAGATTATGGTTTATATGACTTTAAATTTTAGCTGATGGGATAGGGGTGCATGTAACAAACCTCTGGTAGAATTTCCTGCAATGACCCCATTCCAGTATTCTGTAATAAAAGTAGTCCAAGTAGTAGAGTTATAGATACAAAATAAGAGAGACACACATACTTTAAGCCTTAGGAAATAAAACCAATGTAAATAAATTATCTTTGATAAAAACTTGATAAGATACAAGTCAAGTTAATACTATCAATGTAAACGTTTAAAATTATTATTTATAACTTTATAACTATTTATAATTACTGGTATGTTTGACAGTAAACTGTCATCCTATCAGGTTAATTAATTATGTTATTAATGATAATATTATTTTAACCAGACAGTTTATTGTCAGAAAACGAAGCTTTTAATTTTGTATTAGACCACTACTGACTAGATTTAAGTATAAAACTGGCAGATATGAGGCCACTTGAACACTTTATACTTGTTATGACAAGGAATAAGAATATACAGATTCAGTATTGAATAATTCTAATACATACAGGCAAAAAGAAGCCTCCACTGCCTTCCATCATTCCGTCCACTGTAACTATCTGGAATACTACCTATTAAACAGTAGTTTTTAAATATTTAAAGACAACAATAAGTGACGAGGCACAAACACACTCTGGTCCCATTTTATTTGGCAGGTTACAAGACCGTACAACTGTGAACTTGAGACAGCAACCCTTCAGAGATATATTAACTGTTTGATGTATACCATGTTATACAATGACATATTGATAGGAGATTCCCAGTAATGTGAAATGATTATGATAAATGAATAATAAAACTATGAAGTGAAAGCCACTCTTGATTGTAATTAACTTCCTAGAGACAAATACTCTGTACAATCACAGGCCTCTTAATTTCTATAAATAAGCAGATAAATGTAGAAGAGAAAGCTAATCATATATACCCTATCTATATATAAATACAAATACAGATAGGGTATAAATAATTCTCTTATCCTACATTAAGCAGCTTATTGATAGAAATTTAGAGGCCTGTAGTACAATTAAACTATATGTACATGAACTGTACATAATACCGAGCGCAGCGAGAGGCGGGCGAAGCCCGCCTCGCGAAGCGAGGAATAATGGTAACACGTATATATAAGAAAATCAGTGAAAAATGAAAGTTGAATCAGGGGTACTAAGGCCAAAAAAATTTTCTTCCAGCCCTGGGCGCCGCCATATTGGCAGCCATTTTGTTATTAAAAAGTTAGTTCGATCATTGATTGACTGGTACTTATCGATGTTTATTGCCCCTAAACTCGATTAAAATTTTCTAGTGTTTCAATAATAGGTAATTTGAATTAAAAGAAATAAAAGAGGACACCAGATAAGCTTCAAAAGTGCTTCAATCAAGAAACACGACTAGTTCTATGTATATCTTATCAAATTATCAGACGGAAAATAAAAACATTACCATCAAGAACTGAACTTTTAGATACTGAATAAAGTATTCGAATAACGTTACTCTCTTCGGCTATTTCCGAAGACAAAACGTGTACGTTTTACGTCTGAAACATGACTTCATAATGTAGATTGAGCACGCGACGTTTACTTAAACTTTAGCTAATGATTTGAGTAGGCAACCAGGCGGATCCTACTGAGTGCGTTCAAATAAATTTTGATCTACAAAAATCAAACTGCACTGTGTTATATCTGCGCTCGGTCCAACGGTCACACCGTTTACATATTATACTTATAGTGTTTAATTACCTTAATTGATTTCTTGGATGCATATACTCTCTGGATTTAAATACGTATATATGACGTAATACATAAGTAATTGTATATGTTTGCATACATATATCTATGTTCTAAAGTTTGCCTGCACTGATTCACATATATGACTAGGCCTATACCATTTATATGTTTCTCGAGACCCACGGTCGCTTCGTAAAACTTATTTCATTGAAACTACATTGTTTAACTGATATACGTACAATTTATCATTATTAAAAGATAGTGTAAAGCTTGTTTTAATGTTTTTGTTCAATTAAATCTATAAACAATTGAGATAAATAACTAACCATCAAGAAAATCATCACTACAAATCTTTGCAACTTCATAGCTGGCGCCATGTTGAAAGTAGAAGAGATATGCGAATGAACCAGTTTATGGGCATGCGCATTAGCCTAGTCCTAAGGTTGCAGATAGTAAGATTCGAAAGCAATGATAGTACTGATGCTAGACGATCTACTTATATTCTCTTTTGATAGAACCAATCTCATCAGTTGTTCCTAATATGTAAAAACCTCTGAACGTATAACACATTTTAAAAGAGAAAACCTTTTAATAGAGAAACTGTTTATCAAGTTATTTGAAAATTAATTGTGAACAGGTAAATTTTATGCTAAGTTACATGATGGAAAACATAACTAGTACTACAAAATTTTTTAATGTGTTGTATATATGAGAACCACGATCCAGCCATTGCCGTTATAGAAAAGAAAAGTTTTCAATTTAAATGCAGTGGTAATGATCTAATTTGTTTGTTGACTGACATAGTATTGATGATGGCTCAAATTTTATAGGTCTTCTCAAGTGTCTATATTTCATGCATTTTCATAATGTGAAAGTCATGGGAATTAATACCTGTGCAAAAAACGTTTAAACCTTTCTGAAATTTTCAATGGAGATTTTAAATTTGTAAAATAAACAAAGGTCACATTTTATATAAATTAACTTTTTTGTAATGTTACTCGTGTGTACCACCCGTGTCACCTAACATACATCTTACCAAGCGTGTTTGAATTGACTATACATTTCTGTCAGTTGTGTTTTCAGAGAACCTTTAAGGTAGCTCGCGGGTTTAATGCATGTGAGAAAACCTACCCTGAAATTTTGTCCGCGTGATTAATAGGTTTTAGAGTTTTATTTCTAAAATATATTTGGGATTTGTCTGATAATGTTATCGTGATTCAAACACAGCGTCGCTGATAAGATCACGCAAAGCCATTTCAATGAAATATATAGTGAATTGCATATCTTAGTAAAAAACCGCATTTCAAAACTATGTTCCAAACTTTTAAACGATCTAGACGAACATAATTTTACTCAACACAATGACAGAAGAGATTATTTGAATCAATTTATAAAAAATAATCAATATGTGTTCTCGGCCAATTTTTCACAAAACAACTTTAAAGATTTAAAAGATTTTACAAAAACCTATATTTTCACCACGACGTTAGCCCGACGTCATCAATTTCTTACGTCCGAGAACCAAAAATGAAAATGCGCTGGTTGACAAGACTAGCTGATTAATACATATTAGAACATGCAAATCTATTTAACATTATTATGGATGTTGTCGAATTCATAAATGCAATTAATATAAGGTTGTGAAGAGAAGAAACTTGGCTACTTTTGTTTTCATGAAATTCAATGAGTCAATCATTCAATGCAAAATAATTAAGGTCTTCCGTTTCCAACGGAAGACCTTTCTATTATTGTGCGGGAAAAAAATTAAGATTATTCTTATTTTTTTTTTTTTTTGTTTCCTAGACGCGAACTTTGAGGCTTCATATCTTGCTCATTTCTAAACGGTTTTTGCTCAAATTTTCAGGGCTAATGTACTTTACAAAACACTATCTTAAGCAATTCATAAAATGTAGAATTCCCTTTCCGTTAAAGAGTTATTCCCCTTTTAAATTTTTTTAGGGCCTTTTGTTTCCAGACAAAGGCTCCGAGACTATGATAGCAGGGAATGGGAATCCAACGAATTTGAATAACAGAGACATTGTAGTTGTGCACATCTGTTTATGTTTTTAGATTACGTTTTTTATTTAGGAAAAGGTAGGGGGTCAAAAAACAGGATTCAAAAAAGTGCAAAAATTTAGACATGTTTTCCTTTATATCTTTTGAACAAAAAAAATTTTGTAAAGACATGTAGAATAAAAGTTGTGCAAAATAACAAGGGCTTTCATTTGACACCAATAAAAAGGGGCTGGCCCCTTAAATTAAGGGCCAATGGCCCCTAAAACATTTTGCTTAATAACTCAAAAACGGTTAGGATTTTGATATGGCTGTCGCTGGAAAAGTTGTTTGTTGGGATCTCATGAAGGTCGTTTCAATGTTATTTTGTAAGTGGTTTGTGTAGTATGAGTGTAAAAAGCTTTACATGTTAGCATGTACCTGTTTTTATTTGACAAGTTAACGAAAGACTTTGTGCGTACAACTGGCATGAAGTTACCGCAGAAAGTATGCTGGTTTATACAGGAGGCATTAATTCATAAGAATTTTTTTTTTTAGAATACATGCTTTTTTTTAGGAGTTTAAGTCGTTGTTAAGTTCTTATAGTGCACAATCCTTAAAAACGGGAATTGGAAAACAAAACATTCTTTTTCTTTTCTAGTAAAACACAAAATATGGAATGAAAAAATATATGCATTACCTTTTTAATATAAACATCATGCATTCAAAATCTACCTTGAATCAGAGCTGTGTGTGTACCATTACGTAAGCTCTCCCTCGCCCGCGGCCGAGAAAGTCGGTCACCGTGGTCGCGGCTGGACTACCTAGCGGTCAGTGGTTATCTAATACACGAGAGTTGCGTCTCTCATATATGAATTTATTTAGCCGCGAACTCAAGAATTGTTTTAGTTTTGATTACACAAAATCTTTTGTGGATTAAACGATTGGATGTCAAGTAAGAAATTCATGTAGTTCATTTAATTAATAAAAGCAATGTCATTCTCTAAAGCAATAATAGACATAGATCAATTGTGGGTTTTTAGTTTAAAATAAAGAACTTCTATTTGATAGAGTAAGGTCATTATACTGCAAACTTTTCAAATCTTCCTTGGTTCTGAGCTGTGCGTTTCTGTGCGTTGTACCTTTACGTAATCTATCCTTCGCCCACGGCCGAGGAGATCAGCCACGGCTGCATTACCTAGCGGTAAGCGGTTATTTAATACACAAGATTCGCACACCGCGACTTACACTTGCATGCATATGAACGTGCTTGAGTTAATATAGCCGTATATACAAGAACTGTTTTAGTTTTATGTTATAAAGGTTTGTCCTACTTGTATATATTTAATTAAATATTTGAGTGTAAATGAATATTAATGAACGATATTACTCCATATCGGGAAAATCGTTATACATAAACTAATGGTTGGTTTGTTTATGTAAACTACTTTAAAAACTGTACAATTAATGTTTTAAATCAACACCCCCCCCCCCACCCCCCTCAAATATTAAACCTTTAAATAATGATCATCCCTCGCACATGGCTGAGGAGATCCGGCGCGAGTGGTTAAGTGATCCGCGGTCGGTTCGTGTTCTTCTACATGTACCTTATGACGCGTTTATGTTTCATATTTTGCACGGACACAACTTTATTTTATTATGTTTTCAACTATTATATTGGTTTAAGATAAAGTTATTTTACTTTTACAGTTGATGAAGCATTGATTTATACGATAGCGTACAAGGTAGTTTAAAAATCAAATCAAATTATAATCAAAGTTCCATGTTACATGTTTGCGGTAGGTGCTAGCACGATAAAGGAATGCCCTGAATTGAGGCATTCGATGATTATTTTAGAAAATATTCACATGAGTTTAAACAACTTTAGATTAGATTCTATCGGTCACATATTAATCACTTCTGTAGTTTCATTGTGGAAGCGAACTCATTGCTGCCCCCCCCCACTCCTCCCGCCCCGCTGACAGGTGCTCGCGCTGGATTTTTTTTTAATTGGAGAAAAGATATCAAGATCTGTCGAAAAACATTTTTGGTGGTTTCTTCTTATGTGTAACATTTTGTTTCACTTTCCCACCCCTTTGTTTATTCGGCCAGTCTGTGTTAATTCAATTGCCGCATGCGATCGAGAATCTTGTGCCGCTTCAGCGCACACAGCTCAGAACATTTATAGCCCCAGGTCATCAATTGTTATGTATTTGAGTTACAGTTGGAAGGGTGATTTTACTACATAAAATAATAAAATCATAATATAATCTATTTTAATTGAGTACCATGCGTATAGATTCCCATAATAATTAATTTTTTTATTTCCTTTCAATGTTTACATTTAATTTTGTTCAAATAATTAATAAATTTTCTATCATTTAAATTGTGTGCTTTATCAAATTCTGATTCCGATTACCTTGAATTCATTAATTTTCCATTGGCTTTTGACAAAAGAGAGACGCCTGACCATCCAATGAAAACAAATACACAGAGTTTGATTGACAGGTTCAGCCAGGTGCAGGTCTCGCCCGATGTCCGAGGTTATGTGTGCTGCTTGTACACAGCCGAATGGTCTCAGTAAGAGTTATCGATGTAAATAGATAATAAAAATACATGCTTATCAAAACATGATCGTGCAAGTTAAAGTTGATTTAGGTTTGTTCCAATAGAAATCATGTTTCGCTAACTGTATTTAATATTTTTTATGTATAGCGAATTTTAATATTGTTTCAGTACTGAAACATCGCATGAAAACGTTAAATATACATGTACTCTGTAACTAGTCGTCTTTTAATACATATACCTTTCTTTTGTTTGTTAAAAATTCGTTCAATTTTGTTAAAGTAATGTAAAACACGCGCGCCATTTTGAAACAATTAACCTGTCAGAGAGTTCCGAATGAAATCTGATGAACGTTTCAAACGGTTCTCGCACGCTTTGCTCGAAACGATTTACACGCTTTGCCCGAAACGCTAAACGGTTTACATGAAACTCTAAAAGGTTTACACGAAACGTTTCTCGCACGTTGGCCTCACGCTTTTTTGGTGTAGTAGTACGTTTTAGGGTCTGTAAATTTTGTCAGCACGCAATTCTAAACTTGCACATAGTCTTCTAAAATTTAGAAATATTTTAATATAGAAGTTATCTTTGAGAAAAGTTTACGTGTTTTGTAGGCGAGTTCAGTTTAAAAAAGAAATACAATTCCTGACATGAATCATGAGTACATACTTTTTAATGTTTATAACAATGCTTGCTTCCCTTTGAAAATTTAACTCGCCATTAAACATGATCACATTTTTTAAACAATGTTTGAAACGATTACATGAACTCTGCTCGACAAATAGTTTTCCTAAAATATTTTCTTCCTTTCTTTTTTCAAAACACGTTTTATATACAGACTTTCAATTACAACACATTTTTATAACAAAAGCAGAACTGAAAGTATAGTCATTATAATCGTAACATATATTTTCAACTCGCAGCAACAACGGAAGACCTACTCGGGGCTTTGCCACGAGCTCTGCTCTAGTTACCATACAACTATTGACATAAAATAAGATGTAATCGTAACTATACGATAACTAGCTAAAGCCAAAATAATCTTTATAGTACATCGGTATTTGAAATTACAGAATTTATAATTGTAAAACGAGCGAAGTTAATGCATACGGTTCAATTTATTTACAATGTATTTGTCTAAACATGATTTTAGATGAAAGATTCCAACGCACACTCATATCCTATAGAACTAAATGCGACAATGTATGTCACGTCTCTAAATGTTTAGCGCTTACTAATTATAAATGTTTGTATAAACTGCAATTAAGCTTTTATGTTTCTAAAGATCTTTTGTTATTTTTAAAAGAAATGTATGAGTTTGCTATGACGGTCAAATCTTTACGTCGAATCCTATTGTGACGTCAGCAAACCCGCGAGCTACGTTAATATTCGCTAACTTTTCCTTCAACTGGTAAAAACGTGACGATAAACAATGAATGTCACGTGATATGTAATCACTTCTAATGAGATTTGCTTCTTTTTTCATTGCTATCGCTCGAGAGCGCTAGCAACTACATTAATGTATATTTCTGAAATACACATGCTCGACTTCACGGTCGGCATTCTGGGGTAATTACTATAGATAGACTGTACGATGAAATGACAGTTTCGTTTTATCATGAAGAATAGATATGATTAGAATAGTGAAGTTTTTTAATTTGTTGTCTGACCTGCACATAAAAATACAAGGAAACCCTAAGTAATGCAATGCCAAGATTGTAGAGATCAACTGGTTAAACCTAGCTTTCCTAGATAATTCCGGCAAGCTAACAAAAAAAAACCAAATATTTTTTAGAGTATGTCGGAAATAAAAGAAGCAATTAATACAAAGCAGTATCACACAAATACAATTCTTAATTATTTCCATATTTCATTTTTTTAACGGAAAAGCCCGATTGTTTTAACAAAGAAACGCATTTTCAAGCGGGAAAAAATACGTTGAAGCACAAACAAAGCTTATTTCTCATTGGTCAATTTGACTTAAGTCTATTATACTTAGAAATCCGAGCAAAGAAACGAACGACATTCAGGTAAAAAAAAAAATACGCCGAATCGGTATCTGTATCTGGCACGTCGCAGAACCCAATATTGTTTTTTTTTTTTTTTTTTGCAACGGAGAGAGAGAGAGAGAGAGTCGTTCATGTGTTAAATATTGTAGCGACAGTCAGGTAGCTAGGGAGGTCTTAAAATGCCTCTACTTTTAGAGATGTTCTACTGACATGACATGTACGACCTCTACTGGCAAGTTGCTCCAATTGATGCTTGTAATTATAAAAAAAAACTGTAAATATACGAACAGATAACAAGCTGTGTATAGTCCATTGTTTAAAAGAATACTTCAAGTAAGTTACTTTAACGTTTACAAACATTAACTTGAATGACATTGCCGATAAAACTGTACCTTCACACTACTATATTGCCATATTGACCCCCCCCCCCCCCTTTCCCCGTACAGTACTGACAACTTCTGAATAATTAAACGTTAAAGAGAAATCAGCAACATACCCCAGTTGATAACGACCCTTCCTTTGTGTGGTGTATGAAACTGGATTTCATCTATCGATGATAACATCTGTAGACCGGATCATAATAATGGTCGTGAAACTAAAACCATACTTTTTGCATATCACTTACATTTTACATCAATGACGTTAACTTTGTAGCCTTGAAACTTTAAAAAACTTGGTTATCCGACCAGATGTTGTTCAAGTTGCCTGCACATAATCCACAAACATCCACACGACTGGTTTTCTTGTAAATTGTAGGGCTTTTGTTTTTCAAAGGAAGGTAAGATAACTTATAAAATAATGTTTATACCGCTCAAACAGAAAATATTATTAAGCTGTACGCATTAATTAAGTGAATTATGTATTTTGCATTTTCTCTCTTTTATATCAAGTTCAAGAAAATAGATGATATGTTTATATAATTATATGCATGAATGCATATTAACAAACGTTTAAAATCACCTAACAGTCCACGTAGAACTCTTTCTTTATCTCAGGTTGCAATACTGAGTATATTTTGACCTCATTTTAAAGACACGCCGCCATTTTTTTTCATAAAAGAAAGCAATACGATATACAAGTTCAACTGCAATAAGCCTGTCACGCTTCAGGTGTCTCCGACTGGGCAATTTAGATGTTAAAAACAGTTGTTGATCAGATTACAAGAAATGGGCCTGTTGGCCACATTGCGTAAACAACTACTGGTACTGTACCAGTTATCGGCTAAGACCAGTTATCGGCTGAACTAAGAGTTCGGGTTTAAAGCAGGCGACTATCCGATATTTTTAAATTCAGTCGTCTGTTTTGAATAAAGAAAAGTAAGATTGCTTGAAAAAAATTTTTGAATATGATTTAAACATGAGCTTATACGATCATTGTTTACCGCTAATTTACATCTTTGCACTTTCAGCAGTGGGGGAAGCGACCTAATAAATTAAAAATAGAAAATGACCTCTTTGTGATACGTGATTATATCCTTCCTTTGATTTGACATATAAAATAAATACATATTATATGTATAAACAAAAGGAATTCACTAAAATCTAAGAGATTCAAAGTGCATTTAAATGTCTGATTGCACAGTTATGTATTGAATAGTCTATGATTTTGTGTATTACCGTATGATAACAAACGAATAATTTTATGAGTTTTGTTTATGTATCATAACCCCTACGACTTAAGTCTGGCCCCACAAGGGGCATAATTCTTGAAAAATACATTTTGCAGAGAATAAAATCAACATGTAAAGGGATTTTACTATGTTATAGCACTAAGCCGATAACTGGTACAGTAAATCGTAAAATCTCAGCAAATTCGGGGTGTGCAAAAAAGCACAAAACAAAATATTTTAGTTCTAAACAATGATATAATCAAACAGATTGATAACTAAGGACTTCATCATTTAAAGCATGTCAAGTTTTATCCAAAAATATCAAGAAATATGGAAATACCAAAAGAAAACGGTAAATTTTAGCCGATAACTGGTACAGTGCCAGTATGTCGTCTTAACTACATGTATTAAGCTTTATTACCATGATAATTTTAATACATGTCTTATTTTCAAGCATTCATTAAGATCATTTATCTATCTGAAAATCATTTAACTTAATTCTGCTCATATGTCTGCAAAATTCAATTCTTCTAACAGGAAAAAACTAAATAATGCTTAATATACTCATAAAGATTCAAACTCTCCCGTTGTGGCCCATACATGGGATTATGTTATGACTTTACTGTCTTTTTATGAAAGACACAATATGTATTGGGCACCAATTAAAAAAAATGTTCCCATTTTCCACTAAGTCTGCTAAAATACAATGCTACTTTGTTTTATAAGAAAAACAAATGCCAGTTTTTTTATGAAATTATGTAATATAATATGTTACGCCTTTGAGATATTATGAAACCTGGCATGTTCAGGTATTGTTCATCTTAACATTCGATAAGAAAGGTAAAGAAACATACCATTCCTTCTTTGTATTTCGGGGTTCTTTAATACCCTGCACTTCGAACAGAAGAACATTAATGCAGTTAAAATAAAACACAGGAAAAAACATACATTATTATAAAAAAATTAACTCAACCAGATAGTGGTAAGCAAAACTTATAAGGATTATACCAGGTCTGTTTTACAGTGATTAAATGCAACAGTAATTTAAACTAAATTTGCACTAAAGAACTACACATGCATTAACATTTTAAAAGTTTCAATGATCATTTCTGCATCAATTAAATTGTAAAGGATGAAAAATATCACGCTTTGTTACATGAATGCAGAAGATATGTACTATTATTATTTTTTGCGCAAATGAAATAAGGGTCGCATTACAAACCTAGACTTGTTGCACATTTAAGTTTTATACACAATGTTTCATTCCTTGCCGGGAAATTCGTACAACTTGATTTTAACTTTAGAAGGTAAAAAAAGGAAAGATTCCGTACCGTAGACTTTATTTCATGCTCACATTGAAAAATACAGTTGTTTTAATTTATCAATTGTTGCTTCAAAAATCGATCAGTATCAATAGACCGGAATACATACGCATACAAGTACAAGCAGATTTGGCGAAGGAAAAAGTGCATAATTGTTTATTGGTGACTTAATTATTGTACACCATTAATAAATGCAGGTAATTTGTACATTTATCATACGTAAAAAGCTACGATAATACAAATGCACAAATATACAAATACACTGGGGCCCGTTTCTCAAAAAGGCCTTCGTCCAGGCGTAAGCTTAGTCCGGACTAAAGTAGGGACTAAACCTCAAAACCAGACTAAGTTGCGTTTCACAAAAAGGCGGAAACTTAGTCGGGACTAAATTTGGGTTTAAATCTACGCCTGCTAATGGGTAGGCGTAAGTCCTTAGTCTGTGCACAAAAACGGCGAGTGTTTTGTTTTTAAGGCAAAATAAACAGAGAATTTTAATTTTTGGTTTGTTGTACGTGTTATTAAGGTAAACATTCACATTTATTGAAATATTTGTACATGTACATATAACTATAAAAGATACCTATTGTTCGATAACTGTTCCTATTTCTAAATAAATTAAGATTAAATCAATTTGATAATTAATTGGCTTATCTTATTGAACGCATATAATATACATTGCTACTCATTAATGAAATCTACTTTAAGTATGAAGAATTCAAGATGGGTATACCCCGATAAATGATATATTTTTAACACAATAATTAAAAAGATGCTATAATTCTAAATTAAACATGTATTCCCAACAAGATCGATGTATACATAAGTACGAATAGATTATTGATCTTGAAATCAATACTCGGTAAGCATAGACTAGAATTTAATGTTTCTAATCAAATTTGAACCTATGAAACAAAATTGATTTCAAAATATTGAGAATACTCCTTTGAATAGGAGCAACTCAAAACGTTTACAGTTGTAATTTGTCCTTGTGTGTTGTTGTATATTCTTTACCTACATGTATATAACTTACAACTTTACAACACGTATATATTCTCATTTTTCATTTTTTTACTCCTAGTATTTTTGCAAAACCGTATGAAAGCTACATATATTTTGAATGTTTATGACCTCGCATTTAGATACATGTACAATCAATTTTTGTTAAAATATTACTTAAAATTATGTTTTAGAAGCGTGCAGAGTGTGTATCAATTCTAGATCTATCGACAAGCGTTTGTCAAGGTTCTTGAACATTCTAAAATTTCACATGCACACCTTGGATTTTCGGAAATCAAATTCATTAATCTAATCAATTCTACGATTAAGTGATCAATTGCCTCCATATTAAACATCGATCGTAATTCTTTTTAAATAGGTATGGTTTACATGTACTATCGATGATCTTCGTGCATATGCATATGTGTTGTTTATTTGTACTCATTTCACTGAATTGAACTTTAATTACTTGAATTCACGATGGTTTTGTTTCATCATATTTAAGTTATATGTATATCAAGGGGTGTTTTTTTATTTATTTCGAAGTTGTCGACTTGCAATACAAAAGCGTTGTTTTAGCAGTTTTACAACATTTTGCATTATTTACAAATTTAACAAGCGTGCATTTGTCATACTTATTTTAATCAAGATACTGTATACAGGGTTATTTTTGTCCCGTGTAATTTCCGCCCTTCTACACTTGCAAACAGTTTCGCTCTGCCATGAATTCGCCCAGTCACAGTTGTTACTTAAGTTACTTAATATTAGACACTGATAATCAACAAGTCTCAAATTCACCCGCTGACAACGAGAGTGAAATGATTGAAAAATTAAACGGGGGTCAATAATTCCATGTATACAGTATATATAACTTTCAACCCCCCCCCCCCCCCCATCCCCCGAAAAAAAACAAAACAAAATAATCAATCGATTTAACCAACAAGTGAAAAGCTGTCAATGTGACAGCAAACCGGGTTTTCTTTTATGTAAACTGTATCCATAATCCATGTCAACCCTTATCCAGTGAAATGGAGTACCCTACATGTATATGCAACATTTTGCCAAAAAATGACTAAGTTCAAAAGCTAGTATTTTTTTTCATAAATTATCGGAAATCAAAATCCTAGCAATATGCACACCTCTAATATATGTACAATTGATCTGCAAAAGAACAACTTCCTATCTTGAGAACTGTAGGAGGAGTTATCCGTACAATGAGGGTACCCTATATGCAATATTTTGCCAAAAAATGACTAAGTTCAAAAGCTGGTATTTTTTCGATAAATTATCGGAAATCAAAATCCTAGCAATATGCACACCTCTAATATATGTACAATTGATCTGCAAAAGAACAACTTCCTATCTTGAGAACTGTAGGAGGAGTTATCCGTACAATGAGGGTACCCTATATGCAATATTTTGCCCAAAAATGACTAAGTTCAAAAGCTGGTATTTTTTCGATAAATTATCATAAATCAAAATCCTAGCAATATGCACACCTCTAATATATGTACAATTGATCGGCAAAAGAACAACTTCCTATCTTGAGAACTGTAGGAGGAGTTATCCGTACAATGAGGGTACCCTATATGCAATATTTTGCCAAAAAATGACTAAGTTCAAAAGCTGGTATTTTTTCGATAAATTATCGGAAATCAAAATACTAGCAATATGCACACCTCTGATATATGTACAATTGATCTGCAAAAGAACAACTTCCTATCTTGAGAACTGTAGGAGGAGTTATCCGTACAATGAGGGTACCCTATATGCAATATTTTGCCAAAAAATGACTAAGTTCAAAAGCTGGTATTTTTTCGATAAATTATCGGAAATCAAAATCCTAGCAATATGCACATCTCTGATATATGTACAATTGATCTGCAAAAGAACAACTTCCTATCTTGAAAACTGTAGGAGGAGTTATCCGTACAATGAGGGTACCCTATATGCAATATTTTGCCAAAAATGACTAAGTTCAAAAGCTAGTATTTTTTTCATAAATTATCGGAAATCAAAATCCTAGCAATATGCACACCTCTGATATATGTACAATTGATCTGCAAAAGAACAATTTCCTATCTTGAGAACTGTAGGAGGAGTTATTCGTACAATGAGGGTACCCTATATGCAGTATTTTGCCAAAAAATGACTAAGTTCAAAAGCTGGTATTTTTTCGATAAATTATCGGAAATCAAAATCCTAGCAATATGCACACCTCTGATATATGTACAATTGATCTGCAAAAGAACAACTTCCTATCTTGAAAACTGTAGGAGGAGTTATCCGTACAATGAGGGTACCCTATATGCAATATTTTGCCAAAAAATGACTAAGTTCAAAAGCTGGTATTTTTTCGATAAATTATCGGAAATCAAAATCCTAGCAATATGCACACCTCTGATATATGTACAATTAATCTGCAAAAGAACAACTTCCTATCTTGAGAACTGTAGGAGGAGTTATCCGTACAATGAGGGTACCCTATATGCAATATTTTGCCAAAAAATGACTAAGTTCAAATGCTAGTATTTTTTTCATAAATTATCGGAAATCAAAATCCTAGCAATATGCACACCTCTGATATATGTACAATTGATCTGCAAAAGAACAACTTCCTATCTTGAGAACTGTAGGAGGAGTTATTCGTACAATGAGGGTACCCTATATGCAGTATTTTGCCAAAAAATGACTAAGTTCAAAAGCTGGTATTTTTTCGATAAATTATCGGAAATCAAAATCCTAGCAATATGCACACCTCTGATATATGTACAATTGATCTGCAAAAGAACAACTTCCTATCTTGAAAACTGTAGGAGGAGTTATCCGTACAATGAGGGTACCCTATATGCAATATTTTGCCAAAAAATGACTAAGTTCAAAAGCTGGTATTTTTTCGATAAATTATCGGAAATCAAAATCCTAGCAATATGCACACCTCTGATATATGTACAATTGATCTGCAAAAGAACAACTTCTTATCTTGAGAACTGTAGGAGGAGTTATCCGTACAATGAGGGTACCCTTTATGCAATATTTTGCCAAAAAATGACTAAGTTCAAAAGCTAATATTTTTTCGATAAATTATCGGAAATCAAAATCCTAGCAATATGCACACCTCTGATATATGTACAATTAATCTGCAAAAGAACAACTTCCTATCTTGAGAACTGTAGGAGGAGTTATCCGTACAATGAGGGTACCCTATATGCAATATTTTGCCAAAAAATGACTAAGTTCAAAAGCTGGTATTTTTTCGATAAATTATCGGAAATCAAAATCCTAGCAATATGCACACCTCTGATATATGTACAATTGATCGGCAAAAGAACAACTTCTTATCTTGAAAACTGTAGGAGGAGTTATCCGTACAATGAGGGTACCCTATATGCAATATTTTGCCAAAAAATGACTTAGTTCAAAAGCTAGTATTTTTTTCGATAAATTATCAGAAATCAAAATCCTAGCAATATGCACACCTTTGATATATGTACAATTGATCGGCAAAAGAACAACTTCCTATCTTGAGAACTGTAGGAGGAGTTATCCGTACAATGAGGGTACCCTATATGCAATATTTTGCCATAAAATGACTAAGTTCAAAAGCTGGTATTTTTTCGATAAATTATCGGAAATCAAAATCCTAGCAATATGCACATCTCTGATATATGTACAATTGATCTGCAAAAGAACAACTTCCTATCTTGAAAACTGTAGGAGAAGTTATCCGTACAATGAGGGTACTCTTTATGCAATATTTTGCCAAAAAATGACTTAGTTCAAAAGCTGGTATTTTTTCGATAAATTATCGGAAATCAAAATCCTAGCAATATGCACACCTCTGATATATGTACAATTAATCTGCAAAAGAACAACTTCCTATCTTGAAAACTGTAGGAGGAGTTATCCGTACAATGAGGGTACCCTTTTGGCAGCCGCCCGCCCGCCCGCCCGCCCGCCATTTTCACCATTTTAATAACCGGATTTTTCCGTTGGAAAACCCGGTTAAAAACAGGAAAGGGAGTTGGGGAGCCCCGGTCACAAATGTTGATATTTCTGTCTTGTTAATTGTTGACAATGTCTTTCAAAACTATTATCATTTGAATCGCAGAAAATCAAGAATCGTTTCCATGTCAATGTCTACATTCTTTCATTATTGGAACAGAGGATGGGAATTTTCTCCTTCTGTAGACATGGACAAAGCTCATGTAATGTTAGTTATACAGTAGATATTTTCGATTTCAGTTCGTTGCTGTGTATAACCCATGGTCATATTATTTTCTACAAATAATATAGTGATATGGTAAAAAAGAATCAAGCCTTATCCCAGCATCTGAAAGTGTCTACATGTATCTATATAAAGCATACTTATCATTTTGCAGATGTATGCGGGCATATTTACTGTACCCTGTCCCTGTATTCTACAATGATTTGAAATTTACAAAAACATTGGAGTTAATTTATTTGTATTGTTTTGTTCAATTAGTATGTACGATTGTGCCTCAACATAATCTACAATGCATTGAATTGTCATATATTTGATTTCTGAAACCTCTTATATATGCCTTTTTCATATCAACTGTTTTTCTCTAAAATTTCATTATGTTAAGAAGTGTGTAGGCATTTGTTCTACTTTCATAAATATACATGTACACTGTTATCAACGACTTGAACAATGCACAGTGGTATAGCATAACGTGCGTACTTTCGGGTACATGTACTATATATATATATCAATTTGAAAATTGATCCACCACATATAATCATAGCCTCAAAGCAAAACAAAATACGATATGCGCATGCTTAGTACTCAGCAGAGATGTCTAAGTTATTCGACATTTAAACCCTAACTTACGCCTCTTTCAGAAACGCAACTTAGACCCGACTAGATATTGGCGTATTTTCGCTAGTCGGACTAACTTAGGCCCAGATTTACGCCTTTTTGAGAAACGGGCCCCTAGAAGTGTAAGTTATGGAACATGTAGTATTTTGTACACTGAGCATTCTGATGAGTCTCCCTGAAAAAAAATTCAAAATTCGGCTAATGTTGTCCCAAAACAAGGGTGATTTTACTGTATCGAAATAAATTTTTCAAAGGGTTTGGTCTGGACCCCTCCCCATCCCTTCTATAAACCAGCACACGATGTTGGATCACAAAAGTTAATCTACGCCGAAATCGCCTAAAGGGGGCATAGTTTTATTTTGTTAGTAATAATTATATAGTCCATACTTTTTATGACACGAAATGTAAGGATTATTGATGATTCTACTACAGTTATTGCCGAGATCAAAGAGATGCCGCGGACATTATTCTCCAATATACCACGAACATCATCGGTAAATTATCAGATCAGAAATACCTATTTGTCTCGCACTGATCATGAAAGTACAACTTCAAACCGTTAAAGTTTTAAACCCATGTCAACTCCACGTGTTAGTTCCAGTCAAAACGATGTGAATTGCCTCAACTGTTTATTTTTAAGAGATCAATGCGGCTGTTCCTATGACCTCCCTAGCACATTTTCACTGCGTGTTTTTACATAAAATATATAACGTGTAGTAGTAATAATCGTATTAAATTGCCCTTAAAATATTAGAAATATTACTCAAAGATATTTTATAGATAAGTAAAGAGTATCAAAAATCCCAAGAAAAAATCAGTCGTCTGCATGTGATTTCTTTGATCGATACACATTAAATATTACTAACATTACCACTGGGGTTACACGGAACAGCCGTCAAAATGACCTATATTGTCTCTCTATAGGAGAAATTATCTGTAGAAATACTGGGCTCTTATTGGTGACTTAATTAGTAGAATAGAAATAAAGTTCTTGTTTTCCTGAAAGTTGCAGGATAACCTCCTCGGTCTCGAAATATTGTTTTAAATATAAATGCCTCGGCTAACGCCTTCGCTGTAACATTCACAATAACTCGTACATAATTTCTTTAATTTCAAATTCACATGCAAACAGTTCAATTCCAAACTGTATACAAAGGGCTGCTAATGTATATAATGAAAGGGAAGTTTATCCTTCATGTAAATTGTAATTTTTTTAAGTATCAGAAATTACCAAAACTGGTACAAGAGATTTTTATTTAGAGGCAATCACGTGGTGTGGGTTTTGCTGTCTAACGACAACATCTAGTTTTATTTACATCAATATAGTTTAAGATTAGCCATAAATACATGTTATACAAAACTGCTATGTATTTTAAAAATGGTTTTTTCTCTTTACAAAAGGTAGAGAAAAATGGATACTACCCCGTTTCTGCGTGTCCAAAAGATGCAAAGGAATGGGAAGCATCGTCCCGACGGTTAAAATGTAACAATACACACAATTATCACTGTGCACCAGGATATGACCGATCACAACTCTATGAGTTTTGCTATGATATGGCAGTATTGAAAGTTGAAAAGGGTAAATCATGTTTGTTATAAAGATATTTTACTAGTTTTGTTATTCTTAACATCACTTAAATGTGTTATAGCCTTCAATTATGCTTTTTTTTTTTATTTTTGCCAAGTTTTATTTTCAATGTTTTGTGATTTTATCTTCTGACTGTACGTATGCACAAGTATGTTGAAGTTTTGATATTTAAAAAAAAATTAAATGTTTACTTTAAATGTTATGTTTGCTCTCCATATTTCCTTTAAACATATTTTAATTTCACAAATAGGGCACTGTCTTGGAATAGCTGAAAGTGGCAATTTGAACTTTGACAGATGCCATTTTTTTGCTCAAGGATGTCCAGATGAAGTTTACTACAGTAACGAGATATATAAATGTATGTATTCTTGATAGAATCACTTCTTGTTACATAACTGAGTATATGTATGTGTTTTATAAAACTAAAATATTATGTTTTGCATCAAAATTTGTATACATATAGAGACATAATCAATCTTTATAGATATAATTTGAGTTCGTTGTTTGGTTAATTAGAAGATGCAATTTGTAAATAAAAAGCTTTATTTTTATACATTTATTGCTAAATGCGTATATCGGTTTATGTACTGGCTAATGTGTTATAACATTAAGAATTTCCCCTGAACGTCTTGTGACATCATTTTTAAGAGGAGGACGATGATATTACTTAATCTTACATTTTATTAAAGTAATTAGAATATGAAGAGTTTTGCTAAATTCTAAATGATATACTTAGTACAAGTTCATAAAGTCAACATCATGTTGAATTTAATTGAACTGAAAAGTAACGAAGAGGATGTTATATTTTTCATAAAATACGATGACTATTTCCAAGTATTTGTAGTATCAATAATAGGATATTACAGGAGGATGTGATGATTAAAATTTAGAAATTTCATTTCAGATCCAAGTTGTCTTAGTATTCAAGAAAACTGTTACACAGAGGACTGTGTTTGTAACTGCTTTACAACATCAACAAAATCGAGTTTTAGGTAAAAAAGAATTATAAGTTATTATAATAGAAAAAGCATCATGTTTTTTAACAGAATTGAAATAAAATCAAAATTTAATTACCGACCACAGGATAAACAATTTCATTTACATGTACTTATCAGCTTAAAGGTGACTTAATGTTAACAGAAAGTGTTTTTATTCACATGTTGATGCCACTTAGATACCGTTCAATTGATTTTTATCCAAAATCAGTTGATTTATATATAAACACATTGGCAACATATTTTCGTTCAAGTTTGTTAGCTAAATTAAATTTATGTTATGCCTTACTATTTTCTAAAATATCAAAAATGGTACTAGTTAATTATTAGTTAATGTTTCTACTACTGTATCCAGATTTTAATAAAATATATCGAGTTATATATCTATGAAAAGCAGAACTGTTAAAAACTTTAGTTTAAGAACTAATCCTTAATATTTAATTTACCAAACGGAACATGACTGTAAAAGCATATATATTATGCACAATTAAACCCAATGCATATAAACTTCAGCTCGGCATTTGTTTGAACTATAGACCCTTGAAACCCGCTCTTTAATCACTGCACAGCCTCTCGATCATCCAGTGAATGAAAAAAAAACTTGCTTTTGATGACGAGTGTATGATTTAAAATCACGACAATCTGATAAGTTAAGGCACTTTTATTATTTACAGAAAGGGCGTCTATCAGTATGCAGAACAAAATGAAAACCGATATTTGATTCCTTTGGTGATCTGCTGCATCATTACTGTCCTGTCGATAATACTGAATATTTTACAGTTGTTCAGAAGTCTCGTGTTTAGAAAAGGTTAGTTTTTACAGAAATGATAACAACAAAATATTACAATTGTACAATTATAAGTTAAGGGTGATTTACATGTATATATAAATGATTCATTATTTTTATAAATAAATGATGATTAATATCATATAATTATGATTGATATTTTAAGGTAATATACCATAAATATGAAGTGCAATTTAAGGCAATAGAAAACAAAACGGTTTCATATTCTCAATGAAATATTTTAGTTCAAGTTTTTATATCTGAAAATATTACATCACTACGTATATTCTTTCCAAATGCAGATAGGTATATAGATAGGTGTTATTTATTTAATCTCCTTTTGATTCAATATTTATTCAGATCTCATCTCTCTCTCTCTCTCTCTCTCTCTCTCTCTCTTTATGTAATCACTAACACTTTGCTTTTGTAAATTTTGTACTTTTTAAGCAATTTAGAACAAAGTAACTTAAAAAGACAGTATATAAAGAATTTGGGAATACTTAAATGAGTAGCTGTCAGTAACCATTGAAAATTTTCTTTTAAAAACCCGAAAGTGCAATAAAAATCAAGAGTAAGAATGAAACTTTCACACTTTTTTGTACAGTGATAGTAAATCATAAAGAATTATATATATATATATATATATCTATATATATATATATATATATATATATATATATATATATATATATATATATATATATATATATATATATATACGGGCTTCTGTTCAGACACAATTTTAATCTATTCGACCGATTTCAACCATTTTTTGTTTAGGAGTAATATAAGATTGATCAATGTTTGTTATTTTTTTCGTAATCATTTCCGGTACCGAATTATCGACCATTTTGTAATTTTTGACGACCCATTTTGTGCAGCTTTAAACTCGAAATCATTAGAGATATGACTATGAAATTTTCAGGATATGTAGACTATTGTTTGAAGTTGTGTAGCATGTAGTTGTTTAACGCCTGTTGCGCCATTTCTTGGAGCTCGCCTAGGCACGAAAATTGGGTACCAATTTTACATTCAAAATTTTCATACGTTTTGATCTGTATTTTTTTATCAGTTGATTTTTTGTTAAAACATATATAACAAGAATAGTAGATATTCAAAAGATCTTTGTAACAAAATCAAGAAAAAGGGGCTGGCTTCTTTTTTAGGGGCCAAGACATTCGTCAACTCTAATATAATTAACTTAAAAACGATAAAGATTTTGTTATACGTTATAAAAGCAAAGTTCTTGATGATACCAATATTTCTTAGACAAAATCATTGCCACGCCATTTTTTGCGTAATTAGGGATTTTTAGGGGCCCAAATACTTAAACTTTGACGCAATATAAATAGAGAAGTAGACATATTTTGTTAGTCATCATAGAAGAGAACATGTTTGCATGAATGGTCTAAATGAATTCTATTTATCAAAACCCCAATTTCTGTCCCCATAAGGGATCTACAGGGCTGGCCCCTAAAATATTCAATCATTGAACAACAATTTTAGATGAGTGTAAGAACAAAAAATGTTGGAATTCTGATGACCTTTTCAAATAAATCATGAAAAAGGGGCTGACTCCTTTATTTAGGGTCCAAGACACTCGTAAACTCTATTACAAATAACTTAAAAACGATAAAGATTTTGTAATGCATTATAGAAGCAAAGTTGTTGATCGTAACAATATATATCAGAAAAAAATCATCCGCATCCATTTATGAGGTAGTTAGGAATTTTTAGGGGCCAAAGTACTTAAAATTTGACGCAATATATCTAGTAAAGGAGACATATTTTGTTAAGCATCGTAAAGAGAAAATGTTTGCAATTATGATTCTAATCAATTCCATTAAAAAGCATTGTGAATGTATGTCCCGATTAAGGATCTAGAGAGCTGGCCCCTAAAATATTTAACCATTTGTATCTCAAAAATGAACAACAATTTTAGGTAAGTGTAAGAACAAAAAATGTTAATATTTGTGGGATGTTTTGAATGAACTCAAGAAAAAGGGGCTGGCCCCTTAAATAAGGGGCCAAACACTCGTAAAGTCTTTTACATATACCTTAAAGAGACTCGGTAAATCTCTTACACATACCTTAAAAACTATCCAGATTGTGTAATGCATTGAAGAAGCAAAGTTGTTGATCGTAACAATATCAGTTTGTAAAACTCATTGCCATACCCATTAATGACGTAATTAGAAATTTTAGGGGACTCAAATCTTAAATCTTTAATGTGCTGTATGTGAAAAAGCAAAACTCTTTGTTAAGCATGTGATGGATATTGACAATCGTATAAATTATCTGAAAGGGAAGGGTTGAGGGAAAATTCTGAAATTTCATTGATATTTTAATGGTATCGTTTAAAAAATTAAACGGAAGACCTTCTCGTTACTCGTAACGAGATCGTATCTAGTTATTATTATTATAATATATAAATAGTGCCTGTTTGGGAGGGTAACAGTTGAAATTGACACCCCGAAAAACTATTGTCGACCGACGCGAAGAGGAGGTTGACAATGGTTTTCGAGGGGTGTCAATTTCAACTGTTATCCTCCCAAACAGGTACTATTTATTTTGTTATACTGAATGTCTTAATTTTAAAGAAAAAATCACTGCTTTCAGATAGGAATAACGTGAATTCTAAGGCAAACCGTACGCGCATGATTTTCGCGCATGTAACAATTTGTAATGTTACCCGTTACTAAGTGCGTTGCTAACGCTGAGGGTCATAGAACAGATTATGAACTGCGCCTAAACCAATCAGATTTCAGTATTTAACATAAAAGTATAACAATATAATTATATTATTATAATTATCATTATTATATTAGAGTTAATATTACAACTATTTTTTTCTGTTTCTGTTCAAATCGATCATTGCTGTTTCCCCGTTGCCATATTTACGATAAGAATTATTTTTTTATATTTAAAGAGACAGTACAGCTGAAAACACATGTGTGAATAACTTCAGATTTACCTATTGTTTTGTTAGGAAATAAGAAATAACGTTGATTGTTACAGTTGAAAAAGATAAAAATCTCTTTCACGTACCTCATTAATGTAATTATGAGCTTCCAGAAAATTTAAGATCGTACAAACCGGAATAATCTAATATCGTTTATTTGTACCACGTGGATTTTGATTGACAGTAATTGACACGTGCTGAAAACTACAAGATATTCACCCGACTACGATCATTGTAGTATATGAGGTAAAAAGGACTCTCTAAACGGAGAACATTATCACTATCTCGATAATCTATGAATGGTATTCCAATTTCGGTTCATTTTAAAATAAACAGACATAAATGAGTCAAATAACCCTTTAATTGGCCTCATTTACAAAAATGAATTTAGGTTGTAGTCAACTCCTATGATAAGCACGCAAAATACATGCGTACAAAATGATAATTGTGGTTTTCAAAAACTGAGAAAAACTAGTGCCTAGGAAAAGTAGAAAATACATATAACTGTTTCTATTAAGAAAGAGGATTTTCTACTCGTGTCCTCTTTTTGTCAGTGCAAAATGAAAAATGAACACAGTGCAATAACAGAAATGAACATGAATTTTATTCATTTTGTTCTTTTAACACAATATAAATTGGTGAACCCACCATCTTTTTTACACAAAAGCACATTTTACAGTATCTTTAAACCTTCATATTCCACAATTATAGTCAAAATATTGGTGATTCCACCAATTTCATTCATCGGTTATTTCACTTACGAATAAACTTGGTGGGTCTACCAATAATAATTATTGGCAATTCTGTTATTTTGAACAGCATAAAATATCTCATTCACAGAGGACCCTGGTGGTTCCACCAATTTTATTCTTCAAATATCTCACTTACGAATAAACTTGGTGGGTCCACCAATAATAAGATATTGGCGATTCTATTATTTTGAACAGCATAAAATATCTCATTCACAGAGGACCATGGTGGTTCCACCAAAAATCAAGTGTGAAACTGTCCGTATACAGTTTTGTATTTCATTCAAAAAATTGGTGAACCCACCAAGAAAACAATAAAAGAACATATGACAAATACAAAAACCTTTCAAATGTCTAAAAATCAACAATTCTGCAAAAACTGTTTGGTGATACCACCAATAGTCAAAAAGGTAAATTTTTCTAATATGTCAATATTTTAATAACTACTACAATGAACAAATTTTAAGAACTTGTCCAAAATGAAAAATGCTGTCGCTATTTCAATACTTGGTGGATCCACCAATATAAAATTGTGCGAAATGTGAAATGAAACTAGAGTTTCAAATTGGTGGACTCACCAAGAATTTTAAAAGGTTTAATACTGTTTTAAAAATTCGCTGTATTAAATATAGCGTTGGTTGGGCAACCAACAAACATGAAAATTTTAGCTTCTTTACAAGACAAGAAAGTTGGTGAATCCACCAGAAAGATCACATTAACATATTTTTAGTTTTTCGCTGATGCAGATTAGTGGAATAAATTTACCTTGTTAGACTCACTAAAAACAAGCACTTTCACTTTAAATTAACAAATACTTTGTGGATCTAATATGTCAAATAAAAATATAGATTTGTCGGAGTCTGCTCTTTCTGTGAGTCAAAAGTTTTACATTTTAACGGGAATATCAATGACAGAACACAATTACATTATAAAAGATAAAAGCAAATGTTATCATCACTAACTCCTAGGAGCAACCTATGAGGATTTCCACCGATGGTATGTGTTGTAAATAAACTAGTCACCGTCACTATTAATCATTTCAAGAATTTTGATGATTATTCTCGTAGAAAATCACCGATACCACTCTCCAGTCATATTTTAAAGAGTTCTCGAATTATCGACATACGCCTAAATTGTCTATCCACCTCGGGACTCTAGATGGAGGTGGTGCCACAGGGATTTTATGTGTAAACCAACACAGCGATCTGTAAAAGAAGTTCAAAACTAATTACTTTACTGGATAATTATGAAAATGAAAAGAAATCAACAACTTTCTTTTTTATATGATAAAATTTCACAAAGATGATTTTACTTGAATTTGTCAGCTCAAGTACAGAGAAATTGAAAGAAAATATTGGCACATTAAGTCAATGTTGAGGTCATGCGTTGAATTTTAAAATAATCAATTAAATGTTGATATTACGAGCAAAATTGCAAAAAGAAAACTAAGTACTCAGTTTCAGTTTAGGCTAAAAAAAAAAAATATGTGTGTTACCTATTTCATCAAATTTTAAATAGGGTAGGTAGATCGGCTTTTTTTTCTTCATAAAATGAGCTTTTATGTTTTCCCATTTCTAGCATATAATTTTTCTATACATTAAGAAAATGTTATTTACAGGTGGAGCAGTTGTTGATAGTGACAACTGTCACAGAATTAATTAAAACCTTTCTTGAATGTAAAATTAAATTGAAATGATTACGAAGATTTTATTTTCATGTAAATAAAAAACATAAATATGACAGCCACTATAGATTAACAGAGTATATTACTCATTACCACAAATATATTATATAGTAGTTATTAGTTCTATTTTCTTGGTCAACTGACTTAACAGTAGACATTAATATCGTAACTGTAGGTGTTGAATTCAGAAACAGAGGAAATTCTGGTTGATCAGACGAGAGACTTAGAATTAAATCTTTTAGTAATTATTTTAAAAAATTAATACAAAATTAATGATTTAAGACTAATTTTAAAAAAATCATTTGCAATTGAAATGCAGCATTTTAAGATCGTATTTATAATGTGAATGATTGTTGCCTATTCAAAGGCTTACGATGTCTGCAGTCTCCACACCAACAGAAATAAAAAAAAAATGTCTTTGCTTTTTTCATGTGAATCTTTATTTATAACACATCACTGTCCTTAGAACTTCTATATTGCATTGATAATTTAGCTAAAATAACCAAGGATAATTTTCATCCACGCTGTCTATCTGCACTTAGAAATCTTTAAAACGCTTTGATAAGTGGTGTTTTCTATTGAATTGTTTCAAGAGTTTTTTAAACTCTGATTAATTGTTTAAACCAACAAGCTTATCTTTTAAAAAGAGCTAGCGCTGTAGCCATTATAAAACACAGAAGCAGATTTCTAAAACATTGGTTTTTTATTTCAGAATCGATTAATTAAATAGGAAGACACAGTGGTGTACTGGAATTGTGCTGGATTGGGGTCTCAATTTAGAACTGTGAATCTGGAGGCATGGCATAGCTCATTGACTGTGCCTTAACTTCTGTAATTTCAATTTCGAGGTGAAATTTTTCAAGAAACATTGGTCGGCAGGCTCGGAAAACATATCCGAAGTTGTTTTCCGAGCTTGAAGAAATTTAAGATAAAGCTAACTATTTATTATTATATTGAAAATAACTTTGCATTTTAAGACCTACTGTTACTTTTTGAAATTTCATTTCAAAACTTCATGTGAAAATGAAAACAAAAATGAAATTCAAATGGTATCAGTTTAGCAGTAATACAGTATTCCCAGAATCCCCTACAAAGGAGTCGAGCATGCGTATAACAGTGAAAAAGACTAACGTATATAGTTGCTAGCGCTCGAGAGCGCTAGCAATTACGGTTGGTATTTTGGATTTGGAATAAAAGGTGTAAGGTTCGGCACATAAAAAATAGGGTCGGTCGGGAAACCGGAAACACACATTTTTTTGGGGCCTTAGTATCTAAATAATGACGCAATAATCAATATGTAATCAATTAATGTTGAAAAAGTACAAGTCTCTTATGATAGTAAATAATACATGTATTTCATAATTTGTTTGCTGCCAAGATAGTTTTACATATGTATTGTTTCATGAAGATGGCTATAGAATACATGTTTTAACTAAACAACCCCTCACTTATCCAGTGGCCGGAGAGCAATAATACCGGATTAAATGAAAAATAAAAATAAAAATTTGGAAACAAAACTCGAGCCTTGTTATTGTTTACATGTGTGTTTTATTGATTTAAGTTTCAATCTAATGTTACTTTTTGTTGTTGATAAAATTATATATGAGCACATTGAATGAGTTTATCTCTTGTTGTCACAAGTTATTTTGTCAAAGCAATTGTAATTTCTTTACTTTACTAAAATTACATTATTTGTAAGCAAATATAAGACTCGAGTTTTGTTTACATAACAACGATTTCTTTCCTCTGTATCTCGCTTGTAACATGACTTCTAACATTCAAATCTGGGTAAATCGTTCAAAGTAGACAAAAAAAAAAAAATATATACATATAAATTAAAAATAAAACGTTCATCTATAATCGTGTCTATGTCCCTTTAAAGTCTTCTGTACTTACATGGGCGTGGTCTAATTGTTGAAACCATATTAAAGAGTATACTAATAGATCAGGTTATGGTAAAAGTTTGATCAAGGGCAGATAAGCGAAAAAATTCTTTTTTTCGAAAGTTGTAAGGAGAAAAACATAGTTAGAGCTTAATGTATCACAGTCTAATATACGAATTCATGTTGGAAATTGACTAGAGTCCTTAAAAATTTTAACTAAAGTGATACTAGGTTAAGAAATAAACGCAAGAGAAGCGACCAAAAAGGGCCCCAAACCCGCCTCTTAGTGCAAATCATCCTTTATTGCAATGTATAGCTATGTAGACCTACAGTGACCTAGAAAAATTACAAACTGCACGAAGTGATTATGTACATATACATCTTGCTGATGTATATGCATTGTAATTTAGATAATTTTTGATTACTTTTGACAATCATTTTATCAATTTGTTAAGAGAAAGATGTAAATATAAACGAGGGTATGCTTTCTTTGATGATTCATACAGGTTATATGAAGGTAGTGAAAATTGCAGAAAAATTTACATAACCCGAAAACACAGATTCTGGCCACTACCCTGTGGTTGCTGAATTAATAATGTTCGACTTATAGTCTTTCTTAAAATTCATTCAGTTTCAGTAGAGATAAATAAGTATAGTTTCAAACATTTTACGTGTATATTAATTAACACTGTGTGACCATATTGGCCTACTGAGTGTATCAGGTGAAAAAATAAAATCATATTTGCACGTATGTTAATTTTAAACCTGTTAAAGAAAGTGGGCGCTTAAGATGAACATTCGGCGGGAATCTCGGCGCACACGGAGAATGAAAACTCCATCGATCAATTCTGCACATTTTCCGAATTATAACGTTACGGTTATTTGGTTTTTGTTGGATGTGAAATGGGTAGAAAATGTTTGTAATGCAAAAGCTGTATCAAAATATGGGTCTATAGTCTGTCCCAAGTTATTGCATCCATCACTTTTTGATTTTTAATAATAAAAAAAAAAACCCAAAGAAACGTGAAAGTGAAAGAAACGCTGTTGAAATCGATAAAAGGAAAAATATTCAAATTATCTTCATTGACAAAGTATCATTTTTCACTCATAAAAGTTCACAGGAACGAAAACAAATTTCTTACGGAGATTTATAATGGGAAATGTTTACATCTTTTTTCCATTCGGAACTACTCGGGATACCTCGCACAATTTTTCAACGTTATCATCCGGGCTAATTAATGGTTGATGCAATGCAAAATCTCCGTAGACTTTCTATTTTGGGATATGTTTTGAAACTTGAAGCGGTAAAGGGGGCGTTTCAAAACAAATAATCTGGACATTTTTAATATTAATGGATGAACGTAGTTTGGACTCAAAGCTTTTTATGATAATCGAAATATCAAGCGAAAATTCGTGGAAGCAAAAACTCGGGACATATTATAAATATAGCAACACGATGCAATTCATGCAAAATCCTACTTATTTTTTGCTGTCTTTGAATGATTTTGTCGTCTCTGGGTCTTCTCTATTAGTTATAATAGTTATAGTTGTTAACGTGCTAAAAAGTTGCAATCTACATGGCTAAATAGCTAAAGCTAATTTTTGAACTAATAAATCTTACTTTCACCAGATCTGTGGATATGATTAGTGGCATCGATATCTCCAGACAAGTTTTCGCTTTAAAAGCCTCGTAATATCTCTAAAAACCGTTAACCGACCTATGGAAAAAGTAAGTTTAATTCACGTGCAGATCAAGTGTTGTCATTTATAATACGTGTTAACTACAATACTTTACTTACATGTAAGTTATATTGGCTAAGCGGAAATAGTGGTTAAAATATAATGAATTAGTTTGAATGATTCCTGTCTCCTTTTGTATTTTCCCATCATTTTCCTGATTATTTTTGCTTATAGTAAATGAAAAAAATGTTTTTTAGGCATTTTATATTTAAATTTTACTGCACTAAACTATAGTAAAAAATAGCTATATCTACTTACACTCGTGATAAATAATTTTTTTCAATGGGAATCACTACATATTTTTTACATTGGTCACCACTTTGCATATGCTCATTGAATTTAAATTGTACATAAATCTTATTTTTAGAACTAATTATAAACTTCATATTCATTGAAAATCTTATCTCCTTTTTGATAACGTATTAGATCCCGCAAGTGACATCCAGATGCTGAAATCATTCAATTATGTTTGAGGAAATTAGATAGCCAGGTAAGAATGGTATATATCAAGGAGAGCATATTGCTGAATATATTGTTTGATATCATAAATATCCAACCCAACCCATTAATTACGTCAGGTCAAGGAATAGATTAGTGCACCTTCCTTTACACAGTCAGTGAGGAATTTGCACCTCGTTCTTTTCTCTTTGAAGAAGGGTGGTTTTGAGACATGATTATGTCATCTATAGGTCTAGAATTTATTTCGCGCATGTTAAAGACTTACATTAAAAACATATAAAACCAAAAACACTGAATATTTAAAAAGCATTATGACAGCAGTTACCGGCACGTAGCATCGTTTTTGAAAGTGTGTGGGGCAAACTCATCCAAAAAATGTTGACAAGCAAAAAAAAAAAAAGGAACTTTCAAAATCATAAAAAATCCTAGTCCGTGGGAAGAAGGGGGGGGGGGGGGGTCAGAATATAGCATATCTATCTATATCCTCATATAACATCAACTTCCTTTCAATCCATTTTTTTTTTACATTTTCCCAAAAGGGGGGGGGATGGCAACTCCATTTTAATTTCCCTCTTTATATGTAGATATATAAAAAAAGGTTAACTGCGCAAAAAAGCAGGAGGGGGGGGGGCTGCTGCCCCCCCACCCTTACCCCACGCCCGATGCTACGTGCCTTAGTTACATGTACATGTTACTTGTACAAGGTACTAGTATGCATATATGCATATAATGCCAAGTTATGCTTGAAAACAGAAAAAAGGAAAGGCCAGGTCAATGATGCAGATATAGCTGTTGCATTTGTAATGTTTACTTCCATAACTTTAGCAATCGTCATAACTTTGCGCATTTTTTCTGCAATTAATAAGTAACATATTCACAATAATTCCGAGTATTCATGTTGATGTATAATGTATGACTTACCACAACTAGGCCGACTTCATTTGTTGTCTTTATTTCTTCTTTTCTTTCTTCAGTTATCCAACCATCGGCATCCAAATAATTATTTTCTTCTCTTTCACACACAATATCCAATATTTCGGTCATTATTCAAATATGAATTATTATATTTCGTGGTAATTCAAAATTCCGTTGTTGTTAATCCGTATGACCTATTTTAGAATGTTGATAATTCGTACTGTAAACTGTTCTGTGCATGCCTCATTCACCCAGCCTGCCACTGGTTAATGGTATAATGTTTCAGAGGAAGGCACAGCAGGGAGTCTTTATGCAACCGTTATTTGTTGACTGTGCCGTCCATTTCAAATTCAAAATAAATAAAATACAATATCTAGCTACATTTGACTGTATTTAGTTGTTGAATAGTGCTAAAATTAAGCGCAATATTTTTCAATTATGCGATCACTTTGTTCCTGTTTTACAAGTTTTTCCGAACCACTTTTTTCAACCACGTTAGTCCATAATACATCTATTCATAAAGTACATGTACCTTAGAGGGAAACTTGTTAATCTTAATCTAAGATTAAATCGTTACAAACAATTACAAACAATTGTCATAAGTTTTTATTTACACTCTTCTCCTAGAATAAACAGAAAATTTGATTAGATCAATACTCTCTCTCTCTCTCTCTCTCTCTCTCTCTCTCTCTCTCTCTCTCTCTCTCTGTGCAAATTATCTATGCACCTTTTTCTTTCTTTATCTCTCTCTCCGATCTTGCTGACTGACATGAGTCAATGTGGAAATCTTATGTGGGACATCCAAGAGCAGTGAATAATTCTCTCTCTCTCTCTCTTCTCTCTCTCTCTCTCTCTCTCTGGAGGGTTAACTAATACCATGACCTACATACAGACTCAGTGAAGCCGTCCCTGTCTAATGTTCGGCCGCCCCGATTACGACACATTGCTGATTTTGAAGCCGAGAATTACATCGGATAAAGTTCGATTTCTCCGCTTCACAGGCGGGCCCGATTTTTTTAAATAGTTTTCGTTTTGTTAAAATACATTTCGTTTCCGTTCATATGAAAACTTGTTAAATAGAGAGATGAATGCATCAAAAAGAGAGAGAAAAAAAACGAGGATGGGGTGTCTGCATTTTACTTATTGTTTGATGATGAAGAGTTTGGGGAGCGTAGAGAAATTGCTTTCAAAGCTTATCATGAATTAAGTGTCTGGTAATTAAAATGGGTTCTTTCATATCGTCTATTTTGAGTACAAAATATCATAACAAAGAAACATGATTAGAAGGGCATTGTTTAAATCAACATTTTTTTGTATTTATTTGAATTAATCAGTTAACAATGTTTAAGCGTTCCTTTGCTTTTTGTTGAGACATTCATATCACATTGCTGAAAAATGCCACTTAAGAAAACATAAGCATGTATCTAACCAAAATATATATGTATACTTAGTATTCTTAGCACTTTCTTCAAATATCATTAAAAAAAACTTCATTGAGGATTTAGGTCATATAATATTTTTCAAATTGTAAACACACAAGATAAGGTCGCTAGGATAAAGAGGATATTTTGAATCGTGATAAGGAGACACAAAACGCGGTTCCACTTGTCCTGCATAAGGTCGGCAATGTTTATCCTCCCGCTGGTGTGAAGACCCAGCGAATTCAACAGAATGTAGCCTCCCGCTGTGCCGACCAGGAAAGTGATCTTACAGGTGTTTGTAATGATTTGATCAAAGACCTCCCTCTTTGCTGAACTTCTAGCACGGAATTATTTTGAAATTCTCAGATATTGCTGAATTTTACGTAATTTACATTACGTAGCAATGATTGTTGTTCTAATGAAACATGCTCCTGGAAAGTGACTTATAAGTCCATGAATATAAATATATCTTTTTAGTTGAATACATGTAATTTTCAAAAATTAGAAGCAATTACCAAAAAGTCTTTACGGGAAAAAGTATGTACCTTACAAAAATACGATTGAGATGAACAGAATGAGCACCCACAGGAATGTTAATGAAGCCATAAAGGCAGGTATGACGCATCTTACATGAAGGTTCATGTGCTGTTGATTATTTGTGTATTCTTAGGACAACTTCTGATACTTATGTACATGAATGATGTACTTATTTCCTTTTTATTTATTCTCTGTCGCATCAAATCCAACATTTTCTTCACGCTGCGATAAGTAAAATATCAAATTTGAGAATAAATCATTGGATTAATTTTTATTCAATTAATGAAAATGATGTTTATTTAAGATATGATTGTATTAAACGGATACATGATATCCTTTTCGCACGCAAAAAAAAACAAAAAACAAAAAACAAAAAAACCCAGAATTGTCTCTGATGCTTTTAATTAAAATTTGCACATATGAGCGTTCTGTCCGCGGCCACTGTATTTTTCATAGTTACATGTATGTCAGCCGGTCGACATAACATGACGATTTTTTTTTTAGAAAAAGGTTAATTGGCATTTTGTAACGGCGAACATAATGTGACGGCTGACAAAACGTGACCGACCCACCTTATATGTAATAAGAAATATGCAAGTGATAAGTTTATAAGACAGAATACATTGCATTTAAAAGTGCAGTCTGCCTCCAAAAGACAGTTTTATAGGTTGATACAGAGGGGTGTTATAGTGGTATGTGCCCTTTCCCCTCCCAATTCATCTGAGCTTTCAGAGATATAAGGAGTACATACATGAACAGTATGTAGTATTGAATTAGAACCCCCCCCCCCCCCCCTCATCGGGAATATAGGAACATACCAGGATGGTATACAGCGCTTTCTCCTACCGTTGCCACCCCAAATGTTTGGTTCTATATACGTACACATTTTTCACATACATGTACATGTGCATGTGTATTTCCCCTTTCAAAACAAAAAAATCCTACATTCCCGCCTGAATATATATAGAGAGAGAGAGAGAGAGAGAGAGAGAGAGAGAGAGAGAGAGAGAGAGAGAGAGAGAGAGAGTTTTCACATAATGTTGTTACTTTCGCTGCTAGATAACTATTGTATGACGTGCTGATCATCTATCTATACTATATCTATAATCTTGAATGTTAAGCAATTTCATTTTCAAAGATTTCTAATGTGTTATTTTATTCACCAATGACGATTAAAACCATTTTAACAACAGCTTGGACTTTGGGTAGTTGTGTAGGGCTCTTTGAAATCGACAAGATTTGTATGGCATTTTCAGCTAATACCAACCCTAACCCTAACCTTAACCCTTTGACGCAAGAAATAGATTGTCCTACTGAAAATCCAAGGCATTGATAAAATGGTTCTATTTACTTTTTTGGCTTGGTTTTTGATCACCCATTACAATTACAACGTTTATACGTTTAGTAAAATGCGTGCCTTATATAATTTTATCATCGCCAATTTTAAATATCAACGAGCCATAGTCACCTTACTTAGAATCAAATTCTCCGACAGAGAGTTTCAAACATCCTAAAAGGTAATGGTACAAAACTCATGTAACTCCAGCGTGAGGATGGGAGGGGATAGGGGTTTTCAAAGCGGAAAAATAGGAATCGTCTCTGCACCGATGCATAGTGGAAACTTTCAATTCTTCACGTGAATCTGATATTTTAAAATATTATACTGTACTTGTTTCTTGCAGTTCTTTCCCAGGTAAATGTACACAATGGTGTGTACATGCATATACATGTATATATAAATACATGTCATAATACTTACCATGGTTTCATCAAATTTTAATTGCGTGTATTGTTTTCTCACACCATAAGATTTTTTTTTATCTATAAATGTTATATTCGATCAGATATTATTTGCCGCATATTAGATTTTTATTAAAATGGAAATTGCAAAAGGCTTACTGAGATCTACATGTAAATGTAAATGGGGATGGGTAATCTTCTTAAAATTTAGAAAACGGATTTTGTACTCAATATATGTAACACTAATCATGCGTGGATTGGGGAGAATGAATTTAATCTGAATAAAATCACATAGTAAAGTCACTGAAACTAGTGCTCGGAACCCCCACCCACCTTTGGCTGACATGCAAATTTAGATATGATAAAAAAATTGTCCTTGTTAGAGACCCTGTAACGTTCTACTTTCCCATTTTTTCGTGCGTTCACCGTGCGCTCATAGTGCGCTCACTGTGCGTTCACTTGCGCTCTCCACTCCGCTCCGTTTGCGCTCACCGTTCACAAAGCGTTCATCGTTCGTTCAGCATTTACTTATCGTTCTGTCAGTTTTCATTCGGAACTCCAAAATGAAAGAATCGGTCACAGCAAAAATAAGAAAAGAACCCGTGCGTAAAGGTGGAGGAAAACTTAATGTATATACAGTATCATACACAACATCATTTAAATAAGACTTCAATCCGTAGAATTTAAAATACACATTCTTAATTAAGCAGGTCCGTTTTTGGCTGTTGTTTTTTTTGTTATGACTTCATACCGATAAATTACCACAATTAGACAGTTAGTACATTTCTGCAGGATATTGGATAATAAAATTTTCTTTTCAAAACAGTATTTTATCTGAAAATCTTATTTTGGTGAATGATAAAAATAAAAGGGACCTAAATCACAAAATTTAGAGATACAAAGCATAAAATATACCCACTTACTGGTTTGATAATTAAAAATATATTTTTTTTTCAGTCAGCTGCATAGAAATTAAGAATTATGGCCACATACATTACATAAATTATCACTTTAGATTTTTTAACCCTATTCTCTCCTTTAACTTTACATTTTGCAGTTGTGTTAATTTTATTTAAATTTTAAGGAATATGGTAAAAAAGTTATTAAAAAAATTGGACACGATATGTACAAAATTAACTAAATAATTAAGAAATGAAGATATTAAGCATTTCATCATATTGATTTGTAAGTGATGCATGTACATGTAATCTCCGAGCTTGTGGGGGATATCATCTAGTTTTGTTGCATCGTGGGCGGGAGGGGGGGGGGGCGTTTTTGTCGCATTAATGATTATTCTTAAATTTACATATAGAATTGAAAAAGGAAATGAACAGTAAATTTTTTTGGGGGGGGGGGGGGTGTCAAGATGTTTTGGATGAGTCTGCCCCCCCCCCCCCCCCCCTCCACTTTCCAAAATGTTGCTACGTTCCTGCCTGTTAATGATGGAGATGGGGCCTCTTAATCATAAATTTCTCTTCTCCTTTTTAAATTGCTGAGAATCATATCCTCAGTACTCTTTGTTGTTGTGGAAAACATTAACCTTTTTAATAGGTTCTGTTTGTGGATACTGTCCTTTACTACAAAAAATAGGTCATTGGGAATCAATCCAAATGCAAGATTTTCATTATCAGGATCAGGATTGTTTCTCGAAACTTCTTTACAATTGCTTGTCAACAGGATTTCAGGAAGTCGCTGGAAATCTCAATTTCATTTGATTTGGTTTTACATAAAGGATAGGATGGATCCATTATTTCTGCCAAAATGTCCCTCTTGTCCATTAAAAATAGCTTGCGCTATAATGCCGTCAGTTACATTTGCATCTACATTTAGCGACCTAGAGAACACCCGCTCTGAAAACTGCCACTGTAATTGTGGTTGGAACTGCATGTAAGTCTATGTTTAAGTTGCAAGTCCTAATACATGTAAGTTGAAGTTAAGGGAAACTCGCTTCACTGGAACGGGCGTGGATCGTATACCTGGTAAACATATCTGCACCAATAATCCGTTCCGGAATTTCTTTAACATTTGCTAGTAATGCCCAGTGCAGAAAGGATTTATTTGGAACGATTATCAACATAAAATCACTTGCAGCACCACCAATTAGGACCACTTTCCATCTCAATAGATCCGGCTGTACTAAAACCCGATGGACACCCGATCGGATTGTGGTCCTCCAAATGTTAATTCACCAAGTAAAATCCAATTAGCGCTTCGTCATTTATCATAGATCTGAGATAAATTTTGATTCAGGTCGGTGATATCAGAACGACTGTCCGATTCCGACTGATGAACATAAGAGTTTCAACAATTTTTTAAACAAACAACTACATTTATATGTACATATGACATGTGAAAAATGACAAATGGATAATAAATGTAGTACAGACTATGGAAGCTAAGTAAATCCCATAGTAAAATAAACATGTACAGGCACACGTAGCAAATGAACCCTCTTTAAATTACATGCAATAAAAGGATGACAAGTGAGGATATCCAATTTGTGTTCATTAGCTTGGTATTTCCCCCGTTCGTTAAAATACTTTCCTGTGCATACATAGATCGTAGAACTTTCTCATATAGAAACGAAGTTGAGCCTCTCTCGCTTTCTCTCTCTCTCTCTCTCTCTCTCTCTCTCTCTGCATGAAATAAAAATTAAACATGATAAATTTAGTTCGGTAAGTAATAAAACAAAACATACACAATTTTTTTTTCGAATATTTCATCTGACTTCATGACCTCATTTAAATGGGTAAATTGCAAACCCTTGTTTCATTTACTCACACCTAAGCCAGATATCCCATCCCTTACACCCGCGCAGCAGTGTACGTATACATGTATATGTGTTTGACTATGATGAAAAGATGTTTTTGTGATTCCGTGTACAATGAATTGTAATTGAATGAAAAGAATTTAGCAAACGCGAATAACTGCATGAATTTTTTTTTAAACTGACCTTGAATAAAAGTTATTCAGATTTAGCAAATCAATTTAACCCTCATCATAATCCTGACTCTGGGGAAGTTTGCTTCAGCCTGAATGGACCGGGAACACAAAGACAGTGCTGTTTTGGGTCCTGCTCCGGGTGCGGTACCCCGCCTCCGAAGCGAACACAGAACGTACCCGTTGACGCCCGACTCCGCATGGGCTCGGTGGTGATGCTCGTCTTGTCCGAGCCGGCGCTACGGATACGGCGGCAGACGGGGAAGAAAGGCCTGTTCGCAGAGGCTTTAATTTGCGGCTATGGTCCGGCAAGTCTGCTCCGGTTCTCGAAGCGATGACTTACTCGCAGCACGGATCCACAGACCCATGCATCGGACGAAATAACAATACCCGACGCTCGGTGGGAAGATACATGAACATGTGTCAAGCAGGGGCCTTTCCCGTGAAGTTAATCCGTCGCATTTTACCCGATGGAATTCCCCTTTTACCTCAATATCTGCACTCAATGTCAAAATTCGGGACCCGCCTATAAAGCGGAGAAATCGCACTTTCCCTGATGAAATTCTCCACTACAAAATCGGCACTCGTCAAAATCAGAGGGACCAAGCAGATGACAGGAGCGATTTCCCTGTGTCTGCATGGTCGGTTAGGGTTTAACACCATCACCCAGAGAGAGAGAGAGAGAGAGAGAGAGAGAGAGAGAGAGAGAGAGAGAGAGAGAGAGAGAGAATTCAATTGTGGCATCTACATGTCGTAAGACCCTTACCTAGACATATCAAAATCTGTAAGTTTTGGGAGGGATAAAGAATGAAAAATGAAAGAGGTAGATATTTGTTGAGTGAGTACAGCTTTATAAATCAGAAAGGGTGGCCAATAAGGGGCGTCCTCAAATCCAAGTATCTTGATATCCTTTTGATACGGAAATTGTTTCTGTTTTGAATCATTCATCAAATTTAGGTGATTGCAATAATTATTGCTGTTCAATTGGGAAATAAACACAATTGTAACAATGTAGAAAATGGTTTGCGCTCACGCGATAACCATTGAGACTTCCAAAGAAAGATTTCTTAGCCTACGTTTTTGCTATTTTGTAGCATAATTTAAAAGGAAATAAAAAACATTTGTAAATATTTATACTTACATATAATTAATGTTTTTTACATTGTTCATACGTTCATATACCCTTAAATCAATTGTGTGTATGTAAATAAAATGAGATGGAGATGTGTGAATATTTCCGGAATCAAGATAAATCGCAACTTCTCGGGCCTTTCCGGCAAGCTCGGAAAAACACCTCAAATGTATTAACATTACCGGATGTTAGAATTTTATACAAAATGGAGTTGCTTCCCATTAAAATAAGTATCGGCTAGACAGCCTAATAAGTCGCTTCTTTGTTATATTTTAGGGTATGTCATTTATTTTAATGAAGTCTAGCTTACATCTCAACAGATCGTAAAATTTGTTGTATTTATATTAAGTTTTATAAAAAGGGGGGTTGTCATGGACCCCTAGGTAATACATTCGAGGTCTTTTTCCGAGCTTGCCGGAAAGGCCCGAGAAGTTGCGATTGCCCTTAACCATGTTTAATTCGTAAAACCTCTGCCTATTCCCTGGTCATCGTCGGTACCATCTGACATAGGTTACCGACAGACCTTACATATATAAAAGAAGAATCGTTGTTCCTCTAAATCACCGCCAGGATCGACAATACTGCACATACTTTTACTTATTGATTGTTTTTAAGAGAGAGAGAGAGAGAGAGAGAGAGAGAGAGAGAGAGAGAGAGAGAGAGAGAGAGAGGAGGAGAGAGAGAGAGGGAGAGAGAGAGGGGGTACACCATTACAATTATTAGGTTTATACTTCAGATCAATTATAAACGTATAAGTCATGTTTTCTACGGAAACTTTATGATACATATTCCCAAATTACATGGGAAAAACTTAGAATGTTAATCGTTTTATTTTTTAACAGCATCAGGGAAAACATTTTCCTTGAACATGTTCCCCACATGCATATTTGCAATGTCTCGTTTACAAACATGCCAGCATCAATTATTGTATAACGTCTGTCTATCGATGGAGGTTTTTTTCCACTAGATGTCATCTTAATCGTATGACGACTTTTTTGTTGCCTGACAATTTGATAACAAAATTCATTTCTAAGCGATTATGTAAATTTTAAATACTTTAATATCGCCTTAAGATCTGTTTAAAGATTATAACAAAAGTTGTTATCTTTGCGTCGCCTCAAACGCTGACATCGCCATTTTACTACGAAATGAAACAATTTTTTATTGGTTAAAATTGAGCCTGAACAAATTTTATCCTTTTTTTAAATTTCTTAATTATTTAATTTGAAAAGTACTTTTCGTCACGATATTCATTTCTTTTTGCTGATTTTAACTTTTCATTTTTTATTGTCATTACTGAGTGAATAATGCTACTTACATGTATCTACGCAATTTTGGGACAACCCTTGTATAACATTGTGAGTTAGTTTTTGATATAAAAGAAATATTATGTGAACAACCCTGTTAGCCTTGCAAAGTTTTACAAACCCGTGAGTCAAATTTCATTACTTATCTTATGGCTGTATGCTTACAAATTACAAACAGTGTCTATTTTTCCGTTTGTTTGCCTACATGTACATGTAACTGTCCGTCAGTCTCTCTCTCTCTCTCTCTCTCTCTCTCTCTCTCTCTCTCTCTCTCTCTCTGTGTCACATAAAAGTGTGTGACATAAAAGTAACATCTCTTCCGTTTACCAAAAACACTTGAATAAAATGAGAGAGAGAGAGAGAGAGAGAGAGAGAGAGAGAGAGAGAGAGAGAGAGAGCTGGATAAATCGTAGAGCGTGTTACATATCGAAGAAGACAAGTATGTTGTTCATTGGGAATTAAATCTAGATTGAGTGGTCTAAGGTGCGGCCTAATTAGTGTGGAACGGTTGCCGTGGAGCCATGCTGTGTCCTTTTTGTATAAGCATAAACAGGTCGGTCAGCGCTATAGAATTGTTTCAAATGTTTACAAGCTTTGCATTTCGAGGATACAAACAACGTATTCGATTGCGGTATATAAATTATGGATGAAGAGGAAAACAATCCTAAGTCAAAGGTACTTTTTTAAATTGCTGAACTCAAAATATAAGGAGAAAATAGACTACTTGAAGTACAAATTTTACGTTACGAATATTTTCCTTTTTTCCAACTAATAAAAACATAATCTGAAGAATTCCCTACATTTATACTAACGATGTGGACGCTGAGAAAATGGGTCAAGGAACTGACGATTGTGAAGATTACTCTCGATGTTTCTCTTTTGAATAGCGGGTCATGTCGAGAACAGTTTCCTGCCTATCATGCCTATTGGCAAATAACTCGATAGTTAAATTTGGAATATCTATTTCATGCAATGTATTTTTAGGAAAAATATCTCAATAGCATTCAATTTGTTTATAATCTCGGCATTTCACTCGGCGATTTGTCAAATACGTCTGTGTTGACCATGTTTAGAGATGGATCAACATCCATGTCAAATTATTCTAATGTTACTTCTTTTCCGTTTACAGAGCCTCCTCCGTTATGTGCCATGATTTTCTCGAACACCTCGTGAAAGTCTACACGCTCGGACTCAGAAGTTTCTGTGATCAATATCCTACGTTTGAATCAGATGTCACAATACAATATCCAAGCGCCTGTTATTGAATCTACTGGCTGAAAAGATCCATTCACAAGCATTACCCGAAGGTAGGTTGTCATACACTAAACGTTTATTAGATATACGCTTAGAGACCCTCTTATACACCCCTGCGAATGTGTTCGGAATGTTTTCTTTATCGTTGCTAAGTATGTAATAAATCCAGAGGTGCTCAAATGAAAGTTCATGAGACTTCACCGATATTTGTTCACTTCCTGTGAAATTTCGAGCGGAAGTATAAGTGTTCGGATAATATTCTCAAAATACGTAAGTACTGGTCGTTTTTCATATCATATCCTACTGTGATTTATGTTAAAACGGGAAAAGCTTTCAAGATGTATGTCTTATTTTACCATCTAGCAGTTATTTATATTAAACGATAATATTCAGAACAGAGTTATCGTCCGTGTTCAAACACGTGTAGAGTGGTTGAAAATATAACCATTGGGTTGCTTAATAAAATCATAGCCATGTTTGGTGCTTGTGGTATGCAATACCGTGTTTTAAAAAAAAATAATGGGTGTCTGTTTTGCATTAAAACTTAGTATATCGAGACATTTTCAAGGAACATTCTGCATAAAATGGTATAGTCTGTTTCACTATTGATGTTATTACTAGGTCAGGCGCGGATCGAAAATTAATCCTCAGGAGGGATCTCATTTAAGCATGTTAGTTGTTGCAACAGCAGACAAAAACTAATTTTTGTATAGTCACATTTATTTCTAGAACACATTTTATTCACCAATTAATGAAGATAAAGTTTAAAATCAATAAATCTCTAGATTTTATATTTGACTACTATATTAAGAACCTAGATACATGAACTGTGAAATAGACTGTATACACGAGGTACGAATTTTACTGCGCAACTGAAAGGGTCAAATAAAACCACGTGGTCTAAAATTTGAATGACAATAACATTCGCAGGGGTGTTATATAGTAATGACTATGTTCATACATGTCAGGCGCATGCGTGAGGAAGGGTGGCAGCTTTGAATTTTAAGAGGGAGAATTTTTCTACGTTTTTCTCAATTTATACCAATAATACTGTTCGGAATTTGTTATGTGTTCGTGGATAAGTGTAAGGATGTGTTTCCTTGGTGTAATATTGTAAAATGGCACACACACGCAATAGGAAAAGGAAAAACAAGTCATCGAATGTTAGCGGGGAAAGGACACAAAAGGTTCATGTGAGTAATTCTCAACTATCAACGGTTCCAAGTTTACACGGTATGGAAACACAAACAACTAACAGCAATAGTAGCAATAGCATCTGTCATAATAGTTCTAGTTCCCAAAATGCACAGCATTCCACACCGGTGACCCCCGTAAACAATTGCCAAGGAAACTTGTTCACCCCCTATGGACCCCAGGGACCACAAAGTCAATTCGCTGGCTATATTTCCCCCATACCAAACCAACAACATAGTCAACCACAACAACATCCCCAACCGCAACACACTGATATCATGGAAGCTCTGAGAGTCATGTCAAGGAACATAGAGCAAGTTTCTACAAAGCTAAATAAACTGGACCTTATTGAACACAGACTCAGTGAACTGGAAAGGAATGTCGGAAACGTAAACACAGAACTGAAAGACATGAAGGCCAAGGTCAACGGAGTCGAAGAAAGTGTGGTATTTATCAACAAGCAGTATGAAGATCAAACAAAAGAAGTATTGGCTGTTAAAAAATCTGTCTGTGAAATAACAAATGTTAACGAAAACATCCTCAAAGAGTTGAGCCTTGTGAAATCGGAGTTCAAGAATTTAAACGAACGCCACTTAGACCTTCAAACACGTTCGATGAGAGATAATCTTATCTTTGAAGGAATCGTCGAAACACAAGAGGAAAACACAGAGGAGGTCTTAAGAGAATTCTTAAAATCAGAAATGGACATAACGGAAGAACCACAATTCCAACGAGTGCATAGACTGGGGAAAAGAGTGCAGGGACGTCACCGGCCAATTATAGCGAAATTCGTCCTATTCAAAGAGAGAGAAAAGGTCAGAAAAGCTGCTCCATCCAAACTTGTTGGAAAACCATTCGGAATTAATGAACAGTTCCCAAAGGAAATCAACGATCGCAGAAAACTGTTATACCCTCATTATAAGCAAGCAAAACGTCTCGGAAAAAAGGCTGTGCTGATTGCAGATAAACTTTTCGTGAATGGGACAGAAATCCCCCTTTCCTCGATCCACAACCCAGCGTCATCACAGCGCACTGACCCGGATACCGCATACGGACCACGCCAATCCGCAACGCGCAGCGCAAATCGACATGAAACCCGTTTTGCGACCACGCGCCGTTAGGGATACCAAAGAGAGCAACCGAACGGGAATGTAAACAACGAAAACGAAACCACCGAATGTAACTCTCTCACATCTTCAGACACTTCCTATGCGAGGATTGTTTCTATCAATGTTTGCGGTCTAGCTTCTAAGCTCCGAAATCCTGAGTTTGTTGATGTTATTAGCAAATATGATATAATCTGCCTCACAGAGACAAAAACAGATAAAGCTGACAATATTGATATCCCAAATTTCAGTGTATTCAGCAAACATAGATCAAATCTGTCATTTCGAAAGTCTGGTGGTATTGTAGTCTATATTAGAGATTCTTTATCCAAATTCTGTAGCATAATTAATAACGCAAGTGACAATATATTATGGATTAGAATAGAAGGTAAAACATTTAGTATTAAGAAACACATTTTGATGGGAACTGTTTATATACCGCCATCAAACTCCAGATTTTCATCAGTTGAAATTTTTGACGATATTGAGAATGAGATTTTTAACTTGTCCAAAGAAAATGATTGTATTTGTTTACTAGGTGACTTTAATAGTAGAGTATCCACATTGAGAGATTTTATTGATGTTGATGATTCTGTATCACATTTTTGTAACAGTGTTGACAATAACAGTAATTTTGATTGGGCTGTTGATCAAATAGACCTAGAAGCAATTGAAAAATATGGTTTTTCCATAGAAAGGAAATCTAAAGATAACACTGTTAACTGCTATGGAAAAAAACTTATTGATATCTGTAAACATTGTAACATTATAATACTTAATGGTAGATCCATGGGTGACCAAAATGGTGAGTTTACATGTAAACAATCAAGTGTCGTAGATTATTGTATTTCAAACACTGAGTTTTTAAGATATGTACACAATGTGAGAATATTACCTTTTTCCTCATTTTTATCTGATGTTCATAACCCTATAGAGATAGTATTGGCACTTGAAAGACAGCACAGCACTGAATCCATATATCAACAAAAGCCAACACAAGAAATTGCTAAACAATGGAATCCCGAAAAAGTTGAAGTATATCATAACTATATAGAAGATAAAGTAGATATTGTAAAATCATTAGAAAATGAACTAAGTAACACTATGCTTGAAAACATATCACTAGAATTTATTGATAATATTGTTGAAAAGATTAGTGATGTACTGGTCGAAAGTGCCAAAAATGTATTCGGTAGAAAGCCAGTTCTTACAAATACAAGTGAAACATTCAATGTCAAATATAAGAAACCATGGTTTACTCGGGACTGTAAGAATGCTCGACAGAATTATAGAAAAGCGAAAAGGTTGTACAAAAAATTTGGTGGAGATATTTTTAAAAGTGACTTGTATGAAAAAGAAAAATTGTATAAAAAAAGGTTGAAAAATGCAAATGTAACGCATAGAGTAGAAATGAAAAAAAAACTTTTTAGTTTAAGAACAAATAATCCTAAAGAATATTGGAAAATTTTGAATACAAACACGGATAAGAAAAGATGTAATGCAAATTTATATGATCTTTTTACTTTTTATCAGGATTGTTGTAACAAGAACTATAATGAACAAGAAGATTCAAATAACAATGTATTTTCTCTTGATGAACTTAATATGTTATCTGATATTAATCTTAATAATGACATTAACCAACCAATAACTTGTGAAGAAATATTTAAGGGTATCAATATGTTGAAAAATAACAAAGCTTGTGGTGATGATAGAATTTTTAATGAATATATCAAAAGTACCCAAGATTGTATGTTGAATTTATATTCTGTATTGTTTAACAAAATATTTGATTCTGGTGTTATACCCACACAGTGGGTTAGTGGTAACATTATACCTGTTTATAAGAATAAAGGGGATAGTACAGAACCCCAAAATTATAGACCAATTACACTCTTGAGCTGTCTTGGAAAATTATTCACTGCTATCATTAATGAAAGGTTAAACAAATATGCTGACAATGTTCAACTCATTTTAGAGAACCAAGCAGGTTTTCGTAGAGGTCATAGTACAATAGATCATATTTTTTCATTGTATTCTCTTATCGAACTCTTCAAATTGCATAAGATGAAATTATATTGTGCGTTTATAGATTTTGAGAAAGCATTTGACTCTGTTTGGCACATTGGTTTATGGAACAAGGTATTATCAAACAATATTGATGGAAAATGTTTTAAAATTATTACTAATATGTACAAAGGTATTAAGTCAAAAGTTCTGGTTAATGGATTAAGTTCAGAATTTTTTGAATGTACAGTTGGAGTACGACAAGGGGAAAATTTGTCGCCTTTTTTATTTTCACTATATTTAAATGATCTTGAGGAGTATCTTTATACAAACAATGTCAGAGGTTTGTCACGCTTGTCTGATAACATTAAGAAAGATCTTAATATTTATTTAAACCTTTTTGTCTTATTGTATGCAGATGATACCATCTTATTGTCAGAAAATCCAGAAGATTTTCAACACTTACTCAATGTTTTTTCTAGATATTGTAAAGAGTGGCGTCTTAAGGTTAACAGTAAAAAAACTAAAGTTGTAATGTTTGGTAGAGGTAAACAAACCAACTGTTTTACTTTTGAAGGTTCCCAATTAGAAATTGTTAACAACTTTAAATACCTGGGTGTTACTTTTTGTAAAAGCAACTCTTTTAATCTTAATGTTAAAGAACTGTTTGATAAAGCTACTAAAGCAATGTATGGTGTTATTGGGAAGTGCAGAACACATAATCTAACAATTGATTGTAAAGTAGACATGTTCGATAAAATTATCAAACCAATATTATTATATGGATGCGAAGTTTGGGGTTTTCATAACACTAATCTCCTTGAAAAATTACATTTAAAATTTTGTAAACATATATTGAACTTGAGAACCTCAACTCCAAACTTTATGGTATATGGGGAACTTGGAAGATACCCCTTAACAATTAATGTTAAAGTTAGAATGATTTCCTTTTGGGGTAAATTAGTCAATTTCCAGAACTCAAAATTGTCAGCAAAACTTTTTAATGTATTGAAGAATTTTAATAACCCATGGTGCGAAGCCATTAAGAAAACTTTAAATCAATGTGGATTGACATATATATGGTATCAAAACACAATAAACATACCCTGGTTAAAATCTAAAGTATACAATATTTTATTAGACCAATTTAAGCAATCATGGTATAGTGAGGTACATAATTCTCCAAAAGGTTTAAATTATAGGATTTTTAAAAACTCACTGGATTTTGAAAAGTATTTATTGATTTTGCCAACACAATTATGTAAGAAATATTGTAACTTTAGAACTGGTAATGCTAAATTACCTATTGAGATAGGTAGATGGTTTAATATTCCTAGAGAAAACAGAATTTGTAAACTATGTACCTGCAATGAAATTGGGGATGAATTTCACTACCTTTTCAAATGTACTGATGTATATATATCCAATTCAAGGGTTAGATGTTTACCAAAATATTTCATAACAAATCCAAATGTTGTAAAATTTGAAAAACTGTTTAATATCACAAACATAAACCAACTTACCAATATTTGTAAACTATTAGATACTATATTTGAGAGAGTTAGCTCTCTTGGTTAAATTATATCTGTTATCCCTTCATCATGCATGTACCATTGATTTTCATTTATTATATATATTGTAGTTTGTACATACTGTACATATGTTTTTTCTCTTCACTGTAAATTCAGTTATGAGAATAAAGTTCATTGTCATTGTCATTGTAGTCTTCCTTTAAAAAATCACAATATTGGGACATGAAGCTGCAGAACTTCGAGCTAGATAAATTTCTCGTAGTCTTCAAAGGTCTGTCAAAGAAAACACAAGAACAGGTAGAACGGTTTGATTTTCGTAAACTAAGAAAAACGTTTAGTACAGGCTACATGAAAATTCAGAACATTTCGCAAAGAGCACACGTTTAGTTTAATGTGACGCATACTGGTATTTATTATCTCATTATTTCATTTAAATTCAAGTGCTTGGTTAATACTTTAGTTTCAGATATTTAAGAGGTCAGATAATGTGGTCAACACTAAATAATCTTGCTGTATCAGTGATTTTCGTATGCCTTGTTTTGAAAGTTCCGAGTTCTAATTAAGCCTTGCTGAGAAGAGACTACACTTTTTTGTTTTCTCATTTATTCTATGTAATTTGGAAAGCATTTATTTAATGTTGATGTTAAACATTGATTTAGATACTTCCTAATATTAACTTAAGCTACAAATAAAATAATCAAGATTAGTTGGACTAGAAAAGAAATAATATTGTTTATGCAGACGACCAACGTGAACTTCATAACGATTGTTAATTGTCGAAATTTGTGCTTGGGGGGGGGGGGGGGAATTAATCATGAAAATAATGTATATCTGGTCATTTTTGCGATGATCAAATACTCGCTTTTTTGCAACAATTATATTCAAATTTGATTGCTTCTGCCTATTTTTTTTTAATCGCAAAAAATGGCTGATGCTAATACAAGAAGTTACGATACAAAATTTTCACATTTTTTGCAAATTTTGTGAAATACGAAAAAGGTTGGGATATAAAGTATAAAAATAGCTTCTAAAAAATCTCCAACTTAACAGCATGGCTAAAGTTACTCATATAATCATATTGGTCGTGTGTCCTCATCTAAATAAAAAAAATTGTTTCCCCCAGTTTGGTTTTTTATTAACAGAAAATAAATACATGTATGCATGGCGTGTACACAAAATAATGACATTTTATTCCAAATTGCTTTTTAATGAATAAAACTTTGCGACATTTTGATGCATAAAGTTAAACGCTAAAATCTAATTAATGAATCAGCTGTTTATAAAAGTTTTTACGTTGTTAAATTGTGTCCTATTCAAGATTTGATTTTCATCGATAAATTAATAACAACTGATAAATAATATGTTTGTTCTATATTAATTAGGTGTATGCTGATTTGGGTTAGTTAAGGAAAAAATATTCTTGACAGTCTCTTTGTATTCTTATTATTATTAAAGTCATCTGTATCCAAAGTGACTGCAGTTGAATTGAAATTCAGATTTTATTGATTTAAACCAAAATTTCTTAATTATTCAATTAACAACAACCTCTTTAATAAATAATCAAATTAATTCACATGCTGTTAACATATAAATTATGGAATGGAAATAGTAAAATAAAATCCATGTTTAACAAATGATGCGTATTTCATATACTAAATGATAAACCTTAAGGGGCTTTGTGTGTTCAACAATTGTTTTTGTATATTATACTGTGTCAGAATGTTTCCTTATTTGTTTTTCTTGACTTAAGGTTTAAAAATGAAATCAAGTAGCAACTGGCGTGATATTCAGAGGAGTTGACAATGCTAAAACTTAACTGAAATTGATCATATATAAATGTATACAGTTGATATATGTTGCTTAGATTTTTTTATTGCATCTGACTGGAAAATATACAAACTTTTCCGGCTTTCCACTGTTCAATATTCAGTTCAATAATGCAGCTGGAAATATTTCCGTGTATGCAATACATGTATCTATTGTATTGAATATGAACCCGCAATTGCATAAATACAGCCGTACATGCATTAGGACCTTATTTACAGAAGGGGAGGGGATAATTAGTGTGACGTATCTCTTCTAGATTTTGTTCTTTAGGTTAAATGTCACTATTAAGCTTTATCACCGTCCCAAATTAAATGTATCATAAAAAATTCTGTTTTTGAGAAGAAGAAATCCCCTACACTCCTGGTGCCCGTTTCACAAAGATTTCTAAAGATGACTTATTAGATAGAACCTAAGATATCTTAAGATATGCCTAATTTATAACTTTAATAGGAATTTCCTGAGGCTTATCATAGCTGTTTCACAAAAACGTTTTTAGCGTAGTACAGTTGACTTATCTTAATTAAGAAACATTATAAATCACTTTCATATCATATTGTTAATTCTAAATTAATACTGATCGTGTATAAATTCTTTTTATTATAACAAGAATGTAAACTTTATAAGTGAATATAAAAATTCATTCCCTTATTCACTTAGTAAAAAATGCGTACATTGGGTGTAAATAGCGTAATGTCTAAATACATATACTGATATTTTGTATTAAACTTTCCACTTACATGCATAAGCCAGCAGATAAAAATTACGTAGTAAACCCGTATGTTCTTTGTAAAACGGTATTTCTTTTTGATTAAATGCATTGATCAAAGTGTCTTTCTTGTTTTTTGCTACAGGTTCATATATTTCTTTGTTTTAAATATTATATGGATGTGCCCGCATAAATCAACTAAAATTGGTCACTGCTGAAATTTTTACGATCGAGTGTATTTTTTGTCTATAGTTGGTCCATTATAAATAGCCCGTGATAACATAAACAGATATGCTTACTCCAAATTTAGAAATGCTAGTGTGACCAGATAATCTAAAAAATGTAAAAATCTAAAGTCTTATCCAAAGGTATTAATTGGCGATATATATATATATATATATATATATATATATATATATATATATATATATATATATATATATATATATATATATTGTAAATTTTTACTTCTAAAGTTTAAGTTTAGAAGTAAAGTGAAAAAGGTTTTAATGATACGTGTAATTTAATATTTTTGTTCAACTTAAATATGCTTTAATTTGCTTATAATTCATTTCAGTAGAACATAAACAGTCGTCATGTTAAGTTTATTAAGACATCGATTTACCTGTCTTAAAGTTAAGACATAAAATAGGAAATTCCTAAGATAAGACTTGAATAGTGAAACGGATAAGTAATGGACTTTAAAAAAGTTTTTTTTTTCACAAAATATAACTTTAGTTAGTCAAAAGCATGCTTTGTGAAACGGGCCCCTGGGGATAGATTTTGAACCTAGTTTGTCTGATCCAATGTATCTGCCCGAAACTTGATGAACTCGCCCTACAGTATCTTCTATGATTTTTTTGTCAGTTAATCTACGTAAAAAGTTCTCGCTAAATATTCTTACTCTTAACGTATTTATTCAATATTATTTCATATAAAGTATATATTTTCTATGCTAACTCCCATTGACTTGGATCCGCCAAAGCGTGTCCACTACCTCATTTTCAATTATACTATTTCAAAAATGATAGTAGGTTTTGTGGTTTTTTTTTTTTTATTTATTTTACAATAATTACATGTATTGATCAAGCAAATATGAAACCATAGCTTAAAGGCATTTTCTCACACGACTTAAAATACAGAAGGGTAAGCACTTCTTTAGTTTATTGGCCAAATGTATTCATTTATAAGGATAGAAATGCATTATTACCTTTGTTGTAGGAAACAGATTTGTTGCCTTTATCAAAGACCTAATTAAAAAGATTGAAAAAAAAAATGTATTTTCAGGTGCACCTTTTCTTTTGCACATGAGGATGTCAATGCATGATTCAACAACGAGGCTGAAAAACGGAGGAGGAAATGATGCCGAAACTTTCGATGATCCCATTGAGCTACTACTTAATGTCAAAATGATTATTTATGACATTTGCACCCGATGCAAAATAGTATGTGTGATTTAAGAAAATTTTCTCGTCCACTTCACTTAAAGATTACAAACAACGATTTGATAGTGAAAACGTTCTACATAGGGATGGATGACTCTCCTACTTGTATCAAGAAACCCGAAGGAGGTAAACAAGCATGGTTTAAGCGTCGCAAAATTCGTTGCATACGAGGAATACCAAAACTTTTCCCATTCATCTTTAACGGCATTTTTTAAAGAAAGAATTTTAATCCACTTGACTGATTAGAAATAGTCAATAAGTTATCATATTGATTATTATAAATCATATGTGAAAAAAATAAGCTATATAAGAACAGTAAAAAACAATGCTGTGAATGGTTAGAGACATTTTTTCGCACATGAGCAGGAAATATGTCAAATTTTTTCTAAATAGTCAACTTTTAATGAAAAATGAAAAAGAGAATGTACGTGCAGACACAATACAAAACGTGATCATTGATGATGAAAAAGTTATATGTAAACCCATTGTTTAAAGCAAGCAATAAAATGTTTTACTACTATGACTAATTCAAAAATATTTCATGATATTTCAATATATATATTCTTTGAAATTTCTTTCCACACGTATTTCTTTTTTTTTTTTTGATGGCATTGTAAATCCAAAGGCAATTATGAGTTATGACGATATGTTGATCTTTCTGGTGGATTCACCAACTTTCTGATCTTTTATGTAAACTGAATATAGCATTCAATTTTGTGGGCCCACCAATTATCTATTTAATAGCAGCGATAAACTAATTGTTACCGGCCGGGAGTTTCTTTGGTGAATCCACCAATTTTGTAATCTGTTTTTTTTTATAATTCGATTAACTTGATATCTGGTGGATTCACCGAGTAGGGGTAATTTAAATTTTGTCAGTCATTTTGGTGGCTTCACCAACTTTCTTGTTTTGTATGTAAACTGACTTGTGTTGCGGTGTTTATATTTGTTTGTAAAATTTCATTTAGGTGGATACACCAAATATATGAAATTCTGTCTGCATTTTACATTTTTGGTGAGTTCACCAAATTTAATCAGTAAAGTGTAAGACAAAAACGATTATTGCATATTTGTATTTAGGTGGAATCGCCAATTAAGGTTTCTTTAAAACTGAAATGTTTGATAATATGTGTTGCTATTATTGTTTTGTTGGTGGGTTCACCAAATCTTTGAATTAAATACAAAACTGTTTTCGGACAATTTCACAATTGATTTTTGGTGGAATCACCAGGGCCCTTTGTGAAAAAGATATTTGATGCTGTTTAAAAAAAAATGAATCGCCAATATTTTATCATTGGTGGACCCACCAAGCTTATTCGTAAGTGAGATATTCGATGAAATAAGTTGGTGGAGTCACCTATATTTTGACTGTTATTGTGGAATATGAAGGATTAAAGGTACTGTAAAATGTGCTTTTGTGTGAAAAAGATGGTGGTTTCACCAATTTATGTTGTGTTCAACAACAAAAATGAATAAAATTCATGTTCATTTCTGTTAATGCGTTGTGTTCATTTTTCATTTTGCACTGAAAAAAAGAGGACACGAATAGAAAATCCTCTTTCTTAATGGAAACAGTTATATTTGTATCAACAGACATGTACAGGACAATCTTTGCGAGCCCTGCATGTGTTTTGTTTACAGCAAATACGCATGCGTAATAGTATATAAGGCTGACCCCGTACTACGTTGATATGTATTATTTGAAAGGTTATGCGTAATGATTTAGTTTAATAAAATAATTAGATTTATTTAATTGAGAACATTGTAATTTTCTGAAAGTTCATGCATTCATGAGTAGTACAAAAATACCGAACCCGATCGGAAATTTTAAGGACTCATCCGATTTTACTTTTCATAAAATGCTCAAAGCTATGTAACCTTATCTCTTTAATATGAAAATATAACTAAATATGGTAAAATGAGATTTTTTGTCAGACCAGGGGAAAAAGGTTGTTAAACTGGTTGTAATTTTCAAATAAAAGTCTAAAATATGTTTGTTATTTCTAAATGAAAGATTGTACCATATCAAGTTGGGCCACTGAAAAATTGTAGCTTTTTTTTCATTTTAAGTTGCAGAAAATGAAAGGTTTTTGTTTCCATGGCAGAAAAGTTTGGAAAATTATTTAAATTATTTTTAAAAAAATTGATTTCGTTTTGTTCATTTACTTTAAAATTATAAAAATGGATTTGACAAACCATAATATAAATATTGTGGCATTTTATGTGGCATATTTGACGGTTTTTTCCAAGAGTCTGGAGAAGTTACCAAGGTTTAATGCATTTTAATGTCTCACATTTGTGGGTTTTTGTTGTTGATTTTATAAATGATGTTATTTATAATCAAAAATCTATTTCTAAAAATCTCTCGATGATTACAGACAGCCTCTCGTAAAAAATAAAATCTTATATATGTATTCTTTTCCTAACAGAATTAGAGTATAAAGCTAAATAAAGCTTCTATATCTTTATATAGAGCTCTTTTTTATGAGATTAATATTAATATATATATATATATATATATATATATATATATATATATATATATATATATATATATATATATATATATATATATATATATATATATTGTTGATCTGATTGTCTTTCACAAATTTTTATAATCATTGACAATATCTAATGCATTCAGAAAATTTTCCAAAGGAGCGTATTGATGAGCAACTAAACTTGGTACCAAGTAAGTGTAACTTATTGAAGATGTGTAGGATTTTCTGAAGTTGGTTTTGATTAATGTTGATAATCTATTATTATTTTTTAAATACTGTTCTAGCACAATTATTTTATTTAGTAAATTCGTATGGCAAAATAAAAGTAAGTAATTTCTAACCAAAAGAAAATGTCACTGTTTGAAAAACTACTAAATGTCTTTATTAAGTTCTGAAAATGGCATTGTGTAATGTAACATTTTCTCATAGTCTAAAATATAAAATTCCTTTACAATTTCAATGAACAAAATTATCTGCTTATTTGTTTTCTTGACATTATATTAAGGCAGGCTCTCTCTCTCTCTCTCTCTCTCTCTCTCTCTCTCTCTCTCTCTCTCTCTCTCCTCATTTTTGAATTTGTTGCTGCTTGCAATATTTAAAAAAACTTAATGTCTGCATAATGTATTTATTTTAATCCTTGAATGATTATATCATTCAAGATACTGAAGAAGAAAACAGCCCAGACAATAATAGTAGGACACAACACCATTCTGAAAATGAGAAACGTATGTATGATACATATATGAAATGCATATATTCTAATTATCCTATATAAATGCTTGTGCAATAAAAATGTCTAAAATATCTCCTGCTTGTAAATTGATATAGATATTGCAATTTAAATATTAGAATAAAACACAATTAAGGATCTATCTTTTTTTTTTTTAAACTTAATGTCTGCATAATGTATTTATTTTAATCCTTGAATGATTATATCATTCAAGATACTGAAGAAAAAAACAGCCCAGACAATAATAGTAGGACACAACACTATTCTGAAAATGAGAAACGTATGTAAGAAACATATATGATATGTATATATTCTAATTATCCTATATAAATGCTTGTGAAATAACAATGTCTAAAATATCTCCTGCTTGTAAATTGATATAGATATTGCAATTCAAATATTAGAATAAAACACAATTAAGGATCTACCATTTTAACAAAAAAAAACATAATGTTTGCATAATGTATTTATTAACCCTTGAATGATTATATCATTCAAGATACTGAAGAAGAAAACAGCCCACACAATAATAGTAGGACACAACACCATTCTGAAAATGAGAAATGTATGTAAGAAACATTTATGATATGTATATATTCTAATTATCCTATATAAATGCTTGTGCAATAAAAATGTCTAAAATATATCCTGCTTGTAAATTGATATAGATATTGCAATTTAAATATTAGAATAAAACACAATTAAGGATCTATCATTCTTTTTCTAGTTTCAGATCAAATTTACGAGAAGACTTTAGTTTCTTATACTATTGAAGACTCTGAATTATTTCGACTTTTAAAACGACAATGCCTCAACGGAATTTTTTCTACGTTTAAGCATCTTGTTCTTATTAGAGTCAAATACCAAAGAAAACAGTAAATTTTTAATCAATGTGATGAAAAAGGATGCCTTCTTTTACATTATGCTGCTCAAGGTGGATCCATCTTGATAGTTCAAGAAATATTAGCAAATATCTCTGATGAAATTCTTGAATATAAGTGCATACGAGGTGAAACTGCTTTGTATTTTGCAATCAAATACAAACAAAACAACGTGGCAGAGCACCTCATCGAAATGCACTCAAAACGCATCACAAGATTGCGAAAAGAAGCAGAAACTACTGGGGTAGAGCGCCAGGGTAAGCCAATAAATGTTAAAGATGATATACAACTTGTCACTTTCGCAAATGGAAATGCTCAGAAAGAGATAGGTGGGCTTTCTCCAGTTCATTGGGTTGCATGGTATGGAGATAGCCGTTTGTTGTACAGTTTAAAGCAAGCAATCTTTGACATTTGGACGGAAACTAGAAATGGATTAAATATTTTGGATATTGCCTGTATGAGCGATGAATTAAAAGGAGATATTGAATTCTGCAGATACCTTTTAGAAAACAAGTTAGACAAAATTTCTACCATGAAAACTGATTTATCGGGATGGAATATTGCTCATTTTGCATCAATGTCTAACAGATGTTTATTAGAATTCATTGCAACAAACAAAAATGAAAAACTAAAGTGTCTACTAATGAAAAAAACAAAATCAAAGAAAACGTGTTTCCATATTGCATGTGAATTCGGAAAAATTGAAAATGTTAAACTTATTGCAAACAATTTTAAACAACTGATTAGTTGTGTAGACGAATTTGGCGGAAATGCATTACATTACGCGGCAAAGGGTGGAAATCTTGATATTTTGGAATATCTCATTGACAAGTACGGTTTGGATATTAAATCTTTAAATTCAGATGATAGAACCATATTACACATAGCATGCATTCATAAAAACGTTGAAATATGCCGTTATGCCGTGAATCATTTTTCGAAAGAGCTTTTAAATGCAAGGACAAAAGATCTTGGTCTGACTGCAGCACATTATATAGGAGTGGAATCAAAAGGAGATGGAAGCGAAATGACACTTTTAGAGATATTTTGTAACAGTGAAATGGACCTTTCTGTATTTTCATATAGGGGATTATCTGTTCTAGACAGAGCTGTGGATCATTTAAATGCAGACCTGATTCGGGCCATGGTTGGTAAACAGTTTCGGGAAAGATGTGGAATAAATATCGATGTACTTAATAAAAAACTAAAAAATACAGACAGTGAAAAAATAAAAGGCGTTTTGGGAGAGGCCATCAGAGACATAAAGACAGAACTTACGATTTGAACATTTCATAAAAAAGAAAGTTTACCCTTATATGCTACCAATCTGTTTTATAAGCAAAAAATCATATTATTTACTTCTTGTCTTTGGTATTCTCATTCTTTATTTCTTCTCTTAACAAATCGATTTTAATTCGTACATATTTCGTATAAAATAAAAACAGTTAAAATCAACTTTAATTGTATATGATCAACGATACATTTTTACCACTGGTCGGCATATTAATGGATTCATTTTTCAAATCTTAAATTTTGCTTTCAATTGCAAATTGAAAAACTATAAGTTTCCTTGATATTGCCCATTGGTGTATTCTTTTCATTGCAAGTCTATACTTGAGTTTACATATAATTTTTTGATTTATCAAAAAATACGATTCAATGTGGACTCTTAAATCTTACATCAGTTATCCTTGGACATATAGCACTTATGGTTATAATGGTTGCCATAAACATATATTGTATAATGGCATGTATAGCTCTTTTCAGGATTTTTGCTGGAATTAGCCCTGGGCACGGTCTGGTAGTTTCACGATAAAGTTTTATTATTAAGGAGGAAATGATAGCTCTCAAGACACTAAATAATTATACATAATTATTTGTCTTTTTTGTGTACACATTTATTTCAAAATTGTATATCATGTATAAGTGTTTTTGATGTTTAAAATTTTTGAGGACCTTATATATTCTTAACTCATTCTTCTATGTAATTGTTTATAAATAGCATATATTGGCTATTTCTATGAAGTAATGTGTTAGAAGATAATATCAATTATTATCATATCATTCTCCTTTTTACGATGGTGTAATAATTTTGGTATGTCAGAACAAACCTGTAACCATAAACAATCATTTGGTTTTCTGATGTTTGTATTTCAGATTCAGAGAAATTTGTACATTTTTGGTGTGTTTGATTCAAATTTTGCATCAATCTTATACTACGGGTATTTACGTATTCCTACTTATTAATAGTTTGTTAATTACACTCAAATGTTATTGGAATGACCAATCCTTCAGCAACCGATGCATTTTGCTGTTAAACGTTTTCAATTAGAGTGTTTAAAAATGAATTTGAAACATATAGTTTAAGAAGCATAACAAGTGGTGATAACAAAACAAAATGAACAGCTAAATTGTTTAAAAAGTTTTCTTTTAAGGTATGTAAAATAAAAAATAAAAAAACTATATGATTAGAGACCACTGTAGGTGTTTGAACAGCATGAGTGAACAGATGAATTAACGGGAGTACTGCAATTGATCATGATACGCACCAAGGTTAGTTAACGTTGTCCAGTACCTTAATTTAATTATCTTAACTCAGAGTTAAAAAGAGAAGATAACTAGATATTTCAGTATGTGGTCAATTAAAGGCTTTAGCAATATCACAGTCTAGGGGAAAAATCTGAAGGAATATGGTAGACGCCTTCCTTATCGCTGAAATCCAAATAAAAAGTTGCATTAAATGAATATAATGAACCAAGGAATTACGTTATATGTGACTATTCGGGAAAAAATGCATTCAATTTATCATATATACATGTACACGCAATTGTAAATTGACAATAATTGAAAATGATTTGAAATGATGTCTTGTTTTGTCACAAACCCGACACCTTATCAACTCGGGTATGGATTATGCTACATGTTGACATGTCGATAAAATCCTTTCAATAAAACGAAATATCTTCTCGATCAGAGGTCAGCCATTTTGTGATATTGTGTTGTGACATGAATTCATAAATACGCATTATTTCCCGTTTGTTGTCGATTTCTAATGTTCTGCTCATCGCTACACACCCCCTATATAAGGCCAAGAGCAATATTCATACTTCATGATCACCGCATTCAGGTATTTCATGCACCAGAACACGTTACGTTGGACGCAAAGACGTGTCGAAACGCATTTTAAACAAAAATATCATGACAACCACTGCACTGGCAAGGAATATCCATGCAATGAACGAAGAAACAAGATTGACTGAAATCCAAGCACAGAAACTTCAAAAATCCTCGATAACTGTGGACCATTTTCCTGTGTGTGTTATAACATTGCACATGCGCAACACCACACTGTGGCAGATCGAGCAATGTCAATGATCTCATGGATTTTAGAAACGGAGCGTTTTTGTAGAAACCGTTTGAAACATGTTACGTTGTTTCTTTCTTGGATTTACTATCATTTCGCTACTGTCATGCTGTAGTGCCGCCGGGGTTTTCAAAAAGATGCAGACGTTATGCACTCTGTATGAACGACACACATATTCGATGTACTTGTGAAGTAAGGTGGCACTATCTGTGCAAAACAATACATATACCTTGGACATTCACTCAAAGAATAATTATATTCTGTATTTTACTGATTGCTGTTTCTTTTATTCTTGATCACAAACATTTTACTACAATGTGTAGTTCATGCATTTAGAAGTCCTTGCCACCTGAATGCCTCGATCGGAAAGCAACAGACCGTACCTTTCTCGACCGGTATATATAGGTTGCACTACAGTATTAAATTCCACTATATATTCTTACCAAAATTGCACAACAGTACATACAGATTAAAAATTCAAAACAAACTTCTGGAAAAAATCCTCTTGACATCTTTTTAAACAACGCTTCATTTACAATTTTCTAGCAAAACACACACTTGCATCCAGAAAGGCGTGAGTCTTTGTTTACCTCGAAGTTACACATGTGCTTGAAAGTCAAGCCCGGGCCTTTTTACCCCCCTCCGGAAACAACACGCATCAAAAATTCAAATGACCTCGCATTATTACAAAACTGGGATAGTTAGACCTCTTACACATTGTTTTTCATCCCATAAAAAAATCAGCTCCTGTCTCGAGCGAAAACGCCACAAATTCAAAGGAAAATTCGGGAATTATTTTGCCTCAGCCATCGTGAACCTTCAGTGTCAGTAGAGGAGCGATCGAAACTGATATGGCGACCAAATGCTTTTATGAGTTCATGTCAGCTTTAAATTCATACTGTTTGTACTTCTCGTTGCACCGTGACGTCGAGCGACATCATCAATCGTTTTTAGTCAATTTTAAAGAGGACTCTCTGTCTTTAGTTACTGATTTCTATTCATCAAAACAGCAGATCCCGTCAATATTTGATGCAAAGAATGTCATGACAATTCTTAATCTGAAGTTTTAATATTTTTTGGTTTTAATCACAATTCAAAGAAACTTTACATGCACTTTTGACATTATATGGTTTATTGTTGATATAACATTAATTTTTACCGCGCGCCCCGTGACATCAGGTTATGCAGGATTATATTTGAAATAATTCTTAGATGTAAAGGAATATAATTTATTTATTTTTGTTATCTCAAATAGTTTAAAACTATATCACGAGTGTGATATTTTGAGATTTTGGGATGACAATTTTGTAAGCTTTCATACAATATGATTTTATGCTATTTCAATAAAACTTCATAACTCTGCACTCTGAAATACTTTAAATAACGATCTGCAAATGAACGTTGTATGAATCTTAAGTGAAATGTAGTAGATTTTATGCATATTTAACAGCTTCATAATTTATAAACATAGTGAATAACACTTGGAAGGGTGTTTTCACTGAATTGATAGATAATAAGAGCTTTATTTAAAGTCAATCATTGTCACATCAAACGTGCAAAATCGCAATGATGATGGGGCTAATTAAACTGTTGAACTAACAACACTTCTATATTTATTGAATATAATAATATTAAAAGTTTTAAGTCAAAGATCCTAAATATTGATTTTTATTTTTTATGTTTACAAATTATGAAATACGTTATGCAAATCGGTTGGTCGCCATAGAAATCATTGAAGTACTGCAAGTATAGAAAATATTTTTTTTAATCCTTGGAATACCTTGGAACATAATTCATTAGACTTACAGACTCCTTAAATCAAATAGTCCATGTTGTAGCGGTAACGCTGTAAGAGGTTGCAAGGGACAGTTTCGGATAAAGTACCCGAAAGTAATGTTTGTAAAATTGAGAGTTGCTGTACTTGAAGGCTTATGAGTGTTGCTAAAGTTCATGAAATGATTTTTAATGATTACCATTAGTTAGAGAGGTGTCTCTTGTTGAAATTGATTTGCAATATGTAGGCCTCATATGTTAAGTACATGAGAATCAGAAGTAAAATGCGAAACCTGCGGCTATGACTGTTGTGTTGACTTTACACAGTGAAATTGCAAGTTACAGACGGGAGGTAAAATAACACGAACAGTAGGTGGATAGGACATTGTAAACTATAAACCGGTAAGTTTCTGACATGTGATGGTGCAACATGCACACGGTACGGCAGGTCAGCTCTTTGCAGGGAATAAGCTGGGGGAGGTCTAAAAAGCTGAAAAATCATAAAAATTAGCAAAATATGAAGGGGTCAAAATCTCATTAAAACCAGTATGTAGAGAATTTTACAGGTTTTGACTAGTAATAATCTTCAGAAATTAGTGATTTGCCTAATAAAGAGTGACTTAAACGTATTTGTGCTGAATGAGAACTGAGGAAATTCTAGTTACAGAGTTCCGAAGACAATCATCTCCTGGCTACAATGAATTGTATAAAAAAACTCCCCTGCCACTTAAGTACAGGGAAATGTTTATGAAACATTATACATATATTACATGACTTCGAGGGCGACATACCAGAATATTTGCCCCGAGGTGACAGGAAAGCCCTAGAGTGTTATGTCGCCCGATGCCGAAGGCAGAGGGCGACATAAAAATGTAGGGCTTTCCTGTCACCGAGAGACAAATTTTCTGGTATTTTCGCCCGAGAAGACATGTAATATATGTTATATAACATTTTTAAAAATAAATATCTGTTTAAGAATATATTTACCTTATTAACAGGTGTATTTTAATTAATATGTTTTACGGTGCTACCGTTCTGGCGAGCGCAGCAAGAATTATACACATACCTTGCATCATTGTCAACTTATAGTTTTATTTAGGTATCAACGAACGTCAAAGAATTTTTGAGAGAGTATATTGCTCTACAATAAGTATGCCAAAGGTACTAATTTTAATGGTTATGATACATACAGCGCAGCCCACTTCCCAGAGAGAGAGAGAGAGAGAGAGAGAGAGAGAGAGAGAGAGAGAGAGAGAGAGAGAGAGAGAGAGAGAGAGAGTGAGTGAGAGAGAGAGAGAAAGAGAGAGAGAGAGCCCGGTACCTGTTTGTAGGTGTGTAATTTCCCACTTTTAAATTTAATGGTCTGACTATATCCCATATCTACATAATTTTTTTAACTGTTTATTTTTTTATTTTATTCCTTTTTGATTTATTTCAAAATATCCTATAGTTTATTTCCTCCCTACTCATTCATGCACAATTAGCTTAAAAATGGATCGATATGACAGTAAAGTATGGCTCTTGCTAATATATATACATAAAATCGCTATATTAAATGAAATTAAAAACAAATCATACGTCAATGAGGCAGGTATCGCAGTCTGTACTGAAATAGCTAGTACACGCATTACAGATGTTTGATCCACCTCTAAATTTATCGCGGGAAATATAGCGCGATTGCACTGTGACGTCATCCATGACTTTGTTCGTCTTTGTTTACGTTTCTCGACTCATTACGGAGGTATGGAAGCATGTAACAAATCTTTTGAGTCTCGCCAAAGCATATGCGGTACTCAAAACGTGTCTTCAAACTTTAAGTCACTGTAAATTACGAGTTAAAAGTCGGCCATTTTTGGCATAGCACCACGGGTGAAAACATTAGAGAGCATTATGGGACGTAGACAAAAAATTTTGTTTGATGAACTGTAGGATTAGCTCGTTCTTTTTCCCGCGCACACTGGTTCTTAGAGCTCGCTTCGCTCGCTATTAATGCATCTTCATATCTTACGAATTTTCTTGTAAAATACCGATCGATGCTTTCAAAAAGAAGATCAATTTTCAAGTTAAACAATTAAAGGAAGTTTCTCTGAATAGCAGACACTGTCATGCCATATTTATCGTTGAGGAACTGTTTACGTTTGCTTATCGAAATTTCGAACCCGAAGTAATTAATATGCAGAATTACTGCACGCGAATGTGATAATATAACAGTTTCGGGAGGGCAATATAACCATTTCCTGTGAAATATAACTTGATCCGGTAGGGCAATATAACTTTTTCCGGTGTGATTCAGCAATTTACAGGGCAAAGTAATAAAATTATCTCATTTGTGACATAACTAGAAAACTTATAAAAAATGTTTTTATATAACACTATTTTCCATGCATCATCGCAGTGAATTTTGTGTCGATAACACTATAGTATAATCCTGCCATCAATTTTAAATAAACGTTTTTTATTGGTTTGCTTCTCTGGGAATTATAATAATTAATTAAAAACATGTTAATATATAGTGTTTTTTAACCCTCTGGCTGCGACGTTATTGAACAGAAAACTTTACGTCACAGCGACATTAAAAACGACGTCATAAGTTTTTGACGTTTTTACGCGGGATTTTCTCAAAGTTCAAGGAATGTAACAAGTGCGCGTTTTATTTCGAAGTGGGGATTACAATGCTGTTATTATTTACTTGTCTTTTCCACTAATTTTCCCAAGATTTCATGACAGTATCCTTTGATTTATTGCCGTTGCCCAGAATCAGAAGCAACATTTGTTTGATACATAATTATAAAAGATTATAAATGCATGTGAGGCTTAATACTAATATCAACAGTATTCTCAAATTTAATAAAAGTAGTAATAGGTTACAATAAAAAGAAGATCAGAAAAATATGACTGCACTGTTGTATTTTGGGTCCTTTTTCGGTCATTCTTGTTGTGTTAATTCTTTGCTCAATTTTACTTCGTCATTTTGTAAAAAGTTTGGTGAAATTCCAATAGAAATTTATTGTCATTTAAGAAATGAAGATAATAATTTTTTTATTGATCGACGTATTAAAGAAAAAAAGACCGGAAAACTTCATCAATGCGCGTAGTTTTTCCTCTGTTTAACCATGAGCGCATGTTTGTCTATAATTGATCTCCTCTTAACAAGATCTTATAAATAGAGATATACAACTATCATTAAAAGTAGAACAAAAGAAAAACATGCGCTGACAATTTATTAAGTCTGAAAAAAGTGGGTGTCCTCATTATCCTATGAAGATTCAAGTCTAATGACACCTACCTATGAAAACGACTTGGTACTTTATAATATGAACTTTTTATCAGGGTAATTACATAAAGTTGCAGCTGAGACATTGACAATTCCTACCATATAAAGAAATAAGCCCAATTCAAAAAATTATTTATTCGCAATTTTTGAATGTCCTTAACTGCAGTTATCCTTTATAAAAAGGGCGTTTTCATTATCTCCATTATTTCTACGAATGGGCACTCAAACGAATGTATTATCCATCAATAGTCACTGTGATTTCATATAAAGCGGACCGTTTTTATATTGTTGTTGGATCTACTTAGTATATCAGGCCATCATCATCTGGCAATTTGTCGGACAAGCAGGATCACTCATCTTGTTTTTCACAAGATTAATATTGACTTATTAACTATGAAAACATATTGATAGCTCAGTTTTAGTTTTTTGCATGGGAATTACATACATGCTGCGACATTTTAAACAAATATATATAGAAAAATAATCAAACATCCCCAAGAACTATTCACTTAACGTTTTATCAAAATTTAAGCCAAATACTTCATGGTTTCGTACGTTTCGTATTAGCTGTGGAAATCTTCGGAATATGGTGGGTTTTTTTTTTTTTGCATGAAAAGAACTAGATACATGTAAAGTTGTTTTTGATGAATATTTAGGTTTTAAAAAATGTTCATCAAGAATTGTATTGAAAAGCGTTCACATATGTGTAACTGTTTTCTATTACCAAAGCATAGCGTCAATGAGGGACTTTATATATATACTTTATATATAGTATCAACACAGATCGTTTCGTACGTGAAATAAGTCTGCGCAGTGAACCTGATAACCGAAAACTATGAGTAGATTATAAGGCAACTGTCTTTTATATGCAAGAGCATATGTATATACATGCATAATAACTGTTCGTTTTTTATGATGCATCTTCGCTTTGACAAAGTATTTAAATGTATATTTATACATTTGTTGAACAACAATCATTAGATATTCCTAAGCATGTAAACAAAAGATTCTTAGAAAATATACTAAATCCGATATCATTTCTTGTTGTATCAACCAATTTGTCTTTCTTTGAGTTTTTTGAGGGGGGGGGGGGGGGGGGGTTGGGTTACATGTATATATATCAAAGTGCACAAACACTACATATCACTCCATCTCCAGAATGCTCCAGAACTCCATCGAACAAAAAGAGAATTTTCAAAATCTCCTTATTGCACATGCACATGCAAATATATCAGTCATGAATGATGAATGATGGGACTTGGAGACATCTGTGAAAAGAAGGAATGATGGGATTTTTTTTCCTTCTTCGCGTTTACATTTTGCATGGCTGATTTCAAACACAAAAACAAAAAGGGGTCTTCAACTACGACTCCCCATTCAGAGAAAAATCAGAGAGAGAGAGAGAGAGAGAGAGAGAGAGAGAGAGAGATGTAGAGATGTGATAGAAAAACATTTCTCAACAAATAATATTTTAAACCCCCTTCTAATAAACATACATGTAGAAAGAGAAAATGTACGTGATCTACAGATTAAAGTTCTACAAGCAGACTTGTGCAGAATCAAGAGCTTTTGAGCAACAAGTTTAACCATTTATCAAAATAAAACCACTCGATAAGGGACTTAACTAGTGTTTAAGTTAACCATTGTTCTAAGCAACCCGATCCAAATACGTATTAAGCTTTCTAAAATGAAAATTTTGATTATTTTATTATTATTTAGTAAAGGAAAAAAAACTATCTTCATACATAGCTCATCATCGAAAGGAATAAATATAGCCTAATAATGGCTGTCTCATTCAAATTCATCATTGTATATATTTAGTTTCGTATTTTAATTTAACCACATATCCTGTGTTGAGCCCCTTAGTGTTTTAGTCATACCGATATTGAACCTCAGTTCACTGGGCCTTGAACCCGCCAATCCGTGTAGTGTCAGTTTGGACGCGGCAGTCTAAAGGGAAGGACGTACTAATACTTCTCTCGTGACAAACCATCCAGTACATGTACCTATGCATGTTGTTAATTTAAATAGCTGTGTGCTGACTCTGGGGTGAACATGGTACCGGCTTTTTCTGAGGTGAGGTTTATTAATTGTCAATTTTATCGTCATTTCATTCGTTACTGTTCTAAAACACCCAGTCATGGTATTCTAATCGTTTTTATGCTTATTTGTTACGTCTATGTTTATATACACGTGCTTGAATCTATTATAAGTATGACGGACTATTATGGTCATATCCTTTTGTAGTAATGAGTAGTATTATGCAACACTGCATTTAGGTAATTATAAGTTAGTATTTTGTGAGTGTAAAAGCTAACATGCTTTATAGTAAGTTTTCTTGAAGACTGTATATCAGTATTTTGTATGTAATAAGCGTCTATACTAAGTGTGTCATTCACGACCGTATAGCCTGTAAGTAAAGTATGGTGCGTGTTGGTGTAAAAGCCACAGTTGCTTTTGTCATGTACTTAATGTGTTTGTGTACCGTGTTGGCGCAGGTCCCTTTTTCCAGCCAGTGTGTAACCAATTTCATCGATGGTGGTGCTCATTGCCGAATATTGGTGAAGTCCAGTGTAGACTAAGTGGCCAGTGGAAAACATTGTCTCATTGGAAGACCTTACCAGTCCATTCTTGTTTAGGCCAAGTGGAAGTAGACTACATGACCAGTGGAGGACATTACCAGTCCACATACTAGGACAACTACTTTAAAGACTATGCATCGATTCAAATTATATTAAATATGTAAAGACGATGTAAACATATCGTCTTATTCTTTGTCTTTAAGTAAATATAGATTTAACCAAATCTGTGACAATGGCCACAACCACGAATTTGACAACGACAGACTATCTCCTAAGAAGGCTATCAAAACTACCTACAGTACCGATCAGACCCAACCTAACAGAAAGTAAACTCCAACTAAACCCTGGGTTTACTTTCTGGGTTTACGTCGGGTTTACTAGAGTGGACCCATAGCAAACCCAAAGTAAACCCAGATTGGACACAGAGAGTAAACCCAGTTAGAAGTATACCCCTGAAAACAGACACTGTGTATTTGGAATATTCAAGGGGCAGGAATAACAGGCAGTAGCATGCTAAGATAAAACACTGGCCTGCTTCACACTTCAGTGCGTACAGTTGACCTCAAAAGCAATTTCCAAATAAATCAAAGTAAACCAAGAGAAAACACAAAGTAAACCCCGAGTAGACCCAAATTTTCAAAAAGTAGACCCCGAGTAAACCCAAAGTAAAACCCAAAAGTAAACCCGGGGTTTTGTTGGGGTTTACTCTGGTGTTAGGTTGGGTCTGATCGGTACTGTTCTTAGTAGGTTTCAACTTAAATTTTTTAATGCATCAGCTAAAATAAATTTAAGAGCATTCATTATTTGTCTTATTTTTTTTTTCTTAAAAAAAAACAGCACTCTGAAACGTTTGATAGCCATCAATGCGAGCATCTTAATACATAACAACTGGGTGACAATGTGATCTCCAAAATTTGAATAGTTCACATAAAATGTTTGTAAACATGTATCCAACAGTACAATGCTCATTAGGTAAAACGTTAGAAACGAAATAGTTTTATTTCCTCGTAAAACCCAAGTATTTGCTATCCATTTCATTTATCAAAATATAGTGACAAGCACATTTAAGTCAAATGGAAACAAATAAGCTCTTATTTGAAAATTGTAATTGCGGCGCTCGCGCGGGATATCATTTAGTGTATAAGGATTATTGCACTTAGGTTTTATCATTTATTATTGATGAAGAAAATACCCGACCTTACGTTAACTTTTATTTGATTTCTTACCTTTCCAAAGATAGTGTTTTTAATTCCCCAAACATAAAAAAAAGTTTGTCACAACTTTGAATAAAATTAGTCCACTGGGTCTAGAAAAGAAGCTGAAATTATGAAAAGTTTATAGACAGACAACACTATACAGTTGATGAGGAAAGAAGGTATCTCCTTGATTTAAAACAGTTTTGTTTTATAATACTTTGTAATAAAAGTTTTCACACCAAATAAAATACTTCTAAATTTTTAAAAAATACCCAAAAAGTTGCTTGTAAATGTCCATTCATAAAAACAATGAATATAAAAACTGTCCCTGCTTAACAAAATGCTAGTCTGTCACAGGTAAAACTATAACTTAATGGACGGATAGCGGAAGTTAGAAACAAGAATAAAGAGAAAAAGAAATGATGTTAGGCCCAAACACCTTAAGAATGACACTATAGCGCACTACAACATAGAAACACTAAAATACCATTCATTTTTTATCAAATTAAGAATCAAAGTCAATCCACTCGGCGATATAAATCACCTGTATCCACTACTCGCATCGAATTACAAGAACGTAGACTGAGACAAACTTCTTTGCACTCTATGAAACGCACAATCTTTACTTAACGTAAAATTAATTTTCGATCATCCGAACCACATTCTCTTTGCAAAATGTTAATAAAATCAAACTTTGACCGTCAGCCTCCTCCACATCCTTGGAAAACTTCTGCATTTGAACCGGTCAACGTATTCTTCGTTTTACTTGGCTTAATCATGATCATTTTATGGCAGAACATTCTCATCTCAATATCCAAATATTTTTTCCCACGAAGTATGATTACCTCTATTTCTTACGAAAATCCATTGTAATTCATAGCTCTTTAGAAACGGACAGGGCTGAAATCTACACGCCCCGTTTATCGATTAGTAGAAACCTTCTGCAACTATGGAAAAAAAAACAAGGCCTGCACGAAATAATCATGGTGATGTAAAACTATAATTTCAATAAAAGATAATTTGACTGTTTCTTTTATCTGACGTATTGATATCATTAAACTAATTTGGTTATTTAACTTCCTTTTTTAACGATAAATTCATAATTTGTTTTAAAAGAAAGCGATCGTTGCAAAAAATAATGCGGCTTTTGTATTTTATCTGTAATGTCGCATTCCTCATATCGTGCATGGATCTCTGAAGAAAGCATTTTATTGTTTAAATATCACTTAGAACAATGTGAATATATGCAGTACCTCTTTTACATTTTTAAAATGTGTTTAACAGAATTGAAATGCTATTTGCTTAGTAGAACAGTGAATGAATATGAAATGCTTACAATACAGATTTATATATCCATTTAGTTTAAAAAGAAGGTTCTTCACAAGACTGGTTTTACTTTTCAAAGTTAAAAATGAAGGTTCTTCACAAGACTGGTTTTACTTTTCAAAGTTATACATATCTTTTCAACAATGTCAACTAGTTTACCTGATACTGTTCTGTCAAAAACAAATGAGGTAATGTTTAAGGTTGAATATGAGCCTCAAACTTTCCATTCTGTAAGTGAAAGAACTAATATTGACTCTATGGGTTTAATTAATTATTTCGTTTACATAATAGATTTTTCTAAGTCTGTATTTGTTATGAAATCAATGCAAATAAGGAAGTAATAGAGTTGGAACACTTCCGTGTTTTTTGTTTGTGGATTTCCCGATCAAACATTTTTTAGAATATTCTGTGTTAAGCTTTGAACAACCTCTTATATTTTATTGGTCATAATGCATGGGGATTCTGTATATAAATTTACTTCTGTGATTTTCTTAACATGGTTGATTGGCGGAGACTGTTGCTCTACAGGGTGAGTTTTATTTAGTACAGCTTATGTTGACGTATCTATCGTTTGATGGTTTTATTGAAAATAACTTGTTTAACGATAATGCTTTATAGAAAATTATCCTAAGGTGAAGGACACGTCTTGTATATTGCATTGATATTATAGGTAAATGGAATATTTAATATTAATAACAATATTTATGTTAAACGAATACTATACAATATACCGTAAACTGCCATACCACCAGAAAGGTGTGCCATTTTTATAAAGACTTTAACGAAACATTGTGATGAAATTTATATTAAATGAAGATTTTAAAAAAATTTTACCATGGCAACGATAAGCATTGGCAACAGATTTATGGCATCTTGCTTCTTATTACACCAGTATGTATCATTGTATGCAATATTAAGAAAATTGGTGACTAAGCGTGCCGGAACCTCTATATACAATCTTGATTTTTACATAGAATTGATCTTAATATTTCACTAATTTAAACCTATAAACAGATTGGTGTGAAATACTTATAAACACTTGTGATATAAACAAATTGGTGTAAAATACTTGTAAATCGTTCAATTTATCTAAATGATGTAGGATGATTACGGATTCAGTGGTGTTGTTAAGGTCGACAACAGAAGGTTTTGTCAACAAAAAATGTGGAAAACAACTAGCCTAGTATATATAATAATTATCTTAAAAATGAGAAAGAAATCCAAGAAAACAAGAAGTTAATTAACAGATCAATGCAAGGGTAGGGGTTTTCCACTAGTATCTGATTATTACTAGTGGGAAACCGTAAGGGCTATGGGGCAGGGCAAAAATTGACAATTTATTTTTCAATTTTCCTTTACTACACGCATCTCTAATAAAGGCTTATAAGGAAGGAGTCTTATCTTTATTAGACATACTTCTTAGATGAAGAAATTCATGTAGTTTTGACACAATCAAGCATATCATATAACCTAGGACGAGTTTGATTGAACTCTAGGGTTATGTTGGTGCTTGCGCAAAGGTAAGACTATATGAATGTGAATAAAACGACGAGTGTTGCTCTAGTGTTAAAAATGGCGAATACGTTGTTTTCCTTTCAGCTGACCCAAGGCTAACTGTCTTAGATTTACATAAAGGACTATGTGTGGTTTCGTCAAATATCTGCCCCCGATTTCAACCAATTTTTAAATAGTATCGTATAAAAATCAAATCTTCATAAATCATTGTACAGAGGATGCCTATCACTTTAATCTTGATTTTAGTCACCATTGCTCATTCGCTGTTTATCAATGACGTCAGCTAAATGACCTTATTCCTGCAAATTTGCAAACAAATGAAAATATTCTCATTTTTGCTTTATATTTTGCATTCGGAAGTATAGAGTGCAGGTCTGCTCAAGTACGATTTTAACATATGTTTTTCTTCCGACAGTTATTAATACACATTATACTAAAAAGGGGTACTTGAGCAAGCCTGCGCTCGATGTTTTCCAGTCCAAAAACGATCGAAAACATCCATATTTTGCTACAAAACATCAATTTATGAAAATAAGACAATCTTTTTGACGTCATTTCTACATATGACGTCACTGTAGTGATAACCTTTAACACCCTTATTTTCAATATGATTTAAACTATCGTTCACCCTATTTTTAAAGCTGTTTATGAAACTTTGATTTGGGCAAACAATGCAATACCGCACATAGTCCTTTACATAATTTTAGAGCAATGCTAAACAACTCGCTCCCAGGACATCTCGCCACCAAGACAACTCGCTACCAGCTGAAGACAACTCGCCCCCGAATTAGGACAACTCGCCATTAGTCAAGACAACTCGCCCCAATGAAAAAGATATATTTTATACGTATTAAATTGATATAGTGTTAATTTTTCAATGATATTTGAAATTTTTCAAAGGAAGTCAAATATCACATTTCTATTACTTTTTTTATCGAAATTTTACCGTAAATTTAATTTTTTTTTTGTTAAATAAATCGTAAGATTCAGAAATTGTATACATTAATAAGTCGTCACTTTAAAGAATTAAAATTATACGTGTACATGTCACTCTAACTAGTTACGGCTTGGGTTTCATCATAATTTCAACTAATTATCATTATCACATGAATATTATAACGCATTGGCCAGTTGTTTGATCGCTGATTTCATAATTACGTTAGTGATAATTAAGTTAGTTTTTATCACCAACGTTATCATGAAATCAGCAATCAAACAATCGCGTTATAATATTCATGTGATAATGATAATTAGTTGAGATTATGATGAAACCCAGGCCGCTATTCATTTATTTTAAAACCTAAAACAATGTGCTCAATTTGAATTGTTCCGGTTTCAAAAATCATTATCATTTAAAGTACATTTATTTGCCTGAGCTTATATCAGGAAAGAGAACTTATAAATATTGAAAAACATATTTTTTATTCATAATTTTTTTTAATCATATGTATGTTCATAATACATACAACCTTCGCTGATGATAGATGAATATGAATAAAACTGTTTAAGTTTAACTGTGATTGAAAGTTATGAACGCCTGTTAAATTGCGTTGTGACACACAAGGGAAAATATTAATTTTTGTTTTAAATTTTGTCGCAATACGAACAAAATTCCTGGAATTGAGTTGTCTCTATGTTGAATGCGAGCTGTGTTGAGTGGTGGCGAGTTGTCCTAAATTGGGGATGAGTTGTTTTTGGTTTTACTGGGGGCGACTTGTCTTAAGGGCGGGTTGTCCTGATTCCTTTAGAGTTCTTACCATTACAAGTATAATCATTACCTCTTTTGTTTAAAATATTCATCCTGTACAAATCTGTGTTAAACTTTCACTGTTTTTCAGAACAAGATTCCCTCCCCCCTACCCAGACCTGAAAATCATTTTGAATTGAAATAAACATCCCAATAATGAAATTTTTCATGCGTAACTAAGATTTAATTAAATAGAAAACTAAGAAAAATCATTGTCGCGTTTTACCTGTAGAGTTGCACACTTCTACCAATCCAGCATTAGCTAAATTAACGCTTTAAGTTTTTCTCCGTTTATCTCTACTTGAAATCTGAAAAAAATGTCAGTTATATAAACGTTTTAAGTAATTTCTATTTTGTGTGTGATATATAATATCAATAAACCCCATAATTCAAATTTTCATATGTCAAACTCGCAATTGTTCATCGTTTTCCGCCATCTACAAAATTAAACGTTTTGAACACGGGTTCAACATGCACTAGAGTCGTGAAATACATGTTTTATTGACAACTCTAGCAACCCGAGTCACTCGTGTCGTTCAATCAAACTCTCCCTTAATAATTCTATCAGTTTAACCAAATTTGACCTTCTTGTTTTTTGCATAAAGGTCAGGTGAATGACATTATTTTTTCCCTCAACTTAAAAGATGATAAAAATATATGTAACTAGAGCAAAGCTCGTTGCAAAGCAACGAGTGGGTCTTCCGTTAATACCGGAAGTAAAGCTGGAAGTTCCTGTAAGAAGCAGAGCTCTTGAACCAATAACAAGAGTAACTAAAATAATAAGATGAAAAAATCGAATTATTCCTGGTACGACTTAACAAAATCCGAATAATTTTAAGTACGAATTAACAAAAACCTTTTTTAATTTTAAGAACGACTTAACAAAAAAAATCCGAATGTGTTTAAGTACGACTTAATAATTATTTTTGGTACGAGTTAACTTTACTATGAACTTTATGCTATTTTTTAAACCAAGGACGCGGAATCAAAATTTCCGGAAAAATCAATTTTTCAACCCCGATATCTCTGTATTGCATCGTCCGATTTTAAAACGGTTTTCAGTGTTAGATTCAGCTTAATAAGTTCTACAAAACACATATTCGTTTTTGATTTGATCAGAAAATTCATTTTTTCGAAAAATTTGTTTCACTTCCGGTTTCGACCGGAAGTGACAGATTTTCATTTCGAGCCTTATTACAGAGGTCAATCGACCAAATGATAACCATTGAAAATTTCAAGTCTCTATCTTAAAGCGTTTCTGAGAAACGCCGCGGACAAAATGACTTTTTGAAAATTTTAAAAATGACGTAACGTAAAAACGGAAGTGACGTTGTCAAGAAATCTTTGATATCTTTGAGGGATAATAGTGTCACATTATCTCTGAAAGTTTCATCAAAATCGGTTGGAAACTTTTTGAGTTATAAAGCCGAGAAGGAGTCAGAAAAAAAAAGAAAAAGTATAATAATAACTAGAGCAAAGCTCGTTGCAAAGCAACGAGTGGGTCTTCCGTTAATGTCGGAAGTAAAGCTAGAAGTTCCTGTAAGAAGCAGAGCTCTTAAACCAATAACAAGAGTACCTTAAATAAAAAGATGAAAAAATCGAATTATTCCTGGTACGACTTAACAAAATCCGAATAATTTTACGTACGACTTAACAAAAACCTTTCCGATTTCAAGAACGACTTAACAAAAAAAATCCGAATGTGTTACAGTACGACTTAACAATTAATTTTTAGGTACAAGTTAATTTAACCAAGAACTTGATACTAATTTCTTAACCAAAAACGCGGAATCAAAATTTCCGGAAAAATCAATTTTTAAACCCCGATATCTCTGTAATGCATCGTCCGATTTTTAAAAGGTTTTCAGTGTTAGATTCAGTTTAATAAGCTCTACAAAACACATATTCATTTTTGATTTGATCAGAAAATTCATTTTTTCGAAAATTTTGTTTCACTTCCAGTTTCGACCGGAAGTGACAGATTTTCATTTCCAGCCTTATTACAGAGGTAAATCGACCAAATCATAACCATTGACAATTTCAAGCCTCTATCTTAAAGCGTTTTTGAGAAACGCCGCGGACAAAATGACTTTTTTAAAATTTTAAAAATGACGTTACGTCAAAACGGAAGTGACGATGTCTAGTTAACTTTTACATCTTTGAGCTATAATAGTTTCACATTATCTCTGAAAGTTTCATCAAAATCGGTTGGAAACTTTTTGAGTTATAAAGCCGAGAAGGAGTCAGAAAAAAAAAAGAAAAAGTATAATAACTAGAGCAAAGCTCGTTGCAAAGCAACGAGTGGGTCTTCCGTTAATGTCGGAAGTAAAGCTGGAAGTTCCTGTAAGAAGTAGACTTAACAAAATCCGAATGATTTTAAGTACGACTTAACAAAAACCTTTCTGATTTGAAGAACGACTTATCAAAAAAATCCGAATGTGATACAGTACGACTTAACAATTATTTTATGTACGAGTTAATTTTACTTTGAACATTACGCTATTTTTTAAACCAAGGACGCGGAATCAAAATTTCCGGAAAAATCAATTTTTAAACCCCGATATCTCTGTAATGCATCGTCCGATTTTAAAACAGCTTTCAGTGTTAGATTCAGCTTAAAAAGCTCTACAAAATACATATTCATGTTTGATTTGATCAGAAAATTCATTTTTTCGAAAAATTTGTTTCACTTCCGGTTTCGACCGGAAGTGACATATTTTCATTTCCAGCCTTATTACAGATGTAAATCGATTAAATTATAAGCATTGAAAATTTAAAGCCTCTATCTTAAAGCGTTTTTGAGAAACGCTGCGGACAAAATGACTTTTTGAAAATTTTAAAAATGACGTTACGTCAAAACGGAAGTGATGTTTTCAAAGAAACTTCACAAACTTTGAGATAAAATAAATGCACATAATCTCTGAAAGTTTCGTCAAAATCGGTTGTAAACTTTTTGAGTTATAAAGCCGAGAAGGAGTCAGAAAAAAAAATAAAAAGTATAATAATAACTAGAGCAAAGCTCGTTGCAAAGCAACGAGTGGGTCTTCCGTTAATGTCGGAAGTAAAGCTGGAAGTTCCTGTAAGAAGCAGAGCTCTTAAACCAACAACAAGAGTAACGCAAATAAAAGGATGAAAAAATCGAATTATTCCTGGTACGACTTAACAAAATACGAATGATTTTAAGTACGACTTAACAAAAACATTTCTGATTTCAAGAACGACTTAACAAAAAAAATCCGAATGTGTTCAAGTACGACTTAACAATTATTTTTGGTACGAGTTAATTTTACTTTGAACATTACGCTATTTTTTAAACCAAGGAAGCGGAATCGAAATTTCCGGAAAAATCAATTTTTATACCCCGATATCTCTGTTATGCATCGTCCGATTTTAAAACGGCTTTCAGTGTTAGATTCAGCTTAATAAGCTCTACAAAACACATATTCGTTTTTGATTTGATCAGAAAATTCATTTTTTCGAAAAATTTGTTTCACTTCCGGTTTCGACCAGAAGTGACAGATTTTCATTTCGAGCCTTATTACAGAGGTAAATCGACCAAATCATAACCATTGAAAATTTCAAGCCTCTATCTTAAAGCGTTTTTGAGAAACGCCGCGGACAAAATGACTTTTTGAAAATTTTAAAAATGACGTAACGTAAAAACGGAAGTGACGTTGTCAAGAAAACTTTAATATTTTTGAGGGATAATAGTTTCACATTATCTCTGAAAATTTCATCAAAATCGGTTGGATACTTTTTGAGTTATAAAGCCGAGAAGGAGTCAGAAAAAAAAAGAAAAAGTATAATAATAACTAGAGCAAAGCTCGTTGCAAAGCAACGAGTGGGTCTTCCGTTAATGTCGGAAGTAAAGCTGGAAGTTCCTGTAAGAAGCAGATCTCTTAAACCAATAACAAGAGAAACTAAAAAAAAGATGAAAAAAAATCGAATCATTCCTGGTACGACTTAACAAAATACGAATGATTTTAAGTACGACTTAACAAAAACCTTTCCGATTTAAGAACGACTTAACAAAAAAAATCCGAATGTGTCCAAGTACGACTTTACAATTATTTTTGGTACGAGTTAACTTTACGATAAACATTATGCTATTTTTTAAACCAAGGACGCGGACAAAAATTTCCGGAAAAATCAATTTTTAAACCCCGATATCTCTGTAATGCATCGTCCGATTTTTAAAAGGTTTTCAGTGTTAGATTCAGCTTAATAAGCTCTACAAAACATATATTCATTTTTGATTAAATCAGAAAATTCAATTTTTCGAAAATTTTGTTTCACTTCCGGTTTCGACCGGAAGTGACAGATTTTCATTTCGAGCCTTATTACAGAGGTAAATTGACCAAATCATAACCATTAAAAATTTCAAGCCTCTATCTCAAAGCGTTTTTGAGAAAAGTCCGGGACAAAATGACTTTTTGAAATTTTTAAAAATGACGTCACGTCAAAACGGAGGTGACGTTCTCTTTATAACTTTAATATTTTTGAGGGACGCCAACTTGCAAAAATCTCTGAAAATTTCATCAAAATCGGTTCCAAACTTTTTGAGTTATGAGGCAAAAAAGGAGTCAGAAGAAAAGAAAAAGAATAATAATAATAACTAGAGCAAAGCTCGTTGCAAAGCAACGAGTGGGTCTTCCGTTAATGGTGGAAGTAAAGCTGGAAGTTCCTGTAAGAAGCAGAGCTCTTAAACTAATAACAAGAGTAACTAAAATAAAAAATGAAAAAAAATCGAATTATTCCAGGTACGACTTAACAAAATCCGAATGATTTTACGTACGACTTAACAAAAACCTTTCCGATTTCAAGAACGACTTAACAAAAAAAATCCGAATGTATTCCAGTACGACTTAACAATTAATTTTTAGGTACAAGTTGATTTAACCAAGAACTTGATACTACTTTCTTAACCAAAAACACGGAATCAAAATTTCCGGAAAAATCATTTTTTGAACTCGTATATCTCTGTAATGCATCGTCCGATTTTAAAACGGCTTTCAGTGTTAGATTCAGCTAAATAAGCTCTATAAAACACATATTCATGTTTGATTGGATCAGAAAATTCATTTTTTCGAAAAATTTGATTCCCTTCCGGTTTCGACCGGAAGTGACAGATTTTCATTTCCAGCCTTATTACAGAGGAAAATCGATTAAATCATAACCATTGAAAATTTCAAGCCTCTATCTTAAAGCGTTTTTGAGAAACGCCGCGGACAAAATGACTTTTTGAAAATTTTAAAAATGACGTAACGTAGAAACGGAAGTGACGTTTTCAAAAAAACTTCACAAACTTTGAGGTATTATAGTTGCACACAACCTCTGAAAATTTCATCAAAATCGGTTCCAAACTTTTTGAGTTATAAAGCCGAGAAAGAGTCAGAAAAAAAAAGAAAAAGTATAATAATAACTAGAGCAAAGCTCGTTGCAAAGCAACGAGTGGGTCTTCCGTTAATGTCGGAAGTAAAGCTGGAAGTTCCTGTAAGAAGCAGAGCTCTTAAACCAATAACAAGAGTACCTTAAATAAAAACATGAAAAAATCGAATTGTTCCTGGTACGACTTAACAAAAACCGAATAATTTTACGTACGACTTAACAAAAACCTTTCCGATTTCAAGAACGACTTAAAAAAAAAAATCCGAATGTGTTACAGTACGACTTAACAATTAATTTTTAGGTACAAGTTAATTTAACCAAGAACTTGATACTAGTTTCTTAACCAAAAACGCGGAATCAAAATTTCCGGAAAAATCATTTTTTGAACTCGTATATCTCTGTAATGCATAGTCCGATTTTAAAACGACTTTCAGTGTTAGATTCAGCTTAATAAGCTCTATAAAACACATATTCATTTTTGATTTGATCAGAAAATTTATTTTTTCGAAAAATTTGATTCCCTTCCGGTTTCGACCGGAAGTGACAGATTTTCATTTCCAGCCTTATTACAGAGGTAAATCGATTAAATCATAACCATTGAAAATTTCAAGCCTCTATCTTAAAGCATTTTTGAGAAACGCCGCGGACAAAATGACTTTTTGAAAATTTTAAAAATGACGTTACGTAAAAACGGTAGTGATGTTTTCAAAGAAACTTCACAAACTTTGAGGTATTATAGTTGCACACAACCTCTGAAAATTTCATCAAAATCGGTTGTAAACTTTTTGAGTTATAAAGCCGAAAAGGAGTCAGAAAAAAAAATAAAAAGAATAATAATAACTAGAGCAAAGCTCGTTGCAAAGCAACGAGTGGGTCTTCCGTTAATGTCAGAAGTAAAGCTGGAAGTTCCTGTAAGAAGCAGAGCTCTTAAACCAATAACAAGAGTAATAAAAAGAAAAAGATGAAAAAAATCGAATTATTCCTGGTACGACTTAACAAAATCCGAATGATTTTAAGTACGACTTAACAAAAACCTTTTTGATTTTAGGAACGACTTAACAAAAAAAAATCCGAATGTGTTTAAGTACGACTTAACAATTATTTTTGGTACGAGTTAACTTTACGATAAACATCATGGTATTTTTTAAACCAAGGACGCGGAATCAAAATTTCCGGAAAAATCAATTTTTAAACCCCGATATCTCTGTAATGCATCGTCCGATTATAAAACGGTTTTCAGTGTTAGATTCAGCTTAATAAGCTCTACAAAACACACATTCATTTTTGATTTGATCAGAAAATTCATTTTTTCGAAAAATTTGTTTCACTTCCGGTTTCGACCGGAAGTGACAGATTTTCATTTCGAGCCTTATTACAGAGGGAAATCGACCAAATCATAACCATTGAAAATTTCAAGCCTCTAGCTTAAAGCGTTTTTGAGAAAAGTCCGGGACAAAATGACTTTTTGAAATTTTTAAAAATGACGTCACGTCAAAACGGATGTGATGTTCTCTTTAAAACTTTTACATTTTTGAGGGACGCCAACTTGCAAAAATCTCTGAAAATTTCATCAAAATCGGTTTAAAACCTTTTGAGTTATGAAGCAAAAAAGGAGTCAGAAGAAAAGAAAAAGAATAATAATAATAATAAAAAGAAACAATAGAATAACAAGAGGGTCTTCCGTTGGAAACGGAAGACCCTAATAATAGAAAGAAACCGAAGAATAACAAGAGGGTGTTCCGTTGAAAACGGAAGACCCTAATAAAAAGAAACCGAAGAATAACAAGAGGGTCTTCCGTTGGAAACGGAAGACCCTAATAAAAAGAAACAATAGAATAACAAGAGGGTCTTCCGTTGGAAACGGAAGACCCTAACTAGAGCAAAGCTCGTTGCAAAGCAACGAGTGGGTCTTCTGTTAATGTCGGAAGTAAAGCTGGAAGTTCCTGTAAGAAGCAGAGTTCTTAAACCAATAACAAGAGTAACTAAAATAAAAAGATGAAAAAAATCGAATTATTCCTGGTACGACCTAACAAAACCCGAATGATTTTAAGTACGATTTAACAAAAACCTTATTGATTTCAAGAACCACTTAACAAAAAAATCCGAATGTGTTTAAGTACGACTTAACAATTATTTTTGGTACGAGTTAATTTTACTATAAACATTACGCTATTTTTTAAACCAAGGACGCGGAAAAAAAAGTTCCGGAAAAATCATTTTTAGACTCCGATATCTCTGTAATACATCGTCTGATTTTAAAACGGATTTCAGTTTATGATTAAGCTTAATAAAAGCTGCTTTGCTGCATTATAATAAATATCAAATTATTGATCAGAAAAGAGTTATCATAAAAAGACTTAGTAGCCCTTGTACACCCTAATTTGTGGGGCCAGCCCCTTTTTCTTGATATCAAATAAAAGGTCTCGCTAATATAATTATATTTTGTTCTACAAGTGTTCATGAATTGTAAACCGTTCTCGAGATATCTGTACAAATGTGTTTTAGGGGCCGACCCTTTAACCCCTTACAGGGGCCACTAACAACAAAACTTTTGGTTTAATATTGTTCAGAACATTATTTTGAACAACTTTTGTTCTACATTGCTTTTTAAAATATTTCTCCTTTTTCAGATATTAATGATCATAGTTTTGAGTTCTGGCCCCTTGAAACCCCTAATTACGTAATATATGACTTCGGTATGGTACTGTATAGATGAACAGCTGTACAATGAACATTTTTGCTTCTATAATTAATAACAAAATATTGTTCAGTAAAGAGTTATTGTTAAAAGACATTAGAGCCCTTTTGGCCCCTAATTTGAGAGGCCAGCCCCTTTTTCTTGATATCAAATTTAAGGTCTTGCAAATTTAAACATATTTTGTTCAACAAGTGTTCATGAAATGTTAACCGTTCTTGAGATATCTGTACGAATGTGTTTTAGGGGCCGACCCTTTAACTCCTAAATGGGGTCATAAACAAAAGCAGTTAAGGTAGCATATTGACAAGAACACCTTTTTAAGCAACTTTTGTTCTACAATGCTTTTAAAAATATTTCTCCTTTTTCAGATATTAATGATCAAAGTTTTGAACTTCTGGCCCCTTGAAACCCCTAATTACGTAACATATGACTTAAGTATGACACTGTATAGATAAACAGCTGTACAATAAACATTTTTGCTTATATAATTAATAACAAATTATTGTTCAGTAAAGAGTTATTGTAAGAAGACTTTAGAGCCCCCTTGGCCCCTAATTTGAGGGGTCAGTCCCTTTTTCTTGATATCAAAGGCAAGCTCGTGAAAATTGAAACAACTTTTGCATTACATGTTTTAACAAATTATGTGCACATCGAAAGGTATTACAGAAAATGTGCAAAAATTTCGTGGAAAAATTTTGTGCTAATTTTCAGGTTCAGGCGAGCTTCGAGGCCTTGAGCAATTTTCATAATTGGAAGCATGGGGGTACATCTACAGATATTCATCTACAACCCCTGAAAATATCAAGCTTCTATCTTGTTTAGTTTCGGAGGAGATGCGTGGACAAAATGACCCTTAAAAATTTACAAAATCATCTATATCTGGAACCGGAAGTGACGTCATCATGCAAAAATTTAATAATATGTAGCGACGAGGATGTTCTATCACTCCTAAAAATTTCGTGCAAATCGGTTTGGTAGTTTTTGAGAAATAACGCTCCAAAAAAGTCAGAAAAAGAAAAAAAAGAATAATAAGAATAAAGAAAAAGAAACCGTAGAATAACAAGAGGGTCTTCCGTTGGAAACGGAAGACCCTAAAAAGAAACCGAAGAATAACAAGAGGGTCTTCCGTTGAAAACGGAAGACCCTAAAAAGAAACCGAAGAATAACAAGAGGGTCTTCCGCTGAAAACGGAAGACCCTAATAAAAAGAAACCGAAGAATAACAAAAGGGTCTTCCGTTGAAAACGGAAGACCCTAAAAAGAAACCGAAGAATAACAAGAGGGTCTTCCGTTGAAAACGGAAGACCCTAATTATCTGCCGTTATGTAGACACCTGTTGATGCTATGAAGTTTCTATTCTTCGATGAAATGACAGAATATATAGATGTCTATTAGATTATATTTCTAAATTGAAATAGATATTGCTTGCATTTTTTTTTTATTTTGAAGACATTTTGATCATTTTTTTATGCTTCCAGTATTAAAATATTTCTGATTATTACATATTATGAAGACTCTATATAAAGATATATATTGACATAAAAACTATTTAATAAGAGAGAAAAATCCGTTTTAGTGATTTTATTACATAAATCTATTTAAAGAATAACCGCTTCAAAAATGTAAATTGATAGGCGATGGGGTAAACAACTAGCCTGTATATAATAATTGTCTTAACAATGAGAGAGAAATCCAAGAAAACAAAAAAGAAAACCTACAAATCAATGCAAGAGGTTTTCAACTAGTGAAAGAGTTTATGCACTCTGGTACACTGTATATCATAATGATTTTTATAATGAAATAAACAGTAAATTTTATGAAATCTACATCTTAAGATGGGTCGCAGGTTTGCTTTTGTCATATAATTCTGTACACAATTTAGACATCTTGAAGGCTGGTTTGTTCATATTCGTTTACGACATCAAAACGATACATCTCAAGATTTCCAGCATTAATATTACACTCTAAACCAAATGGTCGGGCTGATGATAAGTCATTTTTACCTATGCCAGTAATGTTAGTAGTATTTCATATTTATTATGTATACATGATAACGCCTACTATGTAAGTATTAAGAATTTTTGACATATTAATTTATTGATGACATTCAATTCAAGCGGCATAATTAATTTAGCTACAACATTTTTTTTCATTTTAAAAAATTAATCTTACTTTTGCTGATATGAAATAAAAACTGACTGCATATTAAAAAAGAAAACAAAGCCCTCTACAAAAAATTTGCATATAGTTTTTATGGTCGGGATTCTTACTGCAGGGTTTTGCCAGAATTGTCATATCTGTTTATGTATAGAGTGTTTAAAAATGACACTAGGTCAACTGACACAGTTAGAAACTGACTACATACATGTACATGTATTTAGAAAAACAAATCAAGCTGTCATCTTTCAGTAAACTTAATAACATCTAATTTAAAAAGCAAAGGTTATGGCAGGGGTGTGTATCAGTATTATTATCGCGGATTCTGCTCTTAAATAAAGATAATAAGTTCACGAATTTAGAAAAGAAAAAAACATGAAGTAATCGATCAAACTTAAGATATTGTGAAACATTTGGAATGACTTCAGGAAGGGGGGGGGGATAACAGTTAAAAGCGCTATCTTCCCTTGCTTGTACATAATGGATTAATCTTCCCTTGCTTGTTCATATTTAGTAATTAATCATTGAAAATAAGGTCTGTAAGAAGTTGTTGGATTAAAATATTCATAAAAATATTCTTATTTTCTAAACCAAACCAACCAATGTAAAACCGTTTTATAACTTTCTAAGTAAAAAAATATACTTGGCTAATAGTAATGTAATAATTGACTAGGCCAAATAACTGATAAGCGATACATGTAAAATAACTTTTTGATAAATGCCAAATAGTGATGCTGAAATTAAGGATGTATAGCATGCGAATTGAGAAATTGAAAGGTATATTTTCATGTGTTTTCCCTCTGCTTAAATGCCCTGAGGGAAGAGTGTCTGTCTGACCGCTAGGGATGTGATCTCAGGCAGGGAGGTGGTCGTCATTACAATAATTTGATTTTTGTTTTCTCCAGAATGAAACGTAATTCAATGCATATATCAGATTCTCGACAGGTCTGTGTATGAACTATGGTACTCAGGTGACCATTAAGGCCTGTTGGCCTCTCGGTTAAATAGAAATATAAACAGAAAACTTTTTAAAATTTTTGTCAAAAACCGTTTGGCTAAAATGCCGTAACTTATGTGGAAGAAACTTCAGGCTGTATAGATTAAAGTTTGTTCAAATAATTATCCCCGAGGTAGGTTGGGACCACAACGGGGAAGGGGGGGGGGGGGTTGATGGTCAAATAACTAGATAGGAATATATAGAAAATGAAGACTCTTATTTAAGAAATTATTTGTTTAAAAAAGATGTATCTTATGTGTAAACATCCTCAGAAATATGTGACAAAACAACTTCTACATTATTCAGATAGTTTGTACATGACTTCATAAATACCTTTGTTTGAAACCTAAACTAATTAAAATGGTGAATTGAAAGATTTGTGTGAAAATAATTCAAAGAATTGTTTTAATTGGTAATGCTATTTTTTCAACTGTAAAACACTTCGTTGTAATATACAAAAACCTATTTACATGATTTAAATTCAATTTGGAATACCCGTTAATTCGGTGTAACCGAGTTCGTTATAACTGTAAAAGTTTGCGAAAAAAATTGCCAGGGATTCTACATAACCTCGCTATATTCGAGAATATTTATATTTGTGTTCTTACTAAATAAGATTTACAGTATAACAAATGAAAAATGTTAAATAATTTTTACAATTTATTTTTTATAGCTAAATCGTTCTTATACATACCAATCATAAACAAGTGTGGGTGTTATACGTGTACATGTATAGTAACTTTAAAACAACTACCCTAGCTAGTATCTGATTGGCGTTTGTTTTACATTGTAAAAGAGTTTGATAACGATATGAACTGTGTATTTTAATCAATGTCTGTTTCTAGTTTTTTAGCAAACAGTTCAGAAATCTGCTGCACTAATTTTTTTAAAAATGGAAGTACTTGTTCAGGTAAATGAAGGTATTAAAAGCTTTGTTAACTTGTTTAAAAATGATAATAACTGTTTTCCGTTTTAAGCCAGCTATTTTTCTTTTTTTTCACTTCTGATTATTAGGGTAATCCGTCTTCATTTGAAGATCCTAACATTATTCTCTTTATCCTTTTTTGATTTTCTCACTATTCTTTTTTACTTTCATATTTTGTGCGGACGTTTTCCCGGGAATAGCTCGTTTAATTTTCTTCAAATTGTGAGGGTTGATTAAAGTTATCTAAATTTGATTCCGGTGTTTAAGCTTTAAAAAATTAATTTCGGGATGAAATTCTTTAAACGATTTTCAAGAGACAATTTTGTATGTGACGATTCACAAAAAAAACATCTAAAGATGGCACTTTGAAATGTTCAGCGATACTAGATGTCATTAAACCTCTGAAGCAATGGTTCCGGTGACGTAACGATTTAACTGCTTGACTTTTTTAATTGTTTGAGAAGGTCTGGGAACCCGGATTCAAGCCCCGATGGCGATTGTTTTTTCCTCTTTTTTTGTGCTTGAGTTGACGATTTTATCTTGATAATGTTGGTTTGTTTCCTTTTCAAATTTAAACTTACAAAACAAATTCAAAATTCTAGCGCCTTTCTCTCCGTATATTTCCATTGAGCTCTCAGAGATGTACTCTTTTTGATTTTCTAACTGATTTTGTGTAGATGATTTTTCAGAGATGACTTCATCGATTTGCTTTACTTTTGTTTTAGAGTCTATGCACACTACGATAAGGTTAGACTCTTAAAAATTTGTAGGAATGATAAACGACAAGTTCTAGTTATGTACCTGGGTTTCTAGTTTTTCGAAAGTCACTTATCGATCAAAAAGTGTGCAAAATTGCAAAATCCTTCATATAAACTCAGATAAAAGACACTGACTACTCAAATTAAGCGACCAGAGAGGTCAAAAGGCTTTAATGTATTACTCTTTAAAGATAAATATTTTGTTAGTAATTACTAAAGAAAAATGGTCATATATGTATATATATATATCCTTACGGGAGAGAATCCGAATTCACAAACAGCACATCAACCAACCGGAATACCGCAAACTAAAAGTTAGTGAACACCTTGACCTGTGCGGAAAAAAATCATTCACTGTTTTTCCGTTCTATAAAATGTACAATTCTAATACTGTTGAAAGGCGTGATAAAGAAAAACATTTTATAAGAACTTTTAAACCTAAATTGAATAGCTTAATGTAACATCTGAGTATTCTAAATGTTTTATTCATGTTTAACCGTGTAATATAATCTGTTATTATTAGTATTGTGATATGACGGGAAAATATGACGTCATTCAGAGACTTGAAGACGCCGTTAAACTATTATGACGTCATAACAAACGTTACCATGTTAGTATTGTAAAACATCTGAAGAAAATGAAAGCGCTTATGTTTTACTCGATCTTTGTGTTTTCATTTATTTAAGTTTTATATGTATATATATATATATATATATATATATATATATATATATATATATATATATATATATATATATATATATATATATATATATATATATATCCTTTTTCTTGGTATAGGGGATAAATAAACACAAAAAATAAATCCAATGCTCAACAAAGTTTTATCTATAGCGCTTTCGCCCTACCAGGCTTTTCAATAGATTCACCGAGGCCGGGTCTAATTTGTTATGCCCTAGATTTTTGAATGAATTTTTTACATGAATTTCTCCTGATATAATTATTATTTAAAAAAAAAAAAAAAAGACATTTACCACACCGTTTGTCTGAGAAGCCATCTCAAAATTTGATAATTTTTAACATAGGACATTATGGGATTTTGCTTGAAATGTATCAATTTTGCACATTTTCACATTTTTTTTAAACTGCTGCCCTATGGATTTCAGAAATGAAGATAATAATTTTTCTATTGATCGACGTATCAAGGAAAAAAATTGACCGGAAAACTTCATCAATGCGCGTAGCGCATTGATGAAAAAGTTTTTTCTGTGATACGTCGATCAATAGAAAAATTATTTTCTTATTTCTTATCATTTAATAAAACATTTTCAAATCAAAAAATGTTAAGTTTCATTGATCAAAATTGTAAATAATATAAATGAAGCGGCGCGTATGAATACAAAACAACAACAGCAACAATATTCAAAATGGATGCGCCTTCAGCGAATGCAGAGCTACTGAGCTGAATTTAATGGATTAAGCACAAATAGTGAGTTAAAATCTGAACCGGCTGAATTGAAAACAAAAGGAAAATACATGCGATAGCTTGTGATATTATTCACTGTTCGTAATAAAACTAGTCTTCGTGTGATCACTGGAATATGCAACTGAATATAACCATACAAGGAGAGGCGATCGTGGACGAAAATAGTTGATATGTCGACAAAGAAAAGTATGTATAAGCGACTTTTGTAAACGTTGTGGTAACTAGCTAGCCAGTGACTTAAATGATATATCTGCCGCTTGGAATGCGCCGGAGGAGTTGATGCATTACTCTTAGCTTTGCTTTACGATGTTTGTTCTGATGACCGATCATGTACGTGACACTGTGTAAATTTAATCAAAGTACTGAAGAACTTACGGGAGTTGATTTTGTCGGTGTTTATTTATCTTAAAATCAATGATATGCTATTTTGCATGACAAGTACATGTAGTTTCTAATTTGTATTTGAATGACGCACATTTTTATAATATAAATTTTTGAATTTTTCGATAAGAATGTCGAAAAACTCCCATATGAATCATGTTAAATAATATAATAATAATAATAATAAGGAAAAAATTAATTTAATCAAACTATGTATCAGTAATAGAAATATTTCTCGAAAATTGTATGGATCCAAGCAATATTGAACTCTAGTCTCGTTCAACCAAACCCTCGGCTGACACCGTAAATCTCCGACAAGCAAGAGAGACTCTCTGCTTATCGGAGATTTACAGAGACAGCCGAGCGTCGAGTTGAACGAGACTTTATTGAACTCTGGCGTAAGAATACATACGACTACAAAAAATATCTAAATTGTTCGTACCATTTAAAATTTGACTATTTTCAAGGTATTTATTAATAAGTTTTCTTGAAAAACAATGCTTTAGCATACATTACATCGAATTTATCAATTATTTTCAAGAACTAAGTCTTGTCAGCAGCGATGATTTGTGCTGAGGTCCAAACACTGTTTCACTTTCGGTTTGTTCGAGTAACTGCATAGGAGAGTTGATTAAAATCAACTCCCAAAAATCATCGTTGCCAAATTTGAACAGCAGTGTTACTGTGAAAGTGTATAGGCCTATATGTTTGTTATAATTATTCTTGAAAAGGAACATCCAGCCTCGCATTAATGTTGATTGATCTTAAGCAGACGAAATCGTGAAAAGACGCTTAATTTTCTTTTTCTTGAATCAAACAATGTGTTTGGTTATTTTTGAAGGTTAAACTTTCAAGCTTTTATGTTTATAGAATTGTATTTTGTCTGCTGACAATAAAACAGACATAACTTTACATTTTGTTGAAGTGTTTATTTTGGAAATTCTCGTTCTATAAATAGTGTTAGATCAGAACAGTTTAGAAAAGTAGATCCGGCAAAATTTTATTGATGCAGGTATCAAAGAAATTGTTCGACCAATCAGAAGCGCCAATATCTTGTCAAACGAAAAATATTAAATGATTCCTTTTTCTGTTCTACATGATAAAGTTATTGCTAAAAGGCATTAAATGGTAAAAAAAAAAAACCTTTTACCTCCTGTTTTTTCCAGGGGTATTATCAAAGTTGTTTGTTGTATGCCCAATTTCCCAGATTTGTCAGATAATGCCTGTTTTTTAATTGACAAAGGCGAAAATGGTGATCTTTATAGTATTATCAAAACATTCAAAGATATTTAAGTAAAAAACAAATATATAACGTCACATATTAAGGGTCTTAAGAAATGAAGATAATAATTTTTCTATTGATCGACGTATCAAAGAAAAAATTGACCGGAAAACTTCATCAATGCGCGTAGCGCATTGATGAAAAAGTTTTCCGGTCAATTTTTTCTTTGATACGTCGATCAATAGAAAAATTATTATCTTCATTTCTTATCATTTAATAAAACATTTCAAATAAAAAAATGTGAAGTGTCATTGATCAAAAATGTAAATAATGTAAATGAAGCGGCGCGTATGAATACAAAACAACAACAGCAACAATATTCAAAATGGATGCGCCTTCAGCTGATGAGAGCTATTGAGCTGAATAAAAGGATTAAACACAAATAGTGAGTTAAAATCTGAACCGGCTGAATTGAAAACGAAAGGAAAATACATGCGATAGCTTGTGATATTATTCACTGTGCAGAAAAACTCGTAATAAAACTAGTTTTCATGTGAGATCGCTGGAATATGCAACTGGACATAACCATCCAAGAAAAGGCGATCGTGGATGAAAATAGCTGATATGTCGACAAAGAATAGTATGTATAAGCGACTTTTGTAAACGTTGTGGTAACTAGATAGCCAGTGATGTACTTAAATGGTATTTCTGCCGCTTGCAATGCGCCGAAGGAGTTGATGCATTACTCATAGCTTTTCTTTACGACGCTTATTCTGATGACAGATGGTGTACGTGTGTAAATTCAAAAATCATCGTTACCAAATTTGAACAGAAGTGTTACCGTGAAAGTTTATAGGCCTATATGTTCGTTATAATATTCCTGGAAAAGGAACAGCCAGCCTCGCTGTAAATGTTGATTGATCTCAAGCAGACGAAATCGTGAGAAGACGCTTAATTCTCTATTTCGTGAATCAAATAATGTGTTTTGTTTATTTTTGAAGGTTTAACTTTCATTTTTTTATATTCACAAGGTTGCATTTTGTTTGCTGACAATAAAACAGACACAACTTTACATTTTGTTGACAGTGTTTATCTTGGAAATTCCCGTTCTATAAATAGTGTTAGATCAGAACAGTTGAGAAAAGCAGATCCGGCAAAAATTTTATTGATGCAGGTATCAAAGAAATTTTTCGACCAATCAGAAGCGCCGATATCTCATCAAATGAATAAATATTAAATGATATTAATATCAAATAAATGGTTACTGTCTTGAAATATATGAATTAAGCTATATTTGGGTGGTTAAGAAAACGTGACAGAGGGCTAGGCTTGCTGAACCCTCATCACGTTTTCAACCCGAGTCAATTTTACGCATCAAACGAGCTATTTTCAACAAATTTCGCTGAATATCTGCAGTTAAAACTATCACGCCATGGCGTCAACCAAGCAAAAAGATGACGTCACAATACAAATGAAACGCTGCGCCAAAGCGTGCATACTCGATCTGTACACGGCCTCGTCTTAAACAAACTTAATAAGAACATTATGACGTCAATCTCATGACATGAGGTAGACAACGTTATACAAACAAGTGTTAAGACGTGATTGTGACGTCAAAACATAGTGATGTCAACATTTTATACAGTGCATAAAAAGAGTCAACACAAAAGGACTTTTGGTATTATATATATATTCGTCTCTCGCTTTTTCCTTTTTTTTTCTCAAAAAAATATCCCTCATCTCGAAGGTTTGCCGCATCCATCTTAGAATTCTTGGATTTAAATTGTTATTATCAACGTAACTATTAACGTTCTCGTGACGTGACGTTATAGACGTATTTTTTTTTGCGCAACATAGGAGTAGCGTGGCGCGTAAACAAACGGCGGAACATCGGACTTTGGCGTGTCCAACCGTCGGACTTTGGCGTGACGTGTCTGTAGGAGACAGACCGTCTGACCTTAGCGTAACTATCGGGCTTTGGCATCCCTATCTCTAACAACCCATCGGACTTTAGCGCAGACCGTCGGACTTTGGCGTGACCATCGGACTTTGGAGTCTTATATTATCTATCTATCTATCTATCTATCTATCTATCTATCTATCTATCTATCTATCTATCTATCTATCTATCTATCAAAATTGGGTCTAGAGAAGCCAATTTTTCTTAAACTGTTCAAAGATGGCTCCATTCATTTGCTTCACACTTTCACAGTCTATGTTTCGTTAACTTAGATAATTTCGACATTTCAGTTTGTTTTTTCTCTTTCATTTACATCTGGCCGAAAGTTATTGCTCTTCGATAAATTTTTAGATGGCTAAAAATAGACAAACGTTAAAACCTTTTTAGTAATGATAGACGGTACATTCTAGCTATTTACCTGGAATTTTTAATTTTACTGCGAGTCCATAGTTTAGAAATTTAGTAGGGTTTGTTTTTAAGGAAACTTTTTATGAGTAAAATTGAGACACATTACTAAGACAGCCTTTTTACAATAAATATTGATCTTGAATAGTTTTAGAACAACAAAATATTCAAAATTACATGGTTTTTCATTTAAAGTCAAGTATTAAAGGACTGGCTCCTATATCACCCGTCCATAGGGGTCAACAGACATTTAACTTTGACTATCTAATGAGTAAAAATCTGTTATCAATTGCTGACGCAAACATGTTCATTTTAAGTCTATCAAAATCTTAGGAAGTCTTAGAAGACATTTGATGCAAGACACACTAGTTGCTTGCGACGAAAACGATTTATCTATTATTACTTATGTTATATCTTTGCTTGAATATTTGTTCGTTAAGATTGGGATTTAGATAAACAATAGTTGAATATAAGTTTTATTATGTAGAATGTTCTTCTGGTTACTTTGACGTGAACTGCTCCAAACCATGTCCTAACAATACCTATGGTATGGGATGTACCGAGGAGTGTAACTGTTCCAACTGTCATCATGTCTTCGGTTGCGCTATGGGTAAGGTTTCGTTAAAGTAATTGATTAAATCAGCAAAGTGACTGATAATTTTCAGCATAACTATAAAATAAAGGCCAACTTATCACTTGCATTTTTCAGTGCAAACAAGTTACAAAGAAAAGTTCTCAATGTGACAGAAAACCGGGTTTTCTGTTGTGTAAACAGTAACCATAATTTACTTGTCAACCCTAAATTGACAAACAGTACTATCTAGTATGCAGGGAAAAGGGTAAATTATGTGCAATGTTTTGCAAAAAAATATCTAAATACTACAGCTGTTTTTTTTTTTTTGGTTTTTTGGGGGGTTTTTTTTATTATGAAAAATAAAAGTCCAAGTAATATGCACTTTTCTAATACGTGAAAAATTGATCTGCAAAACAAAATCTTCCTTTCTTAAAAACTGTTGGAGTATTTATCTGTGCAATAGCGGTACCCTTTTGGCGTCCGCCCGCCCAACATCTCAATTACTAGATTTCTGCTATGGAAAACCAGGTTAAAACTTCTTTAAAAATCATATTATTATAATATTAGCATTTGCAGATGTATTTGCTTTTACTTACCTACCCAACAGAAGAGCAAAAAAATGCAATAATTTCCCTTTACATCGACTAAGTATGTTTTACTCTATTTCTTTTAATACGTGCATGACAAGCCAATATCAATGCTGAGAAAGAAAGAAAATATCATCACGGGCTCGGGAATGTCTAATGGTACGACTTATTCAGATTCTAGCTGACAATGACACATACCGTGCAATCATTGAAATTCGTGTTGACTTACTTCTCATAAATTGGTAGATCTCCTCATTGACGTGACAATATCGAAAAGGAAGTATGAAAAAGAGTAATAGCTCATTAACCACACGAGTAATTTCACGATTTTTTCCTCATTACCCTGTCAATAAAAAAATCAAATTATCATGAACATTGGCCTACAAAGTTCAACATTTAATGACCTCAAACGTTAAAAAAGGTACATCTTTAACAAGTAAACATAAAAAATCTGCAATTGTGATAGAGGCGATAGACATAAACATTTCCAGCCCGAGGCCATGAGCATGATTCAAAATTACATTATAAGTGAGTGATGGTGTTATATCTAATTATTGGATTCAAGTTGATGTAACAGGAGTTTGATGACAAATGAATAAAATGAGCCAAAATCGATAGGAAATCAGATTCAGGAGGATGGAAGGTCAACAAATTAACTATGTTATCTAACTTTTAGAAATGAATAATTTCGGCCTGAATTATAATTTTATAAATTAAGACTTTCTGATAGTTTAGAGTTTAAAATTGGATATTTTTTATTTAAATCGCACAAGGCTTTTCTTTTAAATGAAAATATTAGACTCTTCAAACACTACAAGTCTATGTCCCGAACGCTACCTATATCGATATTCCTCTGCCTTATGGTGGGTTTTTTAAAGGTGTAAAGACATCATAATGCATTTACTTGCGTTACCACTCCCTTTGGAGATATGCAAAACGTTTTTATTCGATTTAATAATGGAATAATAACGAATTTTGAAAGGCGTTAAAACGTGTTTTGAAAGGGGTTATTATGTTTTCATGTTTGTGATTACGCCCTTTGGAGAGTTATTTTAACGCCTTTTTGCGATATTAAGCCTTACGAAAAGGCTTTTGAAATGTTCTTTTTACACATTTTGAAACAGTGCTAATATTGTCTTACTTAGATTAAAACTGCAGGTCAACAAGTCAAGATGGTATTCAACTTACAACTATCAAACTGTTTCGTGTTCTAGTGTTCAAGTTCCTGTGCGGATATGTTAGTGTCTACAGATAGAGGGTAGACAGTTTTTCTTCTTTGGATAAAGGGAAAAAACCCACTTATGCCTCTTGAACGGTTAAAGGCTTTAAAAGAATAAAAACAGTACGCCAACAAAAAGGTTGGCATGGATAAAAAATACTTAAATAATGTCGATCAATAAAATGCTGAGATATTATATATAAAACATCCGATACATTTATTTCCTTTGTATATATTATATTAGTGAAGAAAACTGTTGTATTAAGCGCTCATCTTGAAACAAATAATAACTGTGAAACCACTTAACATTTAACACATACACATAGATTGCATTGGTATTCACTTCAAAAGTCCTACATAAGTCCTATCTTTATATATTTACAAGTGAAAACAAACCCTGTCATCTGTCTTCAAAAATATAAATGCAAAAGCTTGTTCCATCCTTTTCTCACATCACTTCAACAACAACAACATATTGAACACGTTTGTAGTTTCTTGTCCTCTGATCCAAGAGACATGTTAGCATAAAAACAACCAAATCTGAAAATGGTTTCTAAACTGGGAATTGAATGCTACACACTTCATTTAATTGTGATGGATACATGTCAATTTGCCAAGGGATTAAATTTACAATCAAATTAAACAAACCAAGCTGTTAAAAAAAATTACTTCTTACGAATTTAATTAGATAGTTTGATCCAATGTTACATATTTAAAACAACTGTAAAAACAGATATTATCACACACAAAAATTCGAATCTCGTGTAAAGCATGTCATCAGTATGTTGTACTAGCGCTTCAATTTGGTTCCTCGCTTCGCTCAACACCAACTTTCATGTTTTGTAATATCGTTCAGTAAAATGTCGTTCAAACCTTGCATTACACTTATACCGTTTACTATACCTGGTATAATGCATTTAAGTTTATACCAGGTTTCATATGGGGGTTTCTCGACATTCTTGTCGAAAAAGTCCAAAAAATCATATTATAAAAATGTGCGTAATTCAAATTAGAAACTACATGTACTTGTCATGCAAAATAACATATCATTGATTTTAAAATAAATAAACATCTACAAAAGCAACTCCCGTCAGTTCTTCAGTACTTTGAATCTAGCTACAATTGAATGATTAAACGTTTAATTTGGTCGTATAAAACCAACAGATTCTCTCATTTAAAAAAGATATTATCGACCGACTGTAAAATAAAATATAACATGCTGTAATATATTTATTCCAGGAGACACAGAGCGGTCTTACCTCTACGAAATAGAAACAACACAATCAAAAAAGGTTTGGGAAGGCACTGATTCGACACAACATACCTCCTCCGTATCAGAAGGTACTATAAAGAACACGGGGGAAACAAGAGAAAACTAGATGCTGTCATTAGACAGTAATACCCGCACCAAGTGTTTGCCCCTAAATAACACTGTTTTATACCGGTTTAATTAAAAATGAAGGCCACATGCAAACTCCGGTAATACATTTAAAAATTATGATTTTCATAACTGAAGGATGAGATCCCCTCCCATATGATAATACACATACAATTTGGGGTTGAACTGTCGAATTTTCAGTTAATCAATAATTTTAGCTTTTCATATGTCACAGAAAGTATAACGGTCTATATAATTATTACAAACAAAAAATTAAATTTTAAATTATATGCCTCCTCCTCAAGGCGGTTGCCGGTTTTAGATTTGCTTCTGTGTGCCTACATGTACATCATCGTGTGCACAGATTTAGAGAAGGGGTGGGAGTGAGGGGTCCAGACCCCCCCCCCCCCCCTCTCCATGAAAATTCATTTATATCAATTGTAAAATTACCAAAAATACACCTTGGACCCTAATACTCTTACAGACATGTAAACGCTCTAACCCATTGCGCTTCAATGTTAGGTAACAGTATTTGGGGGTTAAATATTTAATTAATATTTAATATACTTTATTGTTTATCTCAATAGGAAGCATACATCACAATATTCAGGTGTCCTGCACCACCTTAAAGCTGTTATTTACCTAATAAAATAGTGCAAGTGGATTTGAAGAATAGGTCATAAAAATACATGCATGTTACAAATAACTGATCTTTGTATGAAGTTACGTACACAGCACAGGTCTGCAGGTATCATTAGCGGGTACTAGTTTTACCCAGCTCTTCGATTAGATGGGTTCACGTTTATACATACATGTCTGTGTTTTCCATATGCAGAAAAGGATTAGTTAAGATCAGCTAAAGGAATTCATTATTGTGTTTTAATTGGATTATCATTATGATGCTGACCAATAAAGGTAAGCATAAAACATGTAGTAGCAGTAACACAATATAATGAGATGCCAGTATACATAAGTTCTACTTTCACTTTCTAAATGTGATCTCCCTTTGACAGCATACTGTATCATCATCTTTTAATATTTAAATAAGCTTATTATCGTTACCTATCCTATCGCATTTTAAAGTTTCTGTCATTTTAGTTGCAAAAGTTATTTTTTTCATTCGTCAGACTTGCACTAATGAGTTGACCCCATCTTGACCCTGTATAAACAATTTTTTATTAAATTTGTGTATTACATGTAAGTAAGTGTACTAGACACTTAATTATCATTTTTATATGAGTTATAATAGGAAGGAAGGAGTATTTCTTTCTTAATGTATTAAAATGTATCAAATACAATGTAGGTCATGACCTTATGGGACTAGCTGTTCTGACCCCAAGAAACAGGAAAATACAAAATATCTTCTAATGTCACTATGATGCATCAAATGGTGTAAAGTACATTATTGACCCCAAGGTGTTGTCTTTAACCCCCCCCCCCCCCCCCGCCTTTATGAAATAGGAAATGATGATACACTGTATATTTTGTTAACTTCTGAGATCTGAGATCCTCATCCCTAAACCATATAATTTATTCTTGCTCTGTGTGTCGTTGCGCTTAAAATTGTGTATAGATTATGCCCCCTTGGTGACACCCTGACATTCTAGAACTATAGAAATAATCAAAGTACTAAAGTACTGGCGGGAGTTGATTTTATCGATTATCATTTATTCAAAATCAACGATATGTGATTTTGCATGACAAGAAGTATCAGTAATCGAAATATTTCTGAGAAATTGTATGGATCCAGGCAAGATTGAACTCTTGTCTTGTTCTACCAAACACTCGGCTGTCTCCGTTTATCTCCGACAAGCAAGAGGGACTCTGTTTTGTCGGATATTAACGGAGACAGCCAAGCGTCTGGTTGAACGAGACTTCATTGAACTCTAGCGTAGGAATACATATGACTCTAAAAAATATCTAAACTGTTTGTACAATTTAAAATCTTACTATTTTCATGGTATTAATAAATAAGTTTTCTTGAAAAACAATGCTTCAGAATACATAGCATCGAATTTATCGATTATTTTCAAGAACTAATTGTTGTCAGCGGTATTGATTTGTGCTTAGGTCCAAACACTGTTTCACTTTCGATTTGCCCTAGTAATTGCATAGGAGAGTTTATTAAAATCAACTCCCAATAAAGTATTTTATCTTATTCATATGTTACAGTAGTGTTTGATCCATGTGGGTAATTCCTAGCCTAATGATGTCACTGCTTTGCTTAGGAGACTTTACAATTGCCCCAAAATAGGCGAATACACATGCATATAACATTTTGTTTATAAATTTTTATGGAATTAAGCAACTTCCAAAATGTTAATGTGCATCAGGAGAGAAACAGCAATCAGGAAATGATTTAAAATTAGCTACTGCACACATGTAAGAATGTATTAAGAAGACTGAATCTTAAGAACCAGGTTAGATGGGGGGGGGGGGGGTGAATGTGGAATATAAACATTTATAATTTGAATCATTTATTGTTATTAATTTTAACTTGTCAATGAATACAAGTTATTGATCCCAAGGTAGAAATACGACCTCTGATCATATCTCAATAGATCATTTGTCAATTATGCAAGGTGTAATGTAATTTTTGTTAAAAAATAACATTTTTTATCAGTTTATAAAAGTTTTTAGACACCCAAATAATATTTTGATTTTAATAGATCATTCGACAATTAAGGAGGGGGGGGGGGGAGAAGAACAGTTTATATTTGAGTTTGTTTGGGGGTGGGGGTTCCAAGTCATATATTTGACAATTGTTTAATGTAATTCAAAATAAGACTAAGCCATACTACAGTCATGAACATGAATATTATAGAACAAAACACAAACTAATACATGTATATATACATAGGAAGTATTACAAAACATAGATGATTGATCTATATCTTGGTTCTTAAATTGAATCATATATCATGTACATATTATATTATTGTTTTTTTTGTTCAAGGCATTTTAGATGGTATGTAGGTCATGATCCCAAGTGCTCTTCCTGAAATTATCAAATATCATAAAAACCATTGAGATCCCCACCTTAATCCAAAGATATTATTCCTCCTTAGGTCTTGGCGCATCAGATCATTATGGCATGTAAGTCATGACCCTTAGGGGTGTCAAAAGGGTGTGGGGTCTAACATTGAACCTTGTAGGAAGAATCGTAGACTCTATTTTAAATGGTAACTTGAAAACGGACAAAGATAATACTATAGGGTTTTCATAATCATATATTGACTGTTACTGGCAAGATATAGGGTTTATTAGATCTGACCCCTGGGGTCATCCCCACCCCCCAGGAATTTGAAATTACCATATATCTCAGAAACTGTTATAATCATGACCCCTAAACCATATATATTCGTGTTTCTGATGTCAAGGGGCATCAAATGTTATGTAGGTCATGGGCCCTGTGGGTGGTCCTGACCCCCTCAAACAGCAAGTCCCTTAATACCTTCAAGACAGTTGAGATCCCCACCCTTAAACCATATATATTCTTGTTCCTTGTGTCAAGGGGCATCAAACGATATGTAGGTCATGGGCCCCGGGGGTGGTCATGACCCCCCTCCAACAGGAAGTACACGAATATCTCGAAAACGGTTGAGATCCCCACCCCTTAACCATATATATTCTTGATCCTTAAAGGGCATCAAAAGATATGTAGGCAATGAGCCTCAGGGTTAAATTTAATTTTTCAAAACCGTAATGCACATCTATGGAACAGTTCCAATCATATCCCAAGATATGATGTGTCTATCCATTAAATCATAAAAGGAGTTCTAGGATCTATGTTTTTTTGAAGTGATAAACGTCAATTTTTTGCTACTTTTTGACTCCCTGGATGAAATTTAAATTTTTAAAACCTTATTGCACATCTATAGAACAGTCCCTATCATATCCCAAGATATGATGTGTCTATCCATTTTATCATAAGAGAAGCTCTTTGATCTATGTTTTTTTTTAGTGATAAACGTCAATTTTCTGCTACTATTTGACTCCCTGGATGAAATTTAAATTTTTAAAACCTTATTGCACATCTATAGGGCAGCCCCAATTATATCTCAAGAGATGACGTAGCTACTTCAAAAGTTGTAAGAGGAGTTCTGGGAATCATTTTTGCAAAAAAACGTCATTTTTTGTTGCCCACCGATCCCCTTAATAAAAAAAAAATTCTGGAACCTGATCACACCTCAATATGACACCCCCAATCATATTCTAGAAGATCATTTGTCTACTGCCAAAAAAAATGACGTTTTTGAAACCAGTTTCTTTTTGTAAAAAAAACGTCATTTTTTAGCCATTAAATGACCCCAGGACAAAATTGAAAATTCCGAAACCTTTTTGCGCATCTATAGGTTACCCTAAAACATATTCCAAAAGATGATTTGTCTACTGTTTAAAAATGTAGGAGGAGTTCGAGGAAGAAGGTTTTTTGTAAAAAAAAAGTCATTTTTTACCAATTATTTGACCCCCAGGACTAACAGAGAATTGTTGAGACCTTTTTACAAAACAACATGATACCCCAAATCAAACTCCAAGAGTTCAGTTTGCTGGTTTATAAGATGTAAGAGCAGTTTGAGAAAGTAAAACGTGACAGACGGACGGACGGAACAGGATAACAACAATATACCCGAACTTTCTTTAGAAAGTGCGGGTATAACTATGATTATTATGAGTTTTATGTAAAAAAAAAAAATGACCTTATTTCTGCAGGAACTCTTATATCTATTGCGTTTATATGGTATATTGTCAAAGAAACTCGAAGAATAATTATCAAATCTTAATGCTAAATTTTCTGCCTGGCAAAACCTCTGTCTACGAGCGCTGTTCGATATACGTGTATTGTAGCACTGTGCGATAACGCTTTGCACTATAAAGTAAACGGTGGTACTCTTGAATAGCTCTATTCAATACTTTTTAAATAGTCTTCAGTTTCGTATTGTTTTAAACTTATAGTCATTTGATATACCTATACCAGTCGTTGACGTCGAAACAATGGTTATGAAACGGATGTAGAATATTGAATAAAATCGAGCTAACATAAACGTTCGGACAAAACTCGGCCATCCAAGTAAATCTTATTAAGGTCTTCCGTTTTCAACGGAAGACCTTATAGTGATTGTAATGTTTTTTCTTTCTTTTTCTTTTTTTTTTTCCCTTTTTTGTCGGCAGAATTTCTCAGAGATGGCTTGATAAATTTCCTTGAAATTTTTAGGAATGATAGAGAATGATAATATCTCGAGGCGATTTTTTCATTTTTCCAAAATTCATTTCCGGTCGTGCGTTTCCTGTCCCGCGTCAAAAAACCTTGTTCCCTGGAGATCTCAGAATCGGCAAGCACTTGGATATCCAATCTTTGTGGGATGATAGACCTATATTTGTAGATGTGTTTAAAGTATTTTGTTTTGTTCGGCGTAACTTCCGGTCGTCACCGAAAGCACTTCAAAAATAATTATTTTTACGCATGAAATTTCTTTTCAATGTGAATAATAAATAAGTATAAATCTTTACATAAGTTATCAATAAGATGTTATATCAACAACAAAATTCTACTTCCGGTGAGATATCTCAATTATCTCAGGTTGCTTTTTTAAAACATATTTTGTAACCACGAGATCTCAGACACTAAAAGTGATCAAAGCACGAAACTTTCACGGATGATAGGCGTTCGATTGAAATGACGACTTCCGGTCGTCACAGGAAGTACACTAAATTTTGATTTTTAAAATTATTTTGTTTACTTATCATGGAAGCAATATTTAAGCTATAGAAATACAAAAGGTCATCTACAAATTGTAAAAAAAAATCTACTTCCGGTGAGACATCTCAAATATCTCAAATAGCCTTATTTTTATAAAAACACAAAGTACTCGCAAGATCTATGAAACTATGAAAGATCAAGACACCAAACTTATATGGATGATGGACATTTGTTTGTACATGTGTTTAACGGGTTTCATTTGATCGTACGTTACTTCCGGTTCTCACTTGAAGCATTCAAGCAGAAGACTTTTTTTACTTTAGATTTTTTTAACATTTTACTCAATCTGAAGAACAGTTACGTTCCGTAGGTAAATGTACTAAAAATATCTACTTTTAATTCCTTAATCACTTCCGTTTGTCCGTTTCCGGTCCCGAGACAAAACTCTTTTCTTAACGAGATATTATAAGTAACAAAAACTTGAACATTCAACCTTTGAGGAAAAGACAAAACAATGTATGAAGATATGTTAACTATAATAATCTGAATGATCCAGCATAACTTCCGGTCGTCACAGAAAGTACTCATAAATTGACACCTAGTCTTTTGTTTTGTTTTACATAGAAATAATTTCTTGGTAATTCCTTTACAGTATATATTGTACATGTATCCATTTTATTTTAAAATAGAAAAAGATTTTTTGGTACCGAATAATACATGAGGAAGGAAGACCTTTTTGTTGCTATAGCAACAAGTGTCTAGTTTTTACTCAATTTACTTTTGAGACAATCGTAGTTAGTTTCTTGCTGGCAAAGAGTCCGGCAAAGATGCACTAAAACACGGTCGACTTGTGACTGTAACAGGCAAGGCAAATATCTCAAAAATAATTAAAAGTGATGGCAGATACGCGGTTGGTGATACTGCCAAAGCTGTTGGCAAATCTCTAATCCGGTGCATTTCATTTTGAAGCATATAATTATTAAAAATACGAAATATATCTGCAAGAAGAATATCGCATATCTTGATAGATGACCAAAAACAGGTACAAGTACAAACCGCTTAGCAATTGCTAAGAATGTTTCCAAAAGAACTATATATGATAAGAGTTAAATTTGGCCCCCATAATTCGCCATTTTTTAAGTGTTTCCGGTACAATAAAATGTTATCTAATTTTTCAGAAGAGTTGATATAAAATATGTTTTTCATCTATTTATTTGATTTATTTGCACTCACTGGCAGTATATGACGTCAGAAGTGACGCCATTTCTATAATTCAATCAAAATCAGCCAAAAATTGACATTTTTCTTATCTATTTACGAATAGGAACTATAGAGCGCATGCTTGAACAAGGAACATTTTTTGTCACTTATTAGTCTTGGCTAGATAAATCTCTGATTAAAATATTTTATTTGTTCAAGAATGCGCTCTATGTTTTCAGAAGGAAAAACAGCTTAAAAACAAGCTGTTTTACGCTAAAAATGCAAAAATGGCGGGAAAAGGTTGTCTTTACAATGTCATATTTCTAAATTGTGGGCACTTGAACCAAAATGAATATTACGCAAACACATCACATACATATCTGTACTAAGAAAACAAAGAATGATAGTAAAATGATGATGTTCATTTTAGGGGGCCATTTTAGGCCCTTATCATTATAGTCCTTTAATCAAAGACAGTTGACAAAGATTGTTATTGGTTATTAAACATGAGTTCAATATTTCAAACCAGTAAGAAAACAATAAAACTAAATTTCATAGCTAATTACATGGGTTGTTCGGAAATTATTGAGACAATTAGTGAAAATTGGTATGAACATAGAAAGAAACTAATAATAAATAAATAAACTAATTAAAAAATAAAAAGAAATGAGCAAATACTTGAGTTTGAGTAATACAACAAAATAATTAATAATTCGTTTACGACAATACAATACATGGTCGGGTTACCCGGCGCAGGCCTAAATTCGGAGTTTCAAAATCTTGCACATCAGCATTGTATGTTTTGGTAGACCTACAATTAATAATAAAGAAATCAAATTATACATGTTCATTTTGCGAATTATCTTAACAATTCTTTTTGCAAGTTTTACGTAGATTAAAGATACTGTGGTTTCATTAATATTCAAGGGAATCAATTTTCGTTGATAAAGTGAAAATCACAGTTTCAAGGATTCGTAAATTCGTGGTCAATGATCCTATCAATACAAAAAGTTAATTGAAATTGTATTTCAATGAACACTTAAATTCGTGGATCAACTTAATAACGAAACCATGAAAATTAGTGTTCATCGAATATTGATAAAACCACAGTATTCTGGTTTATTTTCTGTTAAAATGTCAATGATTTATCTGTTTTCCCAAGAGAGTTATTGTTTTTGTCTCAATCAGTCCCGAACAACCCTTGTAAACACGCTAGAAATCTAAAGTTGCCAAAAGAACCTTAAAACTTTATGTCTGTTCGTAAATATGCACTGTCACCCAGGCCAGGACCGGAAGATAAACCCATCAATTTCGTTACACCCGATTGCACTACTGAAAATCGTGGCCAACGTGTATTGTTCCTTGTACGGTCCCTGGATTTTGTGTATTTATTTATTATTTTATGTGCATATTCTGTTTGAAAATAATGCATTGACCTGGGTTTTTTATGTTAGACAAAAGTGCGTAAAATTTGATAATTTCTTCGAGACTGAGTAACACGGCGAGGCAAGATGTATGTCCACACAGGGAGACCTCTACAGCGAAATCTTTTAAATTGCTTAGAGGCCAGGGGCCCGTTTCATCAATGGTTGTAAGTTTTGGACCTAATTTTAGTCTATTTCCGAGACTTACGCCAAAACTTAGTCCGGCGTAATTTGCGTTTCACTAAGCAGCGTAACTGTGTGTGTAAATAATAGGACTTAATATACGGCGTAAGTCCTTGACAACGCGTTACTGAAAATGCGCAAAAGTTTTCCTATTAATAGTAACAGGACATGTTTTTAATGTTTTGATTTGTAAAAGAGTATGAAGTTATGATATACATGAAATAAAGATTAATTAATCAGATTACCTTTTATTTTTTAAAGAGGCACGTCGATGAAATTGTTTATTACTCCTTGGATTAAATTGATATTTTTTATAAATTAAACATTAGATTAAAATGTTTTAGGAAAAGTTTATATAAAATTTAAACAATCTCTTTGCATAATGAAGGTGGACTGCTTTAAATTAAGATTCTCTCTTTAATAACTTGATTGTATATTTGTTTACCTATATCAATTTAAGACAAATATGTTTTCTTCCAATTACTCAAAAAATAAAGTGACCCATTTGAAAATTTTATTTACACTCCAATAGGAAACTAAATGCGTAAGGATGCACTAAATTGAACACTGAACAAAAAACTGCCGAAACGACTAAGCGGAACATGAACTTTCTGCTGGCTCTTGAAATCTCTCTTTTTCCGATATGAAACAGTTGTGTTGAAAAATAAGGTAAAGGAGAGAGAGAGAGAGAGAGAGAGAGAGAGAGAGAGAGAGAGAGAGAGAGAGAGAGAGAGAGAGAGAGAGAGAGAGAGAGAGAGGAGTACGTATAATAAATAAATAGAAAAAAGTACAGCAAATACACATCTCGTCAGTAATCACTAACTACATGTAGTTTAATTATACATAAATTGTTTTTCCTTCCAATCGGAATTTGAAACGCACAAATCATGTATATTACCGTTTAGCCGAAATTAACTCGAATTAATTTCGTGTCTTTTGAACGTCTGCTTCTTTTTTCTGCGACTGAAAACATGGATGAATTCGAATCTAGCTCTTCTACTAACAAAAAAAGAAAGCCAAATTGAACGGAAGATGAAATGCAGATACTTTCCTCTTCAATTCGAGAGAATGAAGAAATTCTGTTTGGAAAATTTTCTTCGACAGTGACCGCTGAAAAGAAAAAAAGCTGTGTGGGAGAACATTACAAAGCTGTAAGTAGTTAAAATGAGCAGTTTTAAGAGTTGTAAAGGTATTAAATTACTTAACACGCATAAACTTAAAAGGGAAATAATAACGCCTTCGAAAAAAATGTTATTAAGTAAACTTTTCTTTTCAATGCCCCGTCGTCAAATATTCCTGGATCCGCGCTTGCTCACTATGATTATAGACTATTCATTTCTGGTTAGTGGTGAGGGAAAATGTAATTTATTTTTTGTCGAGCAAATCATTTTTATATTACACCCATCATTTACAATTGCAATTGGTCAACTATATTATACTAGTATACGAGAAAAAACGTCTCTGTCGTGAAAAGCAGTAATTTGTTCACCCCCCCCCCCCCCACCGCGCACAAATACCACTTCCAAATTGTTTGGCTTTACATTTTCGTAAAAATAACTTTTATTAATAACTTTCTCATAGAATCAACGCTGCTTTAATAGCTTGCTGTGGAAGGGAAGTGGACGAAGTAAAGAAAAAATGGGAAGACGCACGCACAAATGTAAAGAAGAAGGAAGCGATGCGAAAAAAGCAGTCAACGACAACAGAAGGAGGCCCACCACCCGACGTCTATTTTAAGCCATGGGAACTTGATGTATGAAAACAAATTTGATTTTAATTTTTTGCCTTTTCCTTCTGAATTTAACATGTTAGTTATTTTAATTAATAAATGAACATATTATATTTGTTATAGTTTATTTAATTACAGGTTTTAGCAATGATTCCTGAAGAACTTATTCATGGAATAGAGGGTGGGGTTGGCTCACGAAACAGGTACAGTTATGATCTGATTTATGATTTGGTGCCTTTTAGGAATGCAAAAAAAAAGGATACCAGTATTACGAATTGGGTAACACATACAAATTTTAAAGCATACGTTATTGCTTTTAATCTAGCATCTCTCACAGCCAAGAGTTTGGATCCACAGTTATCATTTGTTGGTTGGTATTATTTTAACAAATGTTATTTAAAGATAATAGTACCCTAGTAGTATTTTCATTTTTTTTTTCATATCAAATATTCAAATTAAATTTAAAGTTCATTGTACTGAATTTTTAACAAAAATTAAATTTTGAAGTCACTGAGGTTGAGCTTCCTAATGAGAACGCCAACGCTGGTGTACCGGAAAATGTTCATGAAGAGAAAAAGAATACTCAAGCAACAATGAAAAGGAGAAGAGCAGGAAAGAAAGGTAGGACACATTTTCATATTTTTTAACGTTTTTTTCTGCAAGAAAATATTTTACATCCGAGATTATTTTTGTTTCGCACAGGTAGAGAGGATTTATACCAACAAGGCTCAGAGATAGATGAACTGATTCAAATGAAAAGATTTAGAGCAAGCATTGAAGAGAGAAGACTCGAGATCGAAGAGATGAAAGCTGGTGCTCTTGAGCGCATAGCTTCTGCGTTGGAAAAAAAGAATAGATTATAAAATTAAAATAATTATTTTCTTATTCAGAAAGAAATGCATTTATTATAGATTTTATATTTACTTTAAACAAGAGTTGGATTTTAATAATTTAACCCGCTATTTTCCGTGTGATTTGATCTCGGGCTGGAATATTCGCAGCGGTGTTCGGTAATGAAAGCAATGTTAACAATACAGAAAATCTATTGATAGTCAAGCTTATGATTTTAGTTAAACAAATTAACTGGTCATTTTTATACTTCTATAAATGCTGCAGCGATGATTAACAACTCGGCAATTGTTACTAAAAAGAAATTCCACGTAAATCTTTATTCGTGCGTGTTCTTTCACAAATTCTGCCATTGTCAGTTTATTCGTGAAGATCGTTTAAAATGATTATATGTTTATCATGAACATCGTTTATCCTTTTCTATCGCGCGTTAATCTGTTCATATCGTGCGTGTATACTGTTCTATCGTGCGTAAATCCTATCCTATCGTGCGTGTATACTATTCTATCGTGCGTTAATCCTATCTTATCGTGCGTGAATCATATCCTATCATTCATCTTGTAAAAAATAACGTTGCGGGTGCTGTATCTATATATGGGATTAAATGCTAATCAGTCCTCCTTTTTAAGCTGTGTAGAATAACGTGGGTGCATTGCTAAATGTTGTGTGCATACAGTCATTGAGATGGCGGCATTTCTTTGATGCCGGCAAAGCGACCCCGTGAACTCTAATGCCGTCGAACTGCAGGGATGCTTCGGTGGCATGTCTTTGATGTCGGCGTTGCGATAAGCGTCTAAAGTTAGAGAGCTGCTGACAGAAAAGAGATCTATATTTGTACTGAAAAAAGCCGCTATTATTTTTTGTTTTTGACAAATAAAATGGAAAACATTCAAATCCATCATTTTAAAGATAAAATCATTAATCAAAACACAAATAAGAGAGATAAAAGATTCGGCACTCAGGGACTGAACCCGGGTCGCCTGGGCACAAGTCCACCACTCTAACGACTGAGCTACGCGGACCCTTGCTTCAGAACTTTGGAGTCCAAAATCTCAAGAATGCGTGGATCGGTTTTAAAACAAATTTCATATTCGTGTGTCTATCAATTAAAAAAAAAATCAAGTCAAAAAAATTAAAGATTAAGATTTTTCATATCCTTCCGTTGACGACTGGAAGTTACGGCGGACGTTCAAATATGCAAAGGGCACTGCGGCCATTCACTTTCTACCTTCTCTGAAATATTGAAAGTCCTATCTTGAATACTTTTTGAGAAAAATCGTGAACAAGCAAAAGCATAAAATCTTTAATATCTCAGTACCGTTGAAAACGGAAGACCTTAATAATCATTTAACCTCAACATAGTATTCCTTGCGTCAGCTATAGAGATTGAGTGCAAACACCAACGGAAACTGCATCGACTTCCAATCTTTATTAAAAAAAAGGGGGGCATGAATGGAGAGTTGCTGTCCGTTGAGTTACATGAAGCTGGGAATAATCTGCGGAAGAAAACAATTATAATTATCCAATAGTTTTTAATTATCATTTTTTCGTTTGTACTTAAAATACTAAATTTATATTTTACTTACCTTGATTGTGCCATCAATTTATCTCTTGGTGTTTCCAAGTAACCCAAGCTGGTGATCCGTTGCGAAGACAAGATGCCTGGCAACATCATGCATGATGTCAGCTAACAAGAAGTCGGGGCAGCCCAAGACATCCAATGTCAATCTACAAAGTGAAAGAGAGATATTAAAAAAATGAAAACACGAAAAAACATACACGTAGAGCAAAAAAAGAAGAAGTACAGTGCATACCAGTTTACCTCAAAATCCAGATTCGATGGCTCTGTAGGTCTGGAGCCAGTTCTGTGCCGATAAACGTAACGCATCCTCACGTATGATGCATTTGAGGCCAGGAACCTCTGATCAGCGACGGTACTCTCCAGGATGTCCTTAGCCTCAAGCCTGTCTGAACACCTGTAGGCATGCTTATGAAAATTTCTTATGATACGTCCTAAGAGATATCTTAGGGTATGTTTGGTAATATCCTTCGCCTGTGAAACAAAAGGAGATATTGAAATATTAACCTTTAGTGGCAAAATATACAATTCATAATTATGAATTATATTGTTCGTAAAACACCATTATACAGTGTACCTTAGAAGACACTTTCTTCAGCGCTAGAAGTTTCTGATCTCCTGGATGGCAATGCAGGGCAAGACCTCTAACAAACCAGTCTTATTTCTACTTATGTAACTGATAAATAACATAAGTATATTGAATTCTAGAGCTAAACCAATTTATGAGTACAGTATACTAAACATAATATTCTGAATCAGATCTAGTCATAATAGACCATAGACAATTTCTTCAAAATACAGTGTTGATAACAATCTAATTAACAATAATAAATATTTTAAAGAAAATGGAAATTAAAGAGAGTTTTTGTATATCTATTAAACAAATGCTTATAAACTATTCTACACAATTTTTTATCATTTCCATTCATCAATCTTCCCCTAAATGATATCATTCTTGTAAAAAAACTTATATAAAGAGGATAACATCCAGTTTCTCTATCCACCATAAAATTTGGAGTACTAGATTTGAGGTTTAAAATATATTTTTAAAAAAACGTAAATGTACACATCTTTGGAATTAAACTTCATGACTTGCAGATCAATATCATTCTACATTTTGAGGTCGCATCATCAAGCTAACACTAATGTGAGGATCACGTGACCTGGTGTACACATTGGATCAATATTTGGCGATTGCCCTGCGCTGTTAAATATTAAAATCCTGAAAGAACACAATACGTATATAACACTGTAGTTAATTCAATTACTATTAGGTAATTAAATAATATTTTCAGAATTGCTTTTGTTGACTGTTTCTGATAGCGGCGCGATCAATTCTGTCAATTACGTCAAGTATAAATAATACACGCCGCCGGTGGAAAAACGTTATGATTGTTCAACTTCTTTTCTTAGCCGGGGTTATCTGTACTTGCTAATCAGTGGTCTTTTAAGCACGAAATGACTCCATCTATTTTATATTTTAGAAATTTTACACAAACGGCCAGCCACACTTTTGTAAATTTTTTAAGTCCTTTATTAAACATGCTCGTTTACCCATAAAATTATTTCAAGATATATTTTAATGGCAGGGTATGTGGTCCAGGCATTGTGATGATAAAGTCATACAAAGTAAGTTTATTAATCAACAAGTGAATTTACAATGAAGGGAAACATTAATATTTTATCGCATTACATTGCGAGTTGATATTTGTTGATTAGAGGTATACGATGGTCCATATATATTAACAAGCATGTTATACAGTCGATTGTAATATAATTAAACGCTCGATTGAGTTAGTTTTATTGATAGTTTGAGTGATTTAATACATATATTATTACGAAACACTGACACACTTTAAAAGATTGAACAAAACCCGATATAAAATGAGTATTTAAAATGCCATGATATCAAATCTCGATGAACTATTTGTTTTTATTTCCTTGTCAATTAAAGCTGAACAACGCTCTTAAATGGGCACCGTCACACGGGTACCTTATATTTAATCCCTTCCATTCCGTTACACTAGATTGCACACCTGAAACTCTTGGCGAACGTGTAGTTTTCCGTATGGGGTATTTTGAATCTCTCTCTCTCTCTCTCTCTCTTGTTTTCTTATTCTGTGTGCATATTATGTCTGCAAATAATACATTGACAAATTTATTTGATGTTAATATTCTCCTGGCTTGAAAAAAGTGCGTAAAATTTGATAATTTCATTGCGATTGAGTAACACGGTGAGGCAAGATGTACAACGGCAACACAGGTGAGACATCTACAGCGAAGTACTTTGAACTTTTTAGAGATATGTGTCTTATATAGGGGCTGTAGGAAAATAATATATGGCGGACAGTGCCTATTTACGAGCGGTAATCAGCTACATGTATATAGTCTATACCAGACCAGCTTGTTGTAATTATTTTCTAAATTTACGACGTGACGAAATTTGCCCAAACTCAAAATTTCAAAATTCGTACCATCTTTATTTAACACAACTCAAACACTTATTTCTTTGCATGAATTACTGATTATTATACGTAAAATCCCCATTCGTTTGTTCCTGGACTTGCTGTGCTGTGCATGCAATATTTTTTTCCCGAAACATATCCAGGTACTTGTGGCAATCTGGAAGCGATTAAATGGGCATTTAAAAACAGAGTTTTTTAACGTCTTTCTTGTTAGTGAATGAATGTTGTTTAGATACCACAGGTTAATATATTACAGTATCAGTGTCCACATATTCTGAATTGCAAACTAAGTAAACCTTGGACAAACTAGGTCAACCTTGGAATGACTGTAATCCAATTGCAATTGCTATTAAAAGGACTGGTCAACGGCATACACTAGTACTATTATCGGAAATGATAGATTACGATGTCGGGCTAAGGCATGGCGAAATATGTAAAAACGTAGTTGCAGCTAGTTGTATATCCATTAAATATGGTATTACTGACATCTTCAAATTTGTGGTACAGGTACTTTTTTAAAGGAGAATCTTTGGTGGTTTTTTTTTTTATGAGGAAAGCACTTAAAACTTATATGCATGATTTAGGTTACAAATTGCTGGCTAGAAAATGAATCCACATCCTAACCACTCCCAGTTACAACCATAATCTCCAATACACGTATAAAAGGGACATGGACGCAGTTTTACAGTTATCTAAAAGAAGGAAATGAATTTTGTCTAAAGCTGGATATTTCTGAATACCAGCCTTTATTCATCAACGGTGGGATTGCTATCAATATACAGAAGCTACAAGTCTTTGTTATGTTAAAAAACGACTCTTTCCAATTTGTTGGTGCATCAAAACTGATATGAAGACATTACTTTTCTTAAAAAAATTGCAAAATTAAAACCGCGAAATTTTTAGATAGAAAAATATATATGAAAAACAATACTTTTACTAGTACGTTTAACATGTAAACACAAAAACAAGTCTTGAGAGCATCTTTAGAAAGTAAAAATGTGAGCTCTTCCTTATAGCTTGAAAGTAAATTTCGGCTGATCAAAACACTCTTATGTTATTGTCATTCAAATTTTAGACAACGGGGCTTTATTTGATCCTTTCAGTTTCGCAGTAAAAATCGTGCCTTGTGTTTATAGTCTTTTTTCATAGAATCTACTAGGTTCTTGTAGTCAAACATAAAATCTAGAGGTTTATTGATTTTAAACTTTTTCACAATTAATTTTTTGATAAAAAGTATTCTAGAAATAAATGTGACAACACAAAAAATGATTTTTTTTTCTGCTGTTGCAACAACTAACATGCTTAGTAGAGATCCCCCAGAAGGATTAATTTTCGATCCGCGCCTAACCTACACATAGTCATGTAGTAACAGCATCAATAGTGAAACAGACTATACTATTTTATGCAGAATGTTCCTTGAAAATGGCTCGATATACTAAGTTTTTATGCAAAACAGACACCCATTATTTAAAAAAAAAAACAACATCGTATTGCACACCACATTGTCAAGCAACAAACATGGCTATGATTTTATTAACGAACCAAATGTTTATATTTTCGACCTGGCACTATACGCGTGGTTGAACACGAACGATGACTCTGTTCTGAATGTCATCGTTCAATTTGAATAACCGCTAGATTGTAAAATATGACATACATCTTAAAAGATTTTCATGTTTTACATATTAAATCAAAGTAAGATATGATATGAAAAACGACCAGTACTTGCGTATATTGAGAATATTATCAGAAAACTTATACTTCCGCTCGAAATTTCACAGGAACTAAACAAATCTCGGTGAAGTCTCGTGAACTTTCATTTGAGCACCTCTTGATTTATTTCTTAGTTAGCAACGATACAGGAATTATTCCGAACACATTTGCATGGATGCAATTTTTTTTTAAAAGAAGAATTAAAAACATTTAAAAAAGAACTATAACGTTTATCTGAGAAACAATAGCAATAAAAAATCAGCTCTATGGAGTCATGAAAAATATCATTACAAAATGAATGTAATGTAGTAGGAAATTCAATTGTTGCAGAGCTATGTGCAATAAAAAGTTGGTATAATAACTTAAAGGTAAATCTCAGCGATCGATTTATTAAATTTCCTGTGATCAATTTCACGTCAACAAAAGCCGCACAATGTCATATTATACTCAAGAAACTTGTAGTCAAAATTATAAAAACTAGGAGCGTAAAATGGCACTTAAAACTTTTAATTTAATACATATTAAATTCTCTGTATTGCCTATCATATTCATGAATGACCTAATATAGCTTGTTTATTAGTATGACCGGTAGAAATACACAAGTCGGTATATCGAATAATTAAATAATAATTTATATACGATCCAAACTTCTAGTTTCTACATGATCTATGCAGCCGGCGTTGAAAATGCAAAGTCCAGTCTCCAACTGATGATCATATGGATAACGACTAATTTGTACAATGTAGGTAAAACATACGTAAATGTATAAATGAATAGAGTTACTCTTGACACATTTGAATAAGCAATTTAAAGGATTAATCAAGATTTATAATAAATTCAATAACAAGTGACATCATTATGTCCGGCGGTGAAGGTTTAATTACAAGTAAAACTAATTAGCACTGTATCAAGAAACATGTCACTCGAAATATTAAATATTTTTCACACGGTGACAAATTGTGACCCACGGAAAATGCTTAAGTCGGTATCCGTTTTATAAGATTTATCAGAAACACCGAGAACTTAATACAGCTAGGTCGGGAGTCGGTGGTACGAGCGCTTTGACCGTCGCTCTCCAACTGCCAAATAATTGAGCATGGTCAACAATTACTTTATGATAACAAAACACAGTTTTAACAATAGAGAATAATAGAATAGTAAATATAAAGAATTACTTAAATTAGCAGATTACTTAGATAAACTGAGTGTCAATTTGCTAGTGACAGGGGGAAAGGTGTCATGTCCAAGGGGAACATTTCACACGGTAATAATAGACTAGATCAATGTCGGGAGACGAATCATCGATATGCAGTGTAAACGTAGCCTAAATACACGTAAGACTTTTTGATACAGATACCCCATTCTTAGATGAGTGTCTGTAAGAATAAAATCAGGATAATACAGGCGTGGATATTTTGTTTTATCAGGAAGTGTTATTAGGTAAGCAAATAGACATTTATATGACTTGACCGGGTTTTTTTCTATCAGTGTGTACAATAGAGGTAGAAATGTAACACTTCCCCAACTATAAAGAAAAATTAATTTGGCAAATTTCATAAGCGTGTGATTAAGAATACTTGCTAAGTGCTGCCAGAATCGTTTGTGGTGTTGTAAATAATAACAACGCATTTTAAATGTTAATTATAGCAATGATAGGATTTGCATTAAATAATGACAATGTTTTATATTATGCGATTGATTTTCAATGGGATTCTAACAGTAGTACATGTACTAATAAGCATGAACTAATTGCCGATCAAACTATACATACAAATTAACCTCGGACTTGTGTCACATTTTTGTAAATTTTAGTTACGGTAAAATAATGTTATATTTTTAACTGGCACGATACCTTGAAGAGCGACTCGAATACGAAGTAGAAATACGATTCCTTAGTGAACAAATTCTCTTGATATTGATATTCAGCATTGTTTTTGATGAAAAATGAACATCAGTGGCGTCGGAAGCAAATTGAAAGTGGTTGGTGGGCTAGACTAATCATCAGAAATATTGACAAGAATTCTCAAAATCATGAAAATCCTAATCCGAGGGGGGGGGGGGGGGGGGGGGGGGTTACCTATAACTCCAATCTTACCTGCCAAATTTTTTTTCTTCAAAATCATGAATTTTCTATTCCGTGTGTGTGTGTGTGTAGGGGGGGGGGGGGGGGCTTGTATACCTATTACTATAACTCCAATCTTACAATCTTACTCGCCAAAAAAAATTCCCAAATCATGAAATTCCTAATCTTTGGGGGGGGGGGGGGTACTATACCCATGACTCCAATTTTCAATTTTTAAGGTAACCTTAGAAACAATTTTACTTGCTGCGAAAAAAAAGTATTTGGGAGGGGGAGGGGGTTGAACCCTCCATGATGCTATATTCCTGATGGTTTGGTCTAACTTTGCAAAAAAGTGGGGGAGGCTAAGCCCCCCACCCCCCACCCGTTCCGACGCCTATCAACATGACAACGAAGATCATAAAACTTAAAGTTGCCTTTACCTATCTGCGTAGCAAGAATACTTTACAGCTTAAACATTTGTTTATTTGGTTTTCTTTTCAGTTTACTTTGAAAAGGTCTGAAATGGCGAAAATCAATGGATCTCGACTGGGCATACTTTCTCTTTTCGTCATCTTAAAGAGTTTCTCTGGAGTGCTAGTTGGTGCTTTAAATTCTCCGATGTGTAAGTGTTTTCTGTTTATTGGGTTATTGTTGTTGTTGGTTTATTTTGTATTCTTCTTTCAGCGCCACGGTGCAGTTTAATGCCCGCTTGGACAGTCATGTAGTTTTTTTTCTTACGAGCTTCCTCCTTCGTTAGTAGCCCATCCTGACAATTATTTTGCCATTGAGAGATTTTATGTTTTACAGAAATTATTCTTAATTGGTTTGAAATAAATGAAGTTCAGTTTGATTGTTTGTTTTAAATCTGTGTTTCAACATATTTGTACGAAATGTATTCATAAACAGTTCTAATATGTGTTTACTTTATTTAGAAAAGAAACGCGGTAACCGCTGTATACCGTCAAAACAAATAAAAAAATATAAAATATATAATGTTCCTGATATGTCGTTCATTATTTTTGTCATTGTTAATTTTTGGCTAATCTGAATTTAACGCCCCGTCCTGTAAAAAACATCTCTTCGAAAGGAAATAATACAGAAAAAAGAAAGTGCAAATTTTTATACATGTATACTAGGAGTTACTATAATGTCATCGTCTCTTTCATTCATTTTTAGACGAATTCGGAGTGGACTGCTTTACTAGACATGAAGGATTAATAAAAAACACTACGATATTCGTGCGATACGACGGAAAACCTGTTGTCAACTCCTCTGTCTGCTAATACTTTGTCTTTGAACTAGCTGAAGACACTAGCGGTAGCCACAAAATGTGTGTCACACCCCTTTACTTCATAGACCCTGATTGCGATGTGCAGTTAGATATCAAATCAAGTTACTCTGGCTCCAGTTTGCATGTGAGTTAATCATTTTATTTGAATACAGTTACATCAACCGAGTTTTATTCCGTATATTTTTTTTTTACTAAAATGTATTTAAATTTATAGCTTTCTAGAAACTAATTTGGCTGATATCTACACGCCCGTTTATCGATTGATCAAAACTTTGATGTCAGACTCAGTGGTTTATAGGAGACGATTTAGCTGTTTCTTTTAGCTAACCCACTATGCATATCAACTGTTACTGTAACAGCAATTTAGTTAAATTATTTGACCATACTTTTCACAAACAATTTTTAAAAGAAAGATGTTAATATTTACAATACACCGCTTTCTATGATGATGAATCGTGGGTTATGAAGGTAGCTATTATTGTAGAAAGAAGTGCGAACGCGGGTTATGTATTTTTTTCTGTAGTATCACCACCTTCATATCCTGCATGAAAGCTTTTGACATTGTTAAAAGAATTTCCCATGTCTCATACATGTAAAATGTCGGGTTTTTTTTTTTTACATTAATTTAGTATTTGTTAATATACTTCATTATGCATCCATTAGATATCTTAATATAAGTTTGAAAAAAAAATGTTAATTAATTGTAAATAATAATGGTACAATGTAATTATCTGAATCATCTAGCCTCGGTAATATGTTAGATGTGTCTTCATGCTTACTGTGGCCAAACAGGTAATCACATTTCCTGATTAATTGTTATTAATTTTACAGACTATTGGCTGTAATACAGAAACCAACGACGACTTTTGTGCTGACGAAAACAAAGATGATCTTTATATATTTTTCAAAAAACATGGCGTAATAGCATCAACTATTGCCAGTTTTTTACTTCAAGTTTACGTCGAAGAAGTGGATCGTATGTTTTTTTTTATTTACATGTACTAGCACTTTCACTTTGAATTTTTTATTGTGTTTTTGATTGAGACAATAATTTCAAATGCGGTTTCATTATCAAAAATATTTTCACCATCATTATGATAATTTCTATCATCATCATCATTATCATCGTCATCGTCGTCGTTGTCACCATCATTTTTACCATCATCATCATCATCACCATCATCATCATCATCATCATCATCATCATCATCATCATCATCATCATCATCATCGTTTTAGATCTATAATTATATGAATTTTCTATCAAATCTTTAATTTCAGATAGCGCCGCACTATGAATAATCATTGGAAGTTTGCTTGGAGCCATTGTTTTCTTTACTGCTTGCGCCTGCGTAATATGCCGTCGCAAATGCAAACGCAAAAAAGCTAGGGGTAGAGTGCTTAACTCTGCTCAACCAAATGCAGGTAAGTACGAATACATACATTTTTATTTTTGCATACATGCAATATGGTAGTTTAAAGATATTTTAAAAGCAATATTTGACTAAAATTTCAGATATATAAATACTTCACTGAGAACTCAAGAATGTTTGTGCTGAGAAAAATAATATAAAAAGTACTTAATTAAAATTGCTACAGATCTAGTTCTATGTTTATAAATATCGACATTGGATGTGTTATCTATTTTTACAAGCTAGTTATAATAAGATTTCCTTTTTATTATAATTTTGTTTTCAAAAATAAAATGCGTATTTTTTTGCATAATTTCCTTCAATTTTAAAAGTAAAGGTTCTATATCCTATAGGTAGCGCAGTGAATCAGACAGCATTCCCATTCGCTTCATACTCTACACGAGCTGGCAACCCAGTGTTTTATATTCTTAGTTTTATTCTGTATGTTCAAAGTTTGATTTACATGTATCTCTCCTGAAGGTACCGCAGAGAATCAGCCCGCATACCCGTACGCTTCATACTCCACACAAGCTGGCGACCCAGTGACCAATCTCTATCCAGTAGGAAACTACCCTACACAGTACTCAACGGGGACTAACCCACAGCCTCAATATCAGCATTCATTTCAACCCCCGCCCCAACCTGCACTCTATGAGGAACCTGAAAAGGTGCCTTCTTCTCCCCCTCTAAGTTATGACCAAGTGAATTAATGATTGGCAACCCGCATAATGTGTGTGCTTGACAACTGAATATCTTATTTACGAATGTTTAACAACTGAATCTCCCAAAATGCAACAAAGTTGTAGTTTGTACCACTGTTTTCATAAATTTCCGTTGACTTATTTTATCATGTTTAATTGTTAAGTTTTTGTTATTTTAATAATAAAAAAAATGTGAGCATGAGTGATTTTCATTATTTTTTTTCAAATCTAATGCATTATTAAAATGTATCATAAAAGTTGATTTGTGTTCCTAATGGAGAATCCTTTTTTACGTTCTGAAATATGACTCAATAAATGTTTATTTGATATATTTTTTTAAATATTTGAATATTTATACTTCAAATATATCATATATTGGTTTTAAGTGTAAATTTTCTTGTTGTTTTACTATTGTGATGATGGTGAAATAATTCAGTCGTATATATTATGGAGAAAGCCAGGTGCTATTTTATTTACCATGGTTGACATAATTAAGTTATATTTTTATTCTTTTTGGGGGTTTTATTAAAATTAACATACATGTACTTTTGCAAAGAGAAAAAATACTTTCCGAAAAATATACTGTATATCCACTAAAGAACTATATATGATAAGAGTTAAATTTGGCCCCCATAATTCGCCATTTTATAAGTGTTTCGGGTACAATAAAATGTTAACTAATTTTTTAGAAGAGTTGATATAAAATATATTTTTCATCTATTTATTTGATTTATTTGCACTCACTGGCAGTATATGACGTCAGAAGTGACGCCATTTCTATAATTCAATCAAAATCAGCCAAAAATTGACATTTTTCTTATCTATTTACGAATGGGAAATATAGAGCGCATGCTTGAACAAGGAAAAAATTTTCGTCACTTATTAGTCTTGGCTAGATACATCTCTGATTAAAATATTTTATTTGTTCAATAATGCGCTCTATCTTTGCGGAAGGAAAAACTCCTTGAAAACAAGCTGTTTTACGCTAAAAATGCAAAAATGGCGGGAAAAGGTTGTATTTACAATGTCATATTTCTAAATTGTGAGCACTTGAACCAAAATGAATATTATGTAAACACATCACATACATATCTGTACTAAGAAAACAAAGAATGATATTAAAATGATGATGTTCATTTTAGGGGGCCATTTTAGGCCCTTATCATATATAGTCCTTTCTTTTAGGAAAACTACACAGGGAAAACCAATTTTGAACTAAACGGTTGCTGATATACAATAGATGAATAAAAGAGTATCTGCCATTGGTTGTGAATCAATATAGCCCATTGTGTATCCCATTACATATCCGATTAAGTTTTTGTCGTCAACAAATTATCAAATTAAAATGTTCGTAAATTGCAGAATGCTTTGTCGAAAAATGATAATACAGTCCTTAAAACGTTCTACATACACACATAAACGGAGAGTAAACGTAAAGCGCAGGCTGAAAGAACGTTGAGCGAAGGCAGAGCGCACGGTGAGTGAACGAACGGTGAACAAAAGCTGAATGGAATTGGTTGAGTGGGTGTGAACGGCGAGCGCATGCAAAACGCGAAGGTAGCGCAATCAGGAACGCAAGGTGAACCGTGAATGCACGGTGAACATTACACGAACGTTTTGTTCGTATTACCTCGGAGGTTATCTCGCAACTCTTATTCAAACAAGAATACATACTGAAATCTTTAGCTTTGTTTTCTACAAACGTTTGCAAAAAACAGGCGTCGAGCTAATGCTCGACAGTCTTCCAGCGATTGCCTGAGCTGGCAATATTCCAGGTTTTTCTTCTGCACTGCTCTCTGGGTGCGCATATAAAATGAGTTCCTTAAAGTATTAAAAGTATAATTACAAGATTTTTTTCATTTACTCAACTAAATTGTACAGTACAAAAAGATGAAAAAAATCACCAAATATTATTTTTATTTTATCGGTTATTGTTTATTTGAAAACCGTGCCCGATAAAAATAAGATTTATATTTGTATTTCTTTAGGGGGGGGGGGGGGGGGGGGGGGGGCATGGGCACGGTCTCAAAAATAATCCTAGTTATCGATAAACGTAAACTATCTGGTAATTTTGTTGCAATATATAAACGTGAAATTCCTGTTGGTTTGGTTGAATATTATATAGATACAGATATCATGTAATCTTGTTTCAAACGGAAAGTGAAATAAATAAAAGTAATGCATGTTTTATTATCAATAATTTGGGAAACAGAGTTAATGTGTTATATCCTTGTATTCGAATTATAAACCTATGAAAATTGTTCAAAGACTGTTTTTTAATAGCAAAAAGAAAATAATTTATTTTTGAACTTTGAAATTCCTCGATTTTTGTAACCACCTATGGAATAGCGAAACGTTCAATTATGTGTGAAATTTTTCATAACGTTACAATAATCATAGCTTGTGCTTTATCGCTTGTCGGTTGAATTATGATAAACTTAAGATCTAGGTTATTTTAAGAATGCTGAACGTTTTGTCTTTTTAAAAATTAAATAAATGTAAATATAAGCAATAAACAACAATGTTAAAAAGTTCACCGGGATGTGAACTTGGTTGGTATGTCATCAAATCTTCTGATCGATGAGAATCCCTTCTTGTTTCATATGATCGATTCGAATACGTGACCAACCAAGTTCATATCTCGGTGAACTTTACAATAAGATGCAGACGTTAATTAATATGTATTTTGTATGAAGGACACACGTTTTATATAAATGCACGTGGAGTAAAACATCACAGCACTGTATGTGCAAGATAATGTGGATACATTGTAAATTGTATCTAAGAATAAACTATCTTTTATCTTTTATTTGTTGTAGTTTCTTTTATTCATTTTCACAAACATATATTACCACATTGTGTAGATCTATCATTTAGAAGTCCGTGTAACCTGAAGTACTTCAATTTCATTCCTACATATTATAATAAACACATTGTTGATTTTTTTTTGAATTGCTTTTAATTGAATTTACTTATCTTTTATTATAAATAGAAATGGATTCATGCACAAAATGCAATCCAGAAGGATCCAAGTTGGGATTTGTCCCCCCTAAAAAGATGAAAATTTACAAATATTTTTATTGGCCAGCCGCATCTTGGTTTAATTCTGTTTACATTTTAAGGTGGCTCTATACACCCACAGTTTATTCCAATTTTCAATAGAAGACCACAAAACATATACTTATCAAATATTAAAATGATGATAGGGATATTATAGGTATTTTAAAAGAATTTTCAGATGTTTTTTCGTGTTTTTGAAAAATGATTTTTAAAAAGTTAACTATTAAGAAATTGAGAGAAATTTTTTTGTCAAATGATGGATATTTCCTTCGGACACCTAAAAATAAATATAATACTTCTTAACATTCAAAAATTTTATTATTAGAATTTTTTTTAGTATATCCCCAAAACATAATTTTTCATATTTTCTTACTCTGTTGACAAATCATCTAAAAAAGCTGCTTGATGTTATAAGAAAATGTATTTTAATAACCGTGACATAAAAAATTTGAATAAAAATCATTGCAAATAAACGCAAAAAATATTTTTAATTTTATTTGGTGTGAAAGTTCCTCAGGTAAGAGTTATCGTTCCTAAGTCCCAGGGCCCAAACATCTCGGGGACTTTTCATATCTGAGTTAAATGATAAATACATACACATTTCATTATAGGCCCATATAAGTGACTTTATTCGCTTTAATGCAAAACAAAGTCAAATAAATAAAGGGGAAAATTAACTAATAGGATATATGTATCCCAACCTGAGAGGAATTCAAAGCCACCCTCCCATCCCCGTATGATGGTTAGGAACATCTGTCAATATTAATGTGGATTAAAGTATATTATACATGTAATTAAAATACTTTCGCCGGTTTAGAATTTTTCTTTAACAGTATTCAACCAAAAACATACGTTTAGAAATTTTGGAAAGTTAAACATTTTATTGTCCCCAACGGGATTCGAACTTATGACCTGCAGGTTTATAGTGAATCCACTAACCCACTGAGCTACGCTTAAGATATCAAAAATCGGAAAGAAACTATTTAAAAAAATATAATTGATTTTATTGTTTTTTACGATAAATAATACGACACAACGTGAAGGTGTCACATTACTTGTAAGTAATGATTTTTCCAATTAACAAATTAAATCTAAAGCTATTCATTTAACACATTTTTTAATAGAGCGGCCCCCATACAATTCGCCTCAGTTTAAATCAGCCAGTACCGGAATTGCATGCTTCCAGATTTACTTTTTTGCGTACTGCGTCATCAAAAAGTGTTAAGAATAGTTCAAATTTTAGCTTAGTTGATTACGAGAGCACAAACTCGTTTGATCTGCAAAAATCAAATAATCATTTTTCTTTTTTTATACAGGGTGTCCCAGAATATCTGTTACCATCTTAAATTCATTTAAATTAGATAGTGTTTGGCCAAAACTTGAAAATTGCGACTCAAATAAAAGGTAAAATCTATTAATTTGTTCTCACAAGAACATTTGATAAAAATCATGCCTTTTATTGACTTCACAAATTTTCAACATACATGTATTTCTTTGGTTGAATTGAATTTCATTTAAAATTAATTAGACAAGAGAGCAGGCATCCTTCGTTTTAAAACTGTTTTTTCAAACACAAATTTCTAACTCCATATATAATTATATAAATTATTAAATAATAAGACCCTAGGGAAAACATCTCAACAGGCAAAATACTCTTTAAATAGTGAAAAGATTTGAGAAAAAGAATGCATACAGAGGAATATTACTCAACATATTGACTTTGTCATTGATAAAAAAGACGTCATTTTGACGCACTTTTGTTGATGTTGTGTTTTTGGAAACAATGCTCAAATTGACAAAAACTGATAATTGTTATTGAAATTTATTGGTTTAAAATTTTCCTCATTTACAGTTACTAAATGCCTTGATATTTTGTTGAATGAATTTAATGAAAGAGTTAATGGTATCAGATATTCTGGGACACCCGCTATTTTGTGATTTTTACACAAACGGCCAGCCATACTTGAGTGTTATTTACGTCACTGAAACGGGTATAGAAATATAGGCCAGGTACCATTTTAAATTTATGATTTCGAAATATTTAAACTGCCGGGTATGCAGTTCCGAGTTCGTGTGCATGTGATGATTAGTCATACAAGGTAAGTTAATTTATCAGCTAGTTAATTTCAAGCTAAAAGGAAACATTAATATCTTATCGCATCCTATATTGAGAATGAATGACTCTATACGATGGTCCATACATGTAAACAAACGTTCTGTTCAATCGATTATAATGTATTGACGCTGAATAATCAGAGTTTATAGATTCGTTGAATTTGACTTTGCCGTGTATCATGTACTGGAACACTCAAACATTCTGAAAAATTCGGGGTAGATTAAATCGCGTAGTCAATTAGCCATGCCATAGAAGGAAATATCAGTGAACATTTTTTTTTGTTTAACCTTGACATTCAAGATATATATAGGCTAAAGTCCGTACGAGACCAGCTTCTTTCGGTTTCATTCACATTTTTTCTTCATGACTGTTGAGCATGTTGTGATTTCAAAAATTTCAAAATATCTTCTTCAACTTGTATCATCTTTCATAACACATTTGAAACACAATTTTCTATTACATTTATTTTATTAATTATCCCAATATGGAAAATCCCATTCATTAGTTTTTTGGGCCCGCTGTCTTGTAGAATAATAATGCTCGTTCATCCGAAACATATCCCAGGTTCCTGTTATGTAGCAATGTGTAGTAAAATAAAAATGGCGTTTTAAACACAGAGTGTTTAGATTTTTATCGTATAAATTGAATGAAAGTAATTTGGACACCAACGATATATTATTCAGTATCAGTGTCGAAAAATTCTCAACATAAAGTAAAGCGATATGAAATACGAAAGGTATGGAAATACAAGTGATCTTAACAAATTAAGAAGTCGAAGGTAAAGAACTCTAGACAATCCTAATAAGCTCTGGAATTATTTCATTAAAGGGGGCTAATAAATGCTCTGTTATATTTGTATGTATGTATCCGTTCAATTGCATGTTATACTTCATATATAAACTCGTTAAAATTGATTTTAATGGCGAATTCCCGAATCACAATTGGTATGGAGGTCTAACTCTGATATCCCGATCTAAGGTCATCTAGACATGCTATCAGGTGACTTACATGCTATCAAGCAAATTCGTTTGTTTCTATTAAAGCAGTAAAGTTTACCGCATTGTATAATATAATGTTATAACACAAACATAACACACCCGACTACACACTTCAAAGCAAAAGCCACATATCATACACCTTACGTTATGATTATATAATTTGCATATAACTATTTTTATATCATTGGCGTCGGAAGTAAATAGAAAGTTCGCCCTAAAATAGTTTGCTTTTGATTTGCATTTGTTTAATTCCATCTGCAAGGAAAAGACATTTCATGCACCTTATTTTTTATCACTTCTTATATTTGCGAACTCGCGGATAAAAAATATATGCATATTAGTCAGCTATTTTACCGTCTTATATCCATAAACCGTCATTTGATTGTTACCTATAAAATACAAGAATCCAAAATATTTTCAAAATGCTAAAAGATTACATGTACTTGTATAACAAATTAAAAATATAAAACACATATCATGATATTTTTAGCTTTGACATAACTTACATGGTAGCTTATAAGACGAAGATTGAAGGTTAATATCGGCATGAATACTGGTCTCTGTATGTGTTCTTGTATATACATGCATATAATGCACATTAGATATGCGAAAAACATCTAAGGGGGGGGGGGGGGGGTTCGTTACCGTTACTTCAAACAGATTTCTCGCATCGTGTGTTTTTGTGTCAATATCTCACAATATGTGCATCAATAAACATATTAATTTATGTAAAATTTGTGTTAAAAAAGTTATGATTGACAATTACATGTACTTAAGGCGGTAGAGTATAGCACGTGTTTTTCTTTTTATAATGAGAAAAATATACCACGCAAGGATGCAAAATAAAAAATACATTAATCAAAAAAATATGAATTGGCAACACATAAAAAAGCCGAATTATGCAGGTAGAAAACCTAATAGAAATCTACGCTTTTTACAAGTTTGTAAAACATAGAGAAACAAAAACATGTCTTGAGCTTGTTTATAGGTAACAAAAAATGTAAATCCTCGCTTATAATTGACAAATGACGGTAATTTTCGGCTGATCTAATGAAGAATAAATATTTACAAAAGGGACAGGAACCATAACTCTCAATTAAGCAACAACAGAAAAATTATATCAGCTGTATATGGAGTCATATATCAAATATATAGAAGAAAATCCAATTTTCGTAGTTATGTATAATAAACAGTTTGCAAAAGTGGTTTATATCTTTAAAAAAATTATAACATAAAAATCATAAGTTACGTTGTTTTTTTTTTTTTTAACACTTTTTTTTTCAATGTCTTCAGATGTATACCTACAGATGTATGCATATTTGTTTATTTTTTTTTTTCAGTTTACTTTGAAAAGATCTAAAAATGGGGAACATTAGTGGATCTGGACTGGGAGTACTGTCTTTTCTTGCTTTCTTTATGTGTCTCTCTGAAGTGCTAGTTGATGCTGTAACTTCATCCTCGTGTAAGTGGCATCTGTTTATTTTTTTATCCCCTTTCGCAAATTGAAGCATTGTCCATCAGAGAATACTACAGATCGCTAGATCTTCAGCTACGTTTCATAATGTATACGAATCGTTTTATATATAGTTTTTTATATAACTATAGAATAATGAATGTCTCTAAGTAAATCTAAATTATTGAAATTTTAAGCATATGTGTTGAGTTTTACCTGTTGAGTGTTGAGGTGAATGCCCCCCTCCCCCTTCCAAAAAAAAAATAAACATCACAAAGCTTGGAGATTTGGATAGAATGAATATTATGAATTCAAAGTGGTTTTAAGAATATAAATACTTGGGTCATATTTATTCTGATCTGGTACGTTTACATGTATTTTCCTAAATAATGAATTCCCTCCTAATATTATTCATGTCGCAAGGGAATGCTCCGTTTAACAGTGCCCTTGCTGCATTCCTCGTCACCTTACTGTGTCACACACATATATAATAAAATAGTAAAATACAGTAGCAGTGTAGAAAAAAAACATTTCTTACATCGCATACATATAAAGCATACATTGTACATTTGAAGAAATGGTACTTGAATTTTTCAATGCTGTTTGTAATTTTATTTTGGGTGTTTAAGTAACGCAATGGATGTATGCGCTTGCTTCTTAAATGCCCTGTCACACCGGAACTGCGTCCTTTAGGCGATCCCGCTGTGTCTTTAAACAATGTATAACGCCAAGGCGCACGCAGTACAGTCTCCTACAGCACCGTAAACACGCGACAACATCTTCATTTATCACAATGGGATCGCTTAGAACATTATAGAACGCCATGCGACGGCGCGCACTTTGAATATGCACAAAGTACGCATCGTGGCTCTGCGTCCGATAAACACGCAATGGAAACGGAGTGAAGTCGGCGTGACAGCGCTGTAAGGTCCCCGTTGGCACGCTCAAGGAACGCAGCTAATCGTAGTGTAGGCACAGTGATAAGTCGATTTCGCTTGCACAGAAATCTCTCGGAGTCCTTTGTGATCTCAATGCGTCCTATTGCGCTCTCACTACGCATGTTTGAGCTAGTTATTTTCCATTTGGCTGCGTTCACAAAGCGACCCCAAAGAGCTGTTGCTGCGTTCATCGCGCTCTCTGGACGTTTCATTGTGTTTTGATGTTTTCACGTGTTTTTTTCCATGTTTTCTAACAACTAATAACGGTTCTTTTTTGTAGACATATCTTTTAAGATTTTTGTCTTTCACAAATTACTGAGAAATGTCTTACGTTTCAATTGCAATGTACCTAATTTCAACAAAACAAAAATAATTTTTTATCATATATTTACTAGTTGTAAGTTTAAAATTCTTGTTCGTTTCCCATACCATTGTACAAATTAACATTAACCTTTCAATGAGTAAAGAACGTCTTATATTTACATTCTACTGTGTTTTTCCATTAAATTCCGTGATGTTTAAATGCCTCTAAATGCAACAAGTAGTCAAAGGTCAAATTGACGAGTTTTATTATGACGTCACAAACGTTGAACGCTGTAAACTGCAACGTCACAAGCGAAAATCAAAGTTCACGCTTGTGGCTGTTACTGTGGCTCTTCCATTAATATAAACTTACCCTTAGGATAAGATAGGAATTTTAAGGTATTAATCACATTTGCAGACAAGGCAAGAAGTTAAAAAAATGTAAATATAAGCATTAAATCATGATTTTTTGAAGTATACACTCTCATAACTGCAGCGGTGTGTGCATACAAATTTTCATAACGCGCTAACGCGCATTACTCAATTTGTATGCACACACCGCTGCAGTTATGAGAGTGTATACTTCAAAAAATCATGATTCAATGCTATAGTAATTGCAGTCAGCGCACAGAGCACGCGGTGGACGCGAGGTAAAAACTCTTAGCACGTTTGATACTCAGCGAGAGCGCAGTCAGTCGCCAAGAAATGCAGTTACATGCCGCGGGAGTTCCGAAGAAACGCCTCGGTCGCCGTCAAGACGCTGTGACATTTTCACTTGTAAAAATTTCAAATAAGATTGTATATTTTTCTGAATTTTCTTGCTATTCGAAGGTGTTTCCATGAACCCTGTAGGAACGCAACTTGGTGTGACAGGTCCTTTACGCTGCGATCTAAGGTAGCAAGGGACAGTTTCGAATAAAGTACCCGTCAATATTTTTGTAAAATTGAGAATTGCTGTACTTGAAGGCTTATGAGTGTTGCTAAAATTCATGAAATGATTTTTAATGATTATCATTAGTTAGAGGGGTGTCTCTTGTTGAAATTGATATGCAATATGTAGGCCCCTTGTGTTAGGTACATGAGAATCAGAAGTAAAATGCGAAACCTGCGGCTATGACTGTTGTGCTGACTTTACACAGTGAAATTGCAAGTTACAGACGGGAGGTAAAATAACACGAAAAGTAGGTGGATGGGACATTGTAAACTATACACCGGTAAGTTTCTGACATGTGATAGTGCAACATGCACGCGGTACGGAAGGTCAACCCTCTGCAGGGAATTAGCTGGGGGAGGTCTAAAAAGCTGAAAAATCATGAAAAATTAGCAAAATATGAAAGGGTCAAAATCTCATAAAAACCAGTATGTAGAGAATTTTACAGGTTTTGACTAGTAATTTTCTTCAGAAATTGGTGATTGGCCTTATAAAGTGTGAATTAAAGGTATTTGTGTTGAATGGGAACTGAGGAAATTCTAGTTACAGAGTTCCGAAGACATGCATCCCTTGGCTACAATGAACCGTATCAAAAAAACTGTCCCCTGCCACCTTCAAGACTACATGGTATTTTCATATTTCTCCTTTAAGTGTAATTTTGAGTGGATTTTGTACCATAAGTAATACATTTTGTGAAAATGGATGATTTTCTTTGCTATAGATGTCATTACATGATTTATTAGCTAAAATATTCAAGGGGGGTAACTCCCTCTTAAATGTGGAGAATGACCACCACTAGAGTAAATTGGCTAAGAGAGTAGGTATTTCCTATCCTGATGACAATTAATAGGCTTAAGTTAATTACTGAGATAAGAATAAATACTTTAAAACAGTTTTTATCAATTAAATCATTAAATTTATGAATTTGCAGCCATTTTGCTGTCTGATTTTATGAAATAACATTAAGCCCCCTGACTTATATCACCCAATATTTTTAAAACAGCATATATTTATTTCAAATGAACTTTACATGTAGACAAATCCAGTTATCAAAGTATACAATATGTCAAAAACTCAAGTTTTTGCTCCTTCCTATCAAAAAATGGTATTTTAGATGTATTTACAGAATTGAAAAAGCCACCCCCTCTTTCCAGTGGACTCCATTACCATTACATGTAGGATATGTAAATGTACATTTGACCTTGAAATAACATCTGCTATGATAATTACTCTTGAAATGAACAAAAAACAACATATTTTTACCCTTTTATTGTATAAATGCATCAAAAATGTAGAAAAACATGAAAAATTTGAACATTTTTCATGGAATTCTCATCCGTCCCCAGGTACCCGGGTGTGTTTGAATTTCATTTTAATTAAACGCACACATCACACTTGTAGGTCTTACTAATTTAGCAAAGTTTAAAGGAGACTAGAAACCAGAATATATAAGATATCCACTAAATATGATTATAGGTTTAGTTTTTCATGAAAACAAGAAATCACATGTAGGGCGACATGACTTTTTGTGAATAAAAATGCTACAAATCATCCATTTACCAAAAACAGATCAATTTTAAATATCAGTGATGGTTGTTTTCAAATATGTGTAAGAAATGACTCAAGGAAACTGCCACAAGTTTCATAATATTAGGTTAAAGTGTTCAAACTAATACTTCTTGTGAAAATCAAAAGATAGGGGGAGGGTATACATGTAAGGGTATTTCTAAGTGATGTGATGCTTTTATCATGATAATATCAAGCAGATGTATGTAGTATTGAATAAGGTTTCTTATTTAAGGAGGTTGAACAACAGTTGACCTCTAAAAGATTAGGTAAAGATGCTTTATTTATGGAGAGCCCTGTGAATCTGTGTTAAATAGAGGAAAGTGGAAATGGTGGGTTCACTTAAATAGCCATATTTTTCTTAAACCTCAATGGAATTGGCAAAATGTGGTGTACTTTTTTTCAGAATAGCATAAGCTTTTTAAATTTAAGACAAGGTGACTTTTCAGAGAATGTTAGTGTATGTTAATTTAAGGTAGCAAGGGACAGTTTCGAATAAAGTACCCGTCAATATTTTTGTAAAATTGAGAATTGCTGTACTTGAAGGCTTATGAGTGTTGCTAAAATTCATGAAATGATTTTTAATGATTATCATTAGTTAGAGGGGTGTCTCTTGTTGAAATTGATATGCAATATGTAGGCCCCTTGTGTTAGGTACATGAGAATCAGAAGTAAAATGCGAAACCTGCGGCTATGACTGTTGTGCTGACTTTACACAGTGAAATTGCAAGTTACAGACAGGAGGTAAAATAACACGAAAAGTAGGTGGATGGGACATTGTAAACTATACACCGGTAAGTTTCTGACATGTGATAGTGCAACATGCACGCGGTACGGAAGGTCAACCCTCTGCAGGGAATTAGCTGGGGGAGGTCTAAAAAGCTGAAAAATCATGAAAAATTAGCAAAATATGAAAGGGTCAAAATCTCATAAAAACCAGTATGTAGAGAATTTTACAGGTTTTGACTAGTAATTTTCTTCAGAAATTGGTGATTGGCCTTATAAAGTGTGAATTAAAGGTATTTGTGTTGAATGGGAACTGAGGAAATTCTAGTTACAGAGTTCCGAAGACATGCATCCCTTGGCTACAATGAACCGTATCAAAAAAACTGTCCCCTGCCACCTTCAAGACTACATGGTATTTTCATATTTCTCCTTTAAGTGTAATTTTGAGTGGATTTTGTACCATAAGTAATACATTTTGTGAAAATGGATGATTTTCTTTGCTATAGATGTCATTACATGATTTATTAGCTAAAATATTCAAGGGGGGTAACTCCCTCTTAAATGTGGAGAATGACCACCACTAGAGTAAATTGGCTAAGAGAGTAGGTATTTCCTATCCTGATGACAATTAATAGGCTTAAGTTAATTACTGAGATAAGAATAAATACTTTAAAACAGTTTTTATCAATTAAATCATTAAATTTATGAATTTGCAGCCATTTTGCTGTCTGATTTTATGAAATAACATTAAGCCCCCTGACTTATATCACCCAATATTTTTAAAACAGCATATATTTATTTCAAATGAACTTTACATGTAGACAAATCCAGTTATCAAAGTATACAATATGTCAAAAACTCAAGTTTTTGCTCCTTCCTATCAAAAAATGGTATTTTAGATGTATTTACAGAATTGAAAAAGCCACCCCCTCTTTCCAGTGGACTCCATTACCATTACATGTAGGATATGTAAATGTACATTTGACCTTGAAATAACATCTGCTATGATAATTACTCTTGAAATGAACAAAAAACAACATATTTTTAGCCTTTTATTGTATAAATGCATCAAAAATGTAGAAAAACATGAAAAATTTGAACATTTTTCATGGAATTCTCATCCGTCCCCAGGTACCCGGGTGTGTTTGAATTTCATTTTAATTAAACGCACACATCACACTTGTAGGTCTTACTAATTTAGCAAAGTTTAAAGGAGACTAGAAACCAGAATATATAAGATATCCACTAAATATGATTATAGGTTTAGTTTTTCATGAAAACAAGAAATCACATGTAGGGCGACATGACTTTTTGTGAATAAAAATGCTACAAATCATCCATTTACCAAAAACAGATCAATTTTAAATATCAGTGATGGTTGTTTTCAAATATGTGTAAGAAATGACTCAAGGAAACTGCCACAAGTTTCATAATATTAGGTTAAAGTGTTCAAACTAATACTTCTTGTGAAAATCAAAAGATAGGGGGAGGGTATACATGTAAGGGTATTTCTAAGTGATGTGATGCTTTTATCATGATAATATCAAGCAGATGTATGTAGTATTGAATAAGGTTTCTTATTTAAGGAGGTTGAACAACAGTTGACCTCTAAAAGATTAGGTAAAGATGCTTTATTTATGGAGAGCCCTGTGAATCTGTGTTAAATAGAGGAAAGTGGAAATGGTGGGTTCACTTAAATAGCCATATTTTTCTTAAACCTCAATGGAATTGGCAAAATGTGGTGTACTTTTTTTCAGAATAGCATAAGCTTTTTAAATTTAAGACAAGGTGACTTTTCAGAGAATGTTAGTGTATGTTAAAGGTAGCAAGGGACAGTTTCGAATAAAGTACCCGTCAATATTTTTGTAAAATTGAGAATTGCTGTACTTGAAGGCTTATGAGTGTTGCTAAAATTCATGAAATGATTTTTAATGATTATCATTAGTTAGAGGGGTGTCTCTTGTTGAAATTGATATGCAATATGTAGGCCCCTTGTGTTAGGTACATGAGAATCAGAAGTAAAATGCGAAACCTGCGGCTATGACTGTTGTGCTGACTTTACACAGTGAAATTGCAAGTTACAGACGGGAGGTAAAATAACACGAAAAGTAGGTGGATGGGACATTGTAAACTATACACCGGTAAGTTTCTGACATGTGATAGTGCAACATGCACGCGGTACGGAAGGTCAACCCTCTGCAGGGAATTAGCTGGGGGAGGTCTAAAAAGCTGAAAAATCATGAAAAATTAGCAAAATATGAAAGGGTCAAAATCTCATAAAAACCAGTATGTAGAGAATTTTACAGGTTTTGACTAGTAATTTTCTTCAGAAATTGGTGATTGGCCTTATAAAGTGTGAATTAAAGGTATTTGTGTTGAATGGGAACTGAGGAAATTCTAGTTACAGAGTTCCGAAGACATGCATCCCTTGGCTACAATGAACCGTATCAAAAAAACTGTCCCCTGCCACCTAAGATTAAAAGTGGTAGTACTTACTCGTATTTAAAAGTGTACACTGGTCGCCCGCTTGGATACGTTGGTTTTTCCCAGAGCGTCCTCTTACATTAATGACCTATTCCGACAACATCATGATCATTTTCTACGAGTGAGTTCTTTTAAGGTTACAGAACTTGTTTTTCAGTCGTTATTTTGAAATAAATAATATTCAGTTTTGGGGTTGATAATCTATTTTGATTTCAACATATATGTCATGAAGTATGCATGAACAAAGTTGTTTTTGTAGACGTTTTGTTAGTTTACAAGCCGTGAAGCGATTGTGTACCATCAACACAACTATATTATCTATAATGTCCTTTTGAATATCTTTGTCTGGTTTACTCGCTGCTTACTTTTAGCTAACGAAATCTTATCTCCCCTGAGTCCTTTACTCGACTCGAAAATCTTAATTCCCATTGAAGGGAAAATAACTCAGAAAAAATCTCGCAAATATATATGTACTATAATGTCTTTCTCTAAATTAATTTTTTAAAGACGAATTTGGAGAGGATTGCTTTTCGAGCAATGGAGGATTGAAAGAAGACGCAAAAATAATCGTGCGATACGAAGGGAAAAAAGTTTCCATTTGCGACTACTTTTCCTTTGAACCAGCTTCATCAACAGAGACTGGAATTAGCCACAAACTCTGTGTTAGACCTTTGAACTTTACAGACCCTGATTGTTCTGTGCAGTTGGAGATGAAATCCAGTTACCTTGGCTCCAGATTGCATGTGAGTTTAACGGTTTTATTGAAAATAATTTCACATGATTTTCTCACTCTCATAAGATGTCGTTTTTTGACATTATTTTAGCATCCATGAATTCACTTTATTAAGTATCCATCCGATACTCTAAAAGTAAGTTTCAAAAATAAACCCCATTAAATAGATGTAAATATATATATATATATATATATATATATATATATATATATATATATATATATATATATATATATATATATATTTTTTTTTTAAATTCAAACGTTCATATACTAGCTTATATAATTGATATTGTTAGACTTGGAAGTAATAATGTTACTTGTGTTTTGATTCCTTCGTACAGTTTTTGAAAGTTTAATTTAGTAAATAACAATAACAATATAACAATTTATCGACTACGATATAATTTTAAAAGTTTATTTCAAATATTAAGGTTCATTTCTTGACTATCCAGCCTCGTTGATATATCAGACATAATTATTCTCCATCGCAAACTCTTCTATTACGTCTGTGACTTACTGTGCCTTACCGTCAATCAAATCTCTTGATTATTTTTACAGACTATCACCTGTTATACAGGAACCACGGCCAACTTTTGTGGTGATGAAGACAATGATCTTTATATATTTTTCAAAGAACGTGGCTATACATCGACAAATAATGCCAGATTTATGCTTCAGGTCTACGCTCAAAGAGTAGATAGTACGTAAAGTCTTTTATTTTGTTTTTGATTGAGCAACTAATGTCAAATACGAATTTATCAACATCATCATTATCATCATCATCATCATCATGATAACCAACAACATCATCATCATCATCATTACCACCACAATCGTCATCATCATCATCATCATCATGAAATTTCATTTTTGTAATTAAATCAAGTTTGATTTAAATCAAATCTTAATTTCAGATAGCGCTATAGTGTGGGGAGTTATCGGAGGTGTGCTTGCAGCCATTGTTCTTTTCTCTGCTGCTGCTGGTTTAGTATTCTGGTGCATATGCAAACGAAAACCAGCTCAGGGTAGAGTACTTAACCCTGGTCAACCAAATGCAGGTAAGAACGAATTCTTGAGCTATTATTATTATAATTTTGCATATATGCATACACGTGGTAGGTAAACAATAACTAAAGAACTATTATCCTAAATGTACAGAATGATATATTATTTAAATAATTAGAAATCATTTATGTTATTCGTTTTATGAATATTTCAATGTCGTAAAAAAAATGTTGTCTATTATTCTTATTTTTATCCTATACGTTCAAAGTATGATTTATCTATCCTGAAGGTACTGCAGCGAATCAGCCCGCATACCCATACGCTTCATACTCCACACAAGCTGGAAATCCAGTCACCAATCTTTATCCAGTAGGAAACTACCCTACACAGTACTCATCGGGGACTACCCCACAACCGCAGTATCAGTATCAACCCCAGCCTCAAACTGCTTCCTATCAGGAGCCTGAAAAGGTGCCTTCTGCTCCCCCTCCAAGTTATGACGAAGCGCATCAGTGATTCATTACCCATTTTATAGCAAGAATGATTGACAATTGAATCTCATAAAGTGCAAAGAAAGTTATTTTTCTTTTTAACCACTGTTTCATCTATTTATGTTGACTTGTTTTACATGTATCTGTCGCTCAGGATGTTTTAATCACTATCTAAACAATGAACGCACGTGAGCGTGAGTCATTTTGCCCTTTTCTGAAAATCATGCATTAATAGAATATAATATTGATTTTTTTTCTTACTTAAATTTGCAGCTTATGAATAATTAATCTCTTTTTGGGTACTCTAAGAGGACTAAATAGATGTTTTCATATTTTTTCAAAGATCTCAAATTTGTACACCTTAAATATAACTTACTTGATAAATAGATCATTTACTTATAGCATATCAATCGAAAAGAGCCTTAAATAGATGAAAACCAAAGATGTATCAAAGTGATTATAAACCAAAGTATTGATATGTATTCAAATATAGGAGCAACTGAGTCTGTTGGAATTAACAGGTATTCATCGCTTACTTATGAAACTATTGCAATACCTTGATCAGAATTTTTTAGCAAAAAAAATGTATGTTATGCATACACATCAATTTCAATCTTGTGTTGCATCTTCTAACATTTTACAATTCACAAGATCATCAGATATAGGATATTATAAAACAAATGTGACATATATGTGATATAACTAAAGTTTACGATTATTTTGCAGGCAAATGACATGTTAAAGTTATTTGTGAGTCGTGATAAAACTACTGAACTTTACTTGTACGTTTGTCTGATAAAATTTAGGCTGTGTCATATTTCATAAGTTTCATGAAAAGTTATCATGTTTATTTATCTTTATTTCTGCTTGATTTGCAAGTGATTAAAGAAGTGGGAAATTGTGTAGAGGTAACTTTAAAAAGAAAGTGTGTACATGTAACACATAATTCCATAATCATGTTTTCTTTTTTTTACAGACTTGTTTAAGTTTTGGATTATGATACAATGTTTACCGATTTCTAACCAGATTTCAATTATATTACTTGTATTTTGACAATAAGGTGGCTCACTACACCTTGAAATGTTTTCTCAAATTAGCAGAAAATTACTTGATTATGATAGACAGAATTATAATGGATACAAAGTATTAAAGTCACAAAGGCAAAAAATGTGCAATTTTGGATGAAAAATTACATTTTCGAAAATTTAATTCAGTAAACATAAACAAAAGCTCAAGGCGGATTCGGTCGCGAACTCATGATCTGCCGTTCAGGAGCCCAATACTTTAACCACTTAGCTACGACAATATACAACCGAATCGAAAGATATAAACAATTTAATAAAACGTTTAAATCGCCACCCTGTGACGTAGTGTCATTAAAGGTATTAGTCTGGGTGTAGTGATGTACCTTAATTAAATAAAAAGTTTGGTTCTAAGTGTGATTTTGCTTGTATTTTTGTTTTACCTATTAGAGTTTATAACAAGTGAAAAGCTGTCAATGTGACAGCAAACCGGGTTTTCTTTTATGTGAACCGTATCCATAATCCATTTCAACCCGTATCCAGTGAAATGGAATACCCTATATGCAATATTTTGCCAAAAAATGACTAGGTAAAAAAGCTGGCAGTTTTTTCATAAATTATCGGAAATCAAATCCTAGCAATATGCACACCTCTGATATATGTACAATTGATCTGCAAAAGAACAACAAATTTCCTATCTTGAAAACTGTAGGAGGAGTTATCCGTACAATGAGGGTACCCTATATGCAATATTTTGCTAAAAAATGACTAAGTTTAAAAGCTGGTATATTTTTCATAAATTATCGGAAATCAAAATCCTAGCAATATGCACACATCTGATAGATGTACAATTGATCTGCAAAAGAACAACTTCCTATCTTGAAAACTGTATTACATATTACATGTAAGAGATACATAATGGTGAGGTCTGAATATTGATAATATTATGCTATACCCTGAACTTCAGATGACATTGGATATCTTAAGTTTAATATAAACTCATTTATAATATATATAATTCAACATTTAATCACCGTTCTAAAATTTTAAGATTTTATGATAGTTAATCAAAATCGCAATTCAAAATTTTATAAAGGCGAACGAAAAGAAAACGTTGTTGAAATTTATAACCTCATGACTTCAGGTCATTAACTGACGATAAAACAATGCCCTAAACTCTTCAATATGATAAAAGCAAGCAATTGTATTAAGTTGTAGTTCCTCTGTTATCATTTGGCACATTGCACAATTTAGTTGCCAAATACACTGTACATGATTCATTGTATACGCATTGTGAAATAATTAAAAGTAATCTTTTAACCATATCAATGGCATATTTAATCAATGCAAATCTTTATATCTATCTATCCATCAGTTTTCTAAATCTGTTATTCAAGAGGTTTTTCCGTCATTTAAAGTTTCTCCGATGTTATATAATTACCCTTTTTGGAACGTAGAGAACTGCAAGTTCGTTACAGACAACTTTAGACTTCCCCCTTAAACTTTCCGTAGCAACAGCTATTACTATATGAGGAATTTAACATTTAACATTGAAGTTGTTCCTTGTTAGCAGAGACAATTGTTGTTTGATACCGCCATTGCCGAGTATTTCCTGTTCATATATATTTTCACAGATAAAATATTAGAATAGGGAAACGGAATCTAGAATAACCTTTAGTATTAAAGACTGTATATGATCTATTAATTGAAAAATCTTACTGGTATTTGTAATGAATTATTAAATAGATTGTTTATGTGTATGTATTCACTCCAAGTACAGTACCTGGAAGGTTTTGTTTGTTTTGTTTTGTTTTGTTTTTACAAGATAAACAATAGGATAGGATTCATGCACGATAGGATAGGATCAATGCACGATAGACCAGTATACACGCACGGTACGATAGGATTGGTACACGATATAATAGACGATGTTCAGGAGAAACGTTTAATCGCGTTAAACCGTTTTCACGATTAACCAGATAACGACAGAATTTGACGAATAACTCGTACGAATCAATATATACGTGAAATTTCTTGTTATCAACAAATGCCTATAGTTGTTAATCATCACTGCATCATTTATAAATTTAATGTTTATAAATGACCAGATAAAACTTTTAAACAAAAATTGTGAGCTAAATGATCAATAAACTATCAGTATTGTTAACATTGTTTTCAATACTGAACACCCTAGCCGATCGCCGCGAAAAGTTCAGCCTGCGATCAAATCACACGGAAAATAGCGGGTTTAATGAAATTACAATTATTGTTCTAAGTAAATAAAAAAAAAACTTTTATAAATACATTTATTTCTGTATAAAAATGACACATTAAAACGAATTATATTGCAAACAATTTAAATAAGTATCAATGCAGATACACATTGTTTTATTACCGCACACCCAAGCCCATCGCCAGGAGCATTTCGGCCCGAGATCGAATATCACACGGAACATAGCGAATTCAATTAAAATTATTTAAAGTAGATATATATTTTATCATAAATATTTTTGTTTCTTTAAACAATGATGCATCAAAAACGAATTATGTTACATACAAGTTAATGTTTACGCAGGTATACACTCCGCGTACAATTTAATATATTCGAAATACGTGTACATGTATATGTGTTTCGTTGTTACTAAGAACTTCGATAGTTTACATTACTTTTTTCACTTCCACTGCTTACAGATATGATATACATGTAATATTTATTAATTTTGACATAAAGAATTCATTATTTAGCATCAGGATAGAATGCTGGATAGGGATTTACATTTCTTGCTCGATAAATTTCAGTATACGGCGCTCTGAACGACTTGTAACTTTGAAATAAATGCACATGCTTATGAAAAAGACATGAAATGATTAACACGATAGGATAAACGGAAAAACTGTTAAAATCAAACGATAAATCGATAAGATTAACGCACGATAAGATAGGGTTAACACAAGATAGAACAGTATACACGCACGATAGGATATGATTAACGCAAGATAGAACAGTATACACGCACGATAGGATAGGATTAACGAACGATAGTACAGTATACGCGCACGATACGATAGGATTGATACACGATACGATAGAATAGGATTATAAAGAATAACATTGCGGGTACTGCATTACGCATTCGACTCTCAACAAGGCACACGAAATCAAACAAATCAGGTATATGACTATACTACTTTAATAAACACAATAGAATAAAAAGTTATTTAATTATCATACTCGTGACCAAAATACATCATAAAGTAGGAAACATTATTCGTTTGGATTATAACTATTTCCTGTTATTGTTATGCTGATCAATTTCGTGTAACTGGCTGAGCTTTATCATGATAAGTTTTATCTTTGGATCGTTTTAACTATCATGCAAACAGCCAAATAGAAGGATGATTTATACATATGTGTTCATAAGTATAATCCTGTGTTTTTCTATATGTTATGTTCACAGTGATTCATATGGGTTCGTATTCAAATTCGTTTTCTTAATGTTTATCCAACATTTTATAAAGGTATATTTTTTTTATTTATGATGTATTCATATTTTTTCAATTTTTGTAAATTCGTATAGAGCAACACCAAATAGAGATTGTTTATACAATTCCTACAAAGATGGTGATATGTGCAGAGGTATGCTATATTTTATTAAAAGGTTTCCGTGAATGACTTTAAATAAGAAAGTCATGTACAAAAAATGGCGCTCCTTTTAAAAATTTTATTGAATATTTCGGAAAGAACTGCACTGATACACCTTTTTAAAATTATCTTATTAAGTTTACAATTCTCATTGGAATTAACATTTATCATGACTGTGTTTTCCATTCTAAAGATTGTCCGGCAGGATATTTCGGAAAGAACTGCACTGATAAGTGTAAACTTCCTTCTCTGATTTTATAATTTGATATTATCGAAAGTTCCAGTGAACTTTTATAATTCTTATTTGAATTCAAATTTATCTTGATCGTTATTTTTTTTTTCATTGTGAAGATTGTCCGGCAGGATATTTCGGAATAAACTGCACTGATAAGTGTAAACATCCTACTTTTGGAGTTTTGTGTTCAGAAACATGTGACTGTCCAGATTGTCATCATATTGTAGGTTGCGTTTCACCTACAGTAAATACAGGTAATGTAAAAGTAGTTTGTCGCTAATTTTTAGGCCTCTTTATTGTAACACACTTTCATCGAAGGACATTCTGTGTGCCCAATTTAGCTGAATTGGTCCACTTGCCCTAGAGACGAAGTAAAACTTATCAATAGTTTACAGACGAACGGAAAAGTGGATATAAATGTATGCAGACAGACGGCCGACGTTCAAGTTGTTAAATAAATTGTGTTTGAGATATACTTGGAAAACCTTTTATGACATTGCTTATAAAATGCAATGCATAGGGAACTGTAAATTGTGTTTGTTTTTGTTATAACAGCCCTGAGGTGAGGTAGAACTCGTATGACACAACCTTAATTTCCTTAGTATTATTTAATTGAATACATTGTATTATCGATCAGTGTGTTAAATAAGTAAAGAATGATTTTTTGGTTATTTCTCATGGTTTACATTATTTCAACTCATTTCTTTACCTTTATATGGATTCAATGAACGCTAAAAATTCATATTATAAAGACATTTGATAAGAAAAAAAGTTAAATAAGATATAATTATGTTCAATGGATGTTATAAAGTCTTAAGTATAATATTATTCGATGTATACACATAAACTATTTAGATCAATAAATAAGGTCTAAAGTTCTTACATTACCATATTATTGATCGAAATTATTTGATAAAGCAGGAGATGGTACTTGTATGATTTCTAACATTTAATTGGTATAGTTACGCCGTTCAGTTTCATGTAACTGACTGAGCCTAATTAGTTTTAACCCGTGGGCGTCATAATTATCATGCAAACAATGAAGGATTATTCATACTTATGTATAATCTTACGTTTCTTTGTCTGTTATGTTTAAAGTGATTCCTAATGGTTCGCATTCAAATTTGTTTCCTTAATGTCTATCAAACATCCAATAGAAGTATATATTTTTGAATTAATTATGTGTAAATGATTTTTAAATATTTTGCAATTCATATAGAACAACCAAATAAAGATTGTTTATACAACTCCTACAAGGATGGTGATGTTTGCAGAGGTATGCTTTATTTTATCAAAAGTTCCACTGAACGCATGGATTATCAAGGAAATGCATGTACTTATAATGACACTTCTTTTACAATTCTTATTTGAATTAAACTTTTTTTCATTCTGAAGATTGTCCAGCAGGATATTTAGGAAAAAACTGCACTAATAATTGTAATTATTTCCCATGAAGCTTGTAAAACGATATTTGATTAGCTAATGAGCCGGGTGTAATTGTCTGTACACCAGACTTGAGCTGGACGTAAAAGAATATGACGTCACAATACTTTAAATGCGTAAAAACGTGACGTCATAATACTTTAGTTCCGTAAATGTTAATAGCATAAATTTAAAGTGTAATATTGAATGGGAAACGGATTTATTTGGTTTACATATAGGAAATAAATTCGTTATCCAGGTCAAATAAAAGGGGTACTGGAATATACACCTGGTCGTATTTCATACACCCTAAGACCTTCTTCGGCTTCAGTGTGTATGGAATACAGCCCGGAATAAATTCCCGTACCCTCTTGAAAACTTATTTAATTATCCTTTTTAAATTCTATCAGATTTAATCAAAAGTTTCAGTGAACATTTACAATTCTTGTTTGAATTTAAATTTATCTTGATCGTTTTTTTTTCATTCTGAAGATTGTCCGGCAGGATATTTTGGAAAGAACTGCACTGATAAGTGTGAACATCCTACTTTTGGAGTCTTGTGTTCAGAAACATGTGACTGTCCAGATTGTCATCATATTGTAGGTTGCGTTTCACCTACAGTAAACATGGGTAATGTAGAAGTAGTTTGTCGCTAGTTTTTTGTTAAAGAGCTTACAAATCTTTGTTTACACATGTATGAAAGCAAGGCTTACGACATTTTTTCTGTGTACTTTGGTTATGATACAAAAGCTATCTTATTTTTTTCTTTCTTTTTTTTAAATTTCATGTTCGTGGTAATTCACAAGTATGGCTTTTAAGCTCTTCGTCATTTTTGGTGTAAAAAACCTTTACTGTTGGTAACGATTAATTTCTCATCAAATAGTTTTAGATTTTTGTTTTTAAAAACAATCACAGATATTTATCCTACATTTTTTTTTACTAAACATCAATCATCATTTGTTGTTTCAGATTTATAGTGCTTATTTAACTATAACTATAATGATATAACACATGTAATACAAAACACAGTACCTATATTTACGGCAACAACACACAGAAATCACAAGACAAAAAGACAAACTGACATTTCTTGCACGAGAAAAGGTAATAAATTTTGTAGTTCCATCCCGAACTTAATTATCACACATAATACGATAGCTACAACACTCCTCTCCGTTTACTTATATGTTCTAAGTAAACGTATACAACTCACAATATTTCGTCCGAGTCCACCTTTGAATTTGTATTCATCCAACACAATGAATTCTTCGTCTATGTCAACGTGTGTAAAGACCATCTGTGATGGCATCTCTAGGGCACCATCCATACATCAGCGAATGGGAGTTACACCAACAAAGCAACCCTTCATCTCCAGTGAAATAGAACCGAAGGCCAATTGATTGGATGAAGCGTAAACTTCTCTGGCCATCCTTGATATATACACATAGTCTGGCGGCTGGTGTATCACAGAAGTCGCTGGTGCGGCCTGCAAAATATTCAAAGTGCACATTGCATCTTCCCTGGACATGTCAAATCTCACACTGGCACGGGTGAGCAAAGACAATGATCTAAACTTTCTCTCCAACACTCCAGGGTAGCCACTTTTCTCCTTAAACAGAAAAGGTAGGTGTTTTTGATACACGAGTCCCGGTATCTTTTTATCCGTTGATCTACTTGTTAGGAATGGGCACTATCCAATCGGTTCTACCACAACTAATCCTACGTGTTCTCTCTGATGGTCATCTCTCTCAACCGGTTGTCTTTCCTGGTGGTGGTCTTATGATCGATATTCTCCGTCTATAGGGAGTGCAGTTTCTCCTTTCATCTTTCCATATTCTTTTTCTCTCTTCTTCCTCTTCCATACCCCTGGATCTGAAACATATTAAATTATATTATAACTACCCAAGACCCAACACAACCAATGTTGGCTGATGTAATCTAAGTGAAAAATTAACCCGAGATCTCACACCCCGGACAGAGACAAATACTGTAATTCGTTTTAATTCCACGGTGTTAAAATTTCACAATTTCTATTTAAGTACCAATCGCGATGGTTTTAATTCATGCTGCTTAAAAATCAATTGATCAGAATATAAGCATTAAAACTAATAATAGTATTCACGATGGCTTTAATTTTGCGGGAAAATATTAAATCGCCAACATAGTGAAATTAAAACCATCGTGATTATTTGCCAATCTACAGTATTAACTATTGCTGTTTTAGTTAAATCCATATTAACACAAATGCCATGAAACCAATCTTTGCATTCATTAAACTGGATTATAAAGCTTCCATCATAAGGTCCTCAGCATACACAATACTGAGTTGCAGTGTTCGTAGATGCCGTGCTCCCCAATTTGTTGTCATCATACCTTAAACTGTTTTTCATATTGGCAATCTAGGCAGACAATGGTGTTCACTACACAATTTCAATTTGTCATGATTAATGGTTACCAATTTCTACTTAAGTTTGGCTTCATACACATAGTCAGAAAATTTTCGGGTAGCAATTCCGGGTCCTTATCAAGTAGGGCTCAGCTCTCTGCATCTCCCCTTTACATATGCTGAGTCAAAAACACAAACTGCATCTCCGACTTTGTATGCACGCGAAACCGTTTTTGAGTCATAATCCCCAACTTCAGAGTTGATCGTGCAATTTTATGGGCGGATTGCAATTTCTCAACAAATTCCAGGATATACTATTCAATATTCTTGTTAACCTTTGCTAATGGACCTGGAAACATTATATCTACAGGCATTGCGACTTTTCTTTCCAACATAATGATTCTGGCGGTAAAGCCTGTACTTCTATTCTTTGCTGACCTTAATACACTTTGTAAATGTGGGACATATTTATCCCATAGAGTTGGTCTACGGCTGACAAAACAGCGCAGTGCATCCATTAAAGTCAGATTGTATCTCTCCACTTGTCCATTTATGGATGGCCTACATGGAGTGTTTATGGTTTTATGAATATGTAACTGTTCTCACAACTGTTAAAAAAGCACTTTCAAATACGCTTCCTCTATGTGTAAGAATTGGGAGAGGAATACCAAATCTAGAAAAAATTCATTGGCAGCTTTGACTGTTGATTCCACAGTTTGATTTGAAAGAGGAATGCACTCCACCCACTTGGTGAACCGATCGATCATTATTAAAATTAACAAATTCTTCTTCTTACTCATAGGTAGAGGTCCTAAACAATCTAAGTGGATTCTCTCCATGGGTGATCCTGCATTGGAAAGCTTATTCCATATCTTATCTTTCTGATTGCTTTTTTATTTCTATTGCATAAAGGGCAAGAAAACATACGTTCCTGTGTTAATGCTTACCAGGTAAATGTTTGCTTGAATTCGTACCACAGTTCGATCGTAATCCTTTTGTCCCGAAGTAGGAAGAGTATGTCCGTCATCATCTCCATTGGTATTAAAAGCAGTTTACTGGATGTACTAGTTGTTTTTATTTTCCACAACACATTCTGTTTATCAATCAAGTACAATTCTCAATAGATCTAGTAGTGTTTTGCAGCAAGAGTGCTTAAATGAAGCTCATTTGCAGATGGATTATCTTTTTTTACCAGCTATTGGATAAGGAACGTAAACTCAGCTTCTGAAAAACGTCTTTCACTTATGTTTTTCCTAAAGAAATTTTCTACCTATGAACTGCCTTGTAAATTCATGGTTTGCACTGCTTGTACTGTTGACTCATCCAGAAACAAATACTCATCTCCTTTAGCGTATATTCATATTCAAGAAAATTGCATTGAACTTCATTATCCTTTGGGCTGCTATTATTACTGATCAATGGAACTGTATCATCCCCATCTGAAATAAACTCACTCAAATTCTGATGTATCCTTCTGCAATAATCGCATCCCCCACAGCTGATCTGGTGCATGTATAACGTCATCTTAGTAATACGGACAACTATCTGCATCTGGAGTTCTCGAAAGTGCATCTGCATTCTGATGCTTGTTCCCTGGTCTGTGGTATATATATATTCAAGCAATACTGGCTTAACTCTTCCAACCATCTAGCTAACTTTTGTTTAGGTTTCTAAAATTCATAAACTACTGTAGACTACTGTGGTCTGTTCTTATATCAAAAGGTCTACCTAGTAAATAATGACTAAAATGGCAGGTAAACCATACAACAGCTAATGATTCCTCTCTCGTAGTACAGTACTTTTTTTGCTCTCGAGTAAGTGTAAAGTACTCTTCTTCTGGTCTTAAATGGTAACATTTTTTCCCTTTTGAGTTTAATTCCATTCTCTCTAAAGCGCTGAACTACTTTGACAAAGTAACAAATATGACTATCAAAATTCTTGATCAAAAGCAAGAACATCATCTATGAGAGCTAACACAACTGTCAAATTAAGTCCTTTCAAAATTAGATTAACAACCGTTGAAAATTTTGTCGGCGCATTGCAAAGGCCAAAACTCATTCTTTTGAACTTGAACAATCCATGCTAAGTAATGAATGCGGTTTTACACTTTATTGACTCTTTTATTTTCACCTTCCAATATCCTTTACTTGCATCAAGTTTGGAGAATTAAATATTGCTCGACTATGAATCTATACACTCCTCCACCAGTGGTAGCGGAAATACATCATTTTCGTAACTTTGTTCAATGCTAGATAGTACACACACCACCTAACACTCCTGTCTCTCTTGCAGATGATTACAGGGGATGAGGCCCATTCTGAGATTGATGGTTCAATCACATCTGCATTGATCATCTTTTCAAGGTGTTTCTCTTCTCCCCCTGCAAAACAACCTGGTTTGCGTCTGAGGCGTTTTTTAATAGGCCGGGAATCACCTGTATCCATACAATGTTCAATTGCAGTAAAGTTGCCTATATCATACTCATTAGTCGAAAACACCTCTGAATAATCGATCAACACTGTTTTGAGTTTCTTTTGTTCTGATGTATTAACTGTTGACTAGACCTCTGATACAACTCTTGTAGGTGTGGTAGAATCTCCTAAACATGATTAAACCTAGCTACATACTGCAGTTTTGTTGACAGTCATTTTCGGAACAACTTGTAGAATTTCAGGAAGTATATCCACCATCTGGTTTCGTTTCAGTGCAATGTGGTAGTCATTGCAATCAACAAATGACATGATAGGCTTTGAGTTGCCTTCAACTAAAACACAAGGAAATAGAAACTTTTCAACTGTTGGCTCCACGACACATCGAGGAACTACTTTGTCTATTTCACATAACAACTGAAATACAGACTATGCTGGCACTACCATTCTTTTTTAAATAGTTACCCTAGCAACCTGCAGAGTCATTAATTTTTCACAACTGTGTGAAGCTTGAGTTGAATACCATCATCTGTTACAGTGTTCTTTGCTAAATTTATATCATTACCATTTTTGGTAAGAAAATCCAACTTAAGCAGCATGTCATCATATAGAGGGGCAACAGTTGACTTCAAATCTTAAATCTGCAATTCTAACTGACCTAACTGACAACCAGTCATTTTTTAATCACAGCCTGCAGTAAACAAGGTAAGATTTTTGACAACATATGGTTAGTTTTTAGATAAGTTATACAGTTGTTAAGATATCGAAGAAATTTCTGAGGCAGTATTTATAACAGCTTGAATTTTCTTAACATGCACAATTACTGGAATATGAATTTTTGAGCATGATTTCAACTGACTAATGACTATGGCTGGTTTATCTGCTCCCTTACAGATTTTTAGATAAGGGGCCGAGGTGAGGCTTCTTGACCCGATCCTTGAATGATTAAAGAATCTAAAAAAAGTCACTTCTTTATTTCTGCAGCCTTGTTCTCTTTGTTCAACTTCAGACAATTCATCCGGAAACGACCTTGACCTCATCAATGATAATAATTGCCACCTCTTGATTGAGAAGGAAACCTTACTCTAAACCTTTGATTGGGACTTGTCGGTCTAGCTCTACTTTTTAAGGAAGACAACGATGGAACTTGTTTGTTAACTTTTTTGATTTCCATCATCAGATTTCCCATCTGTTTATCCAGTTTAGTCAAACGTTGAGCTCGATTGACTTCTGATTCACTACTTGGAAACCCGTGTTGTGAGCGACAGATTCGCACTGACTATCCTGAGTCAGAAAGAAACTCGTCAACTTCACACAAAACTTCTCTAACGTCTCTTCGGTTTGGCATAGATTGCCTTGTTATTCTTATGAAAACTTTTAATCTTATCAGTGACATCCTCATTAGAAGTCAATGTAGGTTTGCAGCAAATTGTCTTGCTTCACAGACTGAACATCCAAGACAAATGCACTTGGAAGCTTGAGAGTACATAAAATCATCAAGTAAATTTTGAAAACCTTAGTTGATAATTCGAGCACTCAATCTGCCAAGTCTTCAAGGGTCTCATCAGCTTGTTGTTTCATTGTTGTTATTCTACCTGAGCCGTTTCTGGAATTTTTTTACGCCAAATATTCTATCAATTTTCTGAAGAAGGTAATTAAACTCAATGTCATCATTTCTTTGTAGGATGTTTCAGAAGGTTTCGCTGGCTTTTCCATCCAGACTCCAGCTTCATAATCTTTAGATTCATCTGCAGTACAGTTCTTTAATTGGGCGTAACGCATGGATTTTTGCTTAAATGCATTTCATTTTCATTTCCATTAAACCTCAAAGTTTTGGACAGTACAGCCACTCTCTTTAGTCTTCGCGGGGGTGTTAAGGAAGCATATGGAATCTGAGTTACATGTAATTCCTTGAAATCACAAATCTTAGTTATTATGTACATATTCAAATATCTAAGCGATGAAACGTAGATCAAAAACAAATGCAAAATACTGAAGACAATTTTTTTCCAGAAATTAGTTTGTATTACGTAGATTTACACATTGATGACGTCATGACTAAAAGTTGAATGTCGTGTGAATTTTATCGGAAAGCATTGTAAACATATTCAAAATATAACTAATCTAAGAACTCTCATAAAGTATTGTGGTGTGATTTATTGAGAATTGAACATAAGAATACTGGGGGAGATGTTAGTTTTATCAATCATTCGCTAAAAGGTATGTAAATTTGCTTTTATTTCTCGGCCAGGCTTTCCTCTGTCGTTGTTTACGATATGAAAATCCGACTAGAACAACACTACCCCGTATATATTGAACTTGAAATTTTATACGTATCGTTAGTTTGATCAATGCTTAAATTGAAAAGTGCTGCTAGAATCCCATGTTGTGTGTTGTTTTGATGCAATTTGCCGTTTTCCGTGCAAACTATATAAAAGTTGGGAAGGTTTTACGAGAACCGGATAAATAACTTTTTAATAAGGAAAAACATAGGATTCTAGCAGCGGTTTTGATTAAACTGAGATGTTTTGCTTTCACTTGGTATGTTTATTTTATTTTTGAAACCGCGGGTTAGTGTTGTTCTATCTCATTTTATGTTAAGGAATATACGTAAGCTATTTATAGTTGTCACGTGATAATGCACCAATGTGGCAGTTATGTACTACCCGATTTTATTGCACTAACATCTATTTTAAAGGATAATACTAAGTTTTTGATCTTATTCAAAATAATTATTTAATTTCACGATTTTGAATATAACAGTCAAAATAAGACGCTAAATTACCCATATGCTTCCTTAACACCCCCGCGTTCTGTTAGGGTCTGGATTGTTTGCATTGGCGACAATCTGTTAGTAGCTTGATAACCATTCGGATATCCATTGTGACCGTTTGGATGGCGTTAGGTACCATTCTGGTTACCTTGGTTACCATTCTGGTTACCTTGGTTACCATTCTGTTGTTCTGATTTTCAGAATATCCTTCACTTCCCTGTGGTACTAGATGAGCACCGACTGCTTGAGTGTTTTGATTTACTGGTTGATAATTTTGTACTGGGTATGTATATAGCAATAAGGCTGCTTGTTGCATTTGATTTGGTGCCCAATTGTCTTGAAAATTCCATGAAGGTAAGATAATAGGAAATCCAGCATTATGTAATGAACCGCTGAAAGATGGGGTTGCCATAAGAGTTATTCAAACATGTAATACTGTCTGCTAGGAACAAACTGATTTCCATATTGAAAACCATTTGGCTGGAATGACATTGGTCACTGTGATATTTGATTTCCTAAATTCCAATAATTCATACCTGGTACCGGAGGTTGCACTGGCATGGGCATTCCTAAAGATGGAGGTTGAACACCAACTTGTATGTTTCAATTGAAAGGTACATGTACTCCTTGGGTAATTGAAGTTACTGGCATAGGGTTACTAACTAAATGGACAGGATAGTCCAGCTGAGGTGGTATATTGGCTATACAAGATAAAGTTAAAGTAAGAGGTTTTATTGGTTCCATCATTCCATTGCCTAAAAGAGTAATCTGAGACGTAAACATCAAAGAAGCTGTCGAAATTAGGTCTGCTTGAACTTCTTTTTTTCACCTAAGGAAAATCATTTGTTTTATCATTCATATTTGCAATTATTGGACAACCAGTATTAAGCTGTTGTGCTTTAGTATCTATTGATTAAGCAACTTTTGGCTTCTTAAATTTTGCACCCCCGAAACCCTTATGCTCATCTAAAGGGACATACAAACAATTTTCGCCTGTCTATTTATAAAAATTCTGTATTTGTGACACACCTGTTGCTCCTTTTTCACCACTGTCTTTCAGAAGTAGCGATTGCTGTTAGTCCATTTCACCTTTATCACCCCCAGACAGCAGGTACTCAGCATTTACTTCTGACATATTCTGGGTGGATGTTTGTTGGTCTCCATCTTGCAAACTATCCTCACTGTCCTCAGCATGAGGTGGGTTTAAATGAGGATCTTCTGAAAAATCTATTTATTCCATCAATTTTTAAGTCACTCTTAAGTGTTTTTAATTTCGCCAACAAAATGTGGGGTTACATTGCCAACAATAGTTCTATGCTGCAAAATGTTTCTTGCTACTGCACTCCCTACACCAACATTTTTTAAAATTCTCTCTCATCAGCAAAATTAATCATAACTTTATAAGGCATTTTCTTTCTTTTGTAATCTCTCAAAATACGAAAAATAACATATGCACGAGCTATCCACCAGCCCGTGTAATGAAACAAGTTGTCCTTTTCTTCGAGATAAAATTTACAACTGTTGTCAAAATTACCTTCCGTAAAAGAGGGCAAATGAGACAAGCCAATGTCAATGGCAGAGAAATATATAAATATAAATATATCAATAGTTCAACGCGGTCGTCAAATTCACGAGCAAACACAAAAAACCCATGTACATGTACATGTATCTACAAATTTCCGTACCTACAGTGCAAATGTTACTAAAAACTACCGCACCGGTTCATGTAAAGCCGGAGCGCCAAATTACCCTAATTAGCTATAATTATAACATACACATGTAACAAAACACAATTTTACGGCAACAAAACACACAAATTACAAGACAAAAAGACAAACTGGCATTTCTTGCACAAGAAAAAAAAAATAATAGTTGTTATTCGATCCCGAACTTAATTATTACACATAATACGATATCTGCAACAATTATTCAGAGAAAAATTTAAAAGAAAATATGTATATGTAAAATATGATCACCCCAATTGTGGTCCCAATCTACCATAAAAAATCATGATTTAATAAAACTTGAATATATATGATCTACATGAGGATGCTTCCATAGTGGTTTAAATTTCTCTAGGCAAATGGTTTTTGAGGATTCAAAAATTGTTCAAAACATAAACCCACCTTTCTGGTCGTCACCCACCCTGGGAAGTATATGTCTAACAAATTTAACTCAACACTATCGGCGGATTCTTCAACAAATGTTCAAGTATTCTCAATTGTTAACTCATCTCCCCTTTAATTCTAAAGAGAGCTTGGCCCTTTATTGTAACACTCTTTCATCGAAGGACATTTTATGTGCCAAATTTGATTGAATTGATCCAGTGGCATTAGACACGAAGTAAAACTTGTTAATAGTTTACAGACGAACGGACGGACGGATGGATAGAAATACATGCAGACAGACGGATGACATACACAATGTGATCATAATATAAACACCCATCTAAGGCATTTGCACTGGTGAGCCAAACAAAACAACCAGATAGAGAAACGACTCAATCCATTTTTTTCCAAAACAGACGATACATTTAATAAAAACGTCACCTAAACCACATGCCGATATGAAGTGCAAATGGTGATCTTATGCTGATTCCGCTGTCTGAAAATAAAACAGAAATTCTAAATCTGCGAGGGTAGATATTAATTTCTTGCTTATTATTCTAAAGTATCATATTGTGGTTAATTGGCATACATTAAATGTTCGGATTGGTATCAGTTGTACATTTATTATTAATGCAGTTATAAAATTCACATTCACGAGTGCCTGTACTCTTACTTGCTAAGTTTATAAAATATAATGCATGATGTGGTGTTTTGCTAAAAGGCGACTAGCAACAGAGGTATTTAAGTGAAGCGCTATACATAAAATACGTGTATGAAGTACAATTACATTGCATAATTAAGATAGAAAATTAATACTGATCGACATGAATTCATAAATACGCAGTATTTCCATTTATCTCCGACTACCGCCATATTAGTTGTCGATCTCTATTCGCTACACGCCCCATATATAGGGCTGAGAGCATTATTCCTGCTACACCGCATTCAGGTATTTCATACACCCGAACACGTTACTTTGGACGGAAAGACGTATAGAAACGCGTTTTGTACAAAAATAATGACAACCACTGCAGTGGCAAGAAATATCCAATAAACGATGAAACACAACAGACTGAAATCAATGCACAGATGTTGTATGTTATAACATCGCACAATCGATCAATGTCAGTGAGCCAATGGATTTTAAAAACGGAGCGTTTTTGTATGAACGGATGAAAACGATGTTACTTTCTTTGATTTACCATCATTTAGCTACTGTCTTGGATGTAGTGCCGCCGGGATTTTCAAAAAGATGCAGACGTTAGGCACTCTGTATAAACGACACACGTGTTCGATGTGCATGCGAAGTAAGGCAGCACTGTCTGTGCAAAATAATACGGATACCTTGGAAATTCTTTCAAAGAATAAACATATTTTGTATTTTATTGTTGTTTCCTTCATTTTTATTACAAACATTTTACTACAATGTGTAGTTCGTGCATTTAGAAGTCTGTGCAACCTGAATGCGAATGCCTCGATCGGAAAGCAACCGACCGTAACTTTCTCAACCGGTATAAATACCCCAGTGGCAGTAGAGCTTTCATGTCAGGTTTAAGAGGCATAACACGTGACTAAAATATATAGATTAAACAGATATAAGAATTGCATTGCTTGTAAATATAATTTCAGGAATCAGGTAGAGATAACAATAAATGGATTAAACAATTTTTATTAGTATTGAATAATTGCAAGTTCAAGGAAAAATAATTGTAATTTTAAGGTGTGATCATGCAAAAACATCGTAATTCTTGTTTTTTGTTTTGGAAGAATTACAGTTTCTTTTTTTTTTCTAATTTGAAAAATTGGATTTTCTTATTATCATTTCATCAATGTGTTTTCTTGTGTACGTAGTTATTAAAGCAGTTAAATACATTCTGTTTGAGATATACTTGGAAAACCTTTAATGACATTGCTTATAAAATGCAATGCCTAAGGAACTGTAAATTGTTTCATTTTGATTATAACACCCGTGGGTGAGGTAAAACTCGTGTGACACAACCATAATTTCCTTTGTATTATTTACTTTAATACATCGTATTATCGATCAGTATGTTAGATAAGTAAAGAATTTTTTTATTGGTTATTTCTCACGGTTTGCATTGTTTTAACTCATCTGTTTACTCTTATAAAGATTCAATGAACGCCATTATATTCATACAAAGATACTTGATAAATAAAATAAATAAATAAGATATAATGTTCAATGGATTTGACAAAGTCTTAAGGGTAATATCATTCGATGTAGATACATAAAATATTCAGATCCATCATTAATTCAAAAGTTCTTAAATTACCATATTATGGATCGGAATTATTAATAAAGGAGGAGATGGTACTTGTATGATTTCTAACATTTAATTGGTATAGTTACGCCAATCAATTTTATGTAACTGGCTGAGCCTAATTAGTTTTACCCCGTGGGCGTCATACTCATCATGCAAACAATGAAGTATGATTCGTACTTATGTATTCAAATGTATAATATAATGTTTCTTGACTGTTATTTTCACAGTGATTCCTAATGGTTCGCATTCAAATTCGTTTTCTTAATGTGTATTCAACATTTAATAGAAGTATATATTTTTGAATTAATTATGTATAAAATATTTTAATTATTTTGCAATTTATATAGGAAAACCAATTAAAGATTGTTTTTACAATTCCTACAAGGATGGTGATGTTTGCAAAGGTATGCTATATTTTATCAAAAGTTCCACTGAACGCATGGATTATCTAGGAAATGCATGTACTTACAATGACACTTCTTTTACAATTCTTATTTGAATTGAAATTTACCATTAGTTTTTACCATTCTGAAGATTGTTCAGCAGGATATTTTGAAAAGAACTGCACTGATAAGTGTAATTATTTCCTATGTAGCTTTTAACTAGATATTTGATTAACTAACGAGGCGGGTGTAATTTTCCGTACACCAGACTTGAGCTGGGCGTAAAAAAAATATGACATCACAATACATTGAATGCGTAGAACGTGACGTCTAAGAGCTTTAATTCCGTAAATGGTATGCAAAGAAAGTGTTATATGGAATGGCAACAAATCTTTGGTTTAGGCAGGAAATAAATTCGTTTTCCAGGTCTAATTAAGGGTTAAATGGATTTATTCCAGGTTGTCTTCTGTACACTTGAGGCCTTCTTCGGCCTCAGGGTGTATGGAATACAACTCGGGGTAAATCCCCGTACCCCCTTGATTGAACCTGGAAAACTAATATAATTTCCCTTTTGATATTCTATTCGATTTTATCAAATGTTTGCAATTCTTATTTGTGTTCAATTTTATCATGGTCTTTTTTTCATTCTGAAGAATGTCCGGCTGGAACTTTCGGAGTCAACTGCACTGATACATGTAAACATCCTACTTTTGGAGTTTTGTGTTCAGAGACATGTGACTGTCCAGTTTGTCATCATATTGTAGGTTGCATTTCAACCACAGAAAAAAAAGGTAAATTGTAGACGTAGTTTGTCACTAAGTATCCAGATACAGAAGTCACAAATCTTCTTACATAATTTGAACAGAGATTATGACATTTTTTTTTAAATTTGGTAATGACACAAAAAGTTGAACAATCTATGATCCTCGGTCATGTTCGATAACTTTTCTATTCGTGCAATAAATCTGCCTTTTATAAAGATAAATTAAATTAGTCTTCTAGTGATAGTTTTATGATTATTTATGCAACGAAAAGCAAGTCCTATCGGGTCTACGGATATCTATTGCATTAATATTTAGGTAGAGGGGTTCGAGTCTCCAATGCACCGGCACAACGTTTGTTTATCTTAACTTTAAAATTTATTCAACTATATCCATTGTTGGCAAATTTGTAATAAGATTTTATAAAGCATGGATAGCATTCAACAATTTCATTTAATTTAATTTCATTTATAAAGTCTGAGGGACAAATGTTTTTTAATGGTGAAAAATATGCTTTGAGTCTTTAAACAGATATCCTTTTTAGCTCACCTGAGCTCAAGTGAGCTATTCTGATCACATTTTGTCCGTTGTCCGTCTGTCCGTCCGTTTGTCCGTCTGTCCGTCCGTCTGTCCGTCTGTAAACTTTTTACATTTTGAACTTCTTCTCTAAAACCACTTAACCAAATTCAACCAAATTTGGCTCAAAGCATTCTTATGGAAAGATGAATATTAATTGCAGAAATGAAAGAAAAATGTTCATTGAAAGCGGAGAAAACCTCAAAACTGTAAAAAAAAAAAAAAAAAAAAAAAAAAAAAAAAAAGGGAGGGGGTGCATTTTAAAAATCTTCTCAAGAATTACTGAGGCAAATCTAACATGATTTAGCATGACTAATCCTTATGGAAAGGAAAATATAAATTGCAAAAATTATGGGCTAATTCTGTTTCAAATCAGAGTTATTACGAAAATAATAAGAAAGAAAAGCTGTGTTTCAAGCAATTTATATCATCCATGAGTCTTGGTAAAATGGGTAGGCATGACCGGGCCAGGGCAAAACAGAAGATTGACAGTTATCAATCTGCCAATCTAGTTAAAATTTTCAAGATATTTACTGACCAGTATATTTGTATTCGCTGTAAATATTGCTGCAAAATAATGCGTAATTGGAATTGACGATTGCCGAGCTGCCCCGGCTTTTATTTTGCCCCGGCCCGGATTTGCTTACCCATTTTACCAAGACTCGTATTCCATAAAACTAAAACGAGGTCCTTTGTTTAAAGCAGCCATGACGCTATATGATAAACGGGTCGATCGGACAATGATGAATTTGTTTGTTGTGCAACAGTTCGTGTACGAAGGGAATCTTTGAAACATGCAAAATACATTGGTGCCGATTTTGTGAAGTTAATTGAGGCTAAATATTTCAATGCGTTGACAGTTTTCACATCTGACGGTGGTGTTAGCTTGTTGTGATTTTCGTTCCGTTTTCATTTATGCTTTGCGTTAACCTGGGAACTGTCGCTTGTATTTCCTGATTTTTACGTAAAAATCAAACAGAGACTTCGGTAAATCAAACAGTTTACTAGTTACCTGCGCAAATTTAAAGCATCTGATGTATTAAGAAAAAACTGAAATGCAATTCAATCAGGCTATCGGTAATTCGGTATCATCTTTTGCGTAATGGTGTATGTTTTGTTGAGATGATCGGCATTATCTCGAGTTTATTCAGTTTAAATAGAGTTTAATATCGCTGACGGAAATATGTAGGTATATACATGTATATGGTTCATTTTGAAAAAAAAACTGTGTTCTTTATTTGTTATAGTGCATGTTTCTTGTGTTTAATTGTTTACAATTTCTATTTTTCTATTTCTATTTACTTACCATATTTGAGTGTTAAGCTTCGAATTATAAGCAAGATACAGAGATTTGCTCACAATTCTATGTTTGTACACAGATCTGAGTCCATTCATTTTTTTTCCATTTTAAATGCCGAATAGGAAATACCAAGTTAAAAATCTTAAGCTGAATGTAATAAACTCATGTGAACAAAATATGACTCAAATCTAGCCAAATTTTGAGCTCATCTTGCTTATAATTCTACGATTGACGCTGAAATTTTGGTTGATCATTAGAAATTCTATATGAATTAGAGTATGTTAAATACTTGTTCACAAAAAAAATAAAGAATGATGTGCTGTATATAACTACTCTCTGGGGCCCCCTCTTTATACAATGAATAATGTGAAATGTGTGTAAATAAAAACGACATCGTTAAAACAGTTTCCATAGTTCTGACACATTTCTGTTGCGGGGATAAAAGTATTATTGCTATTCCTAACACAATATTACAGCGGAAAAATATCCTGGTTTGAAGCCATTTGTTATTTTTGAATGAAAATAATGGATGGGCCGTAGTAAATTAGAGTGATGTGCCTGTCAATACGGTAACATTGATTTTTATAGCTCTTTAACATGTCACGTGACAACATTTTTCATTCCAGTGTATTCATCAATCAAGTGTGAGTAAAGTTATAAAAGTCACGAGTGTACGCGAGGTAAACATCAGTCATTTAATTATAACGGAGAAGACAAATTAAATTGTTGAATATATTTAGTTTGAGAAATTGAGCGTAATGAGGTGCAATTTTCTTCTTCACATATATACATGTAGGATTTTTTTGATAAAATACAATAACTACTAGTATTATATTTTAAAAAAATACAATAGCTAGTAAGTTGGTGAGGAAGAAAATGTACCTATATGCTCTCATATATTTTGATCGCTTTATTAAGTGGGGGAGGGGGGAAGAACGAAAATACAGGGGATTAGAAGTTGTATAACAGTGTACCCTTACAAAATTTTTAGTTCTATATCTTGCGTAGGATTTTCTTATTCTGTGTAAAAATAGGATTTCATGAAGGTACAATGTCAAAGATTACGTGTATGCAACAATAAGTGTAAATTCGAATACTTTACAATATTTATTTTTTTGTTATTCTACCGAGGGCCATATGGTACAATATCTTTTGAACGCCCATTTATGCTCAGGTGAGCGATGTGGCCCCATGGGCCTCTTGTTTTATTCTAATGGTTTTTTGCCTGTTATATGTAGTTATGAACACACATAAACAATACTGTATTCAATCTGTAAACATTGCATGACACGACTCTTGCTAACATTTAGCTTAAAAATAACTGCAACATCTTTTTTTCATAATCGACGGTCTAAATTCAAAATTTGGTCGAAAAAAAAAATCACCATAACTACACATTGAAAACACCAAATAAGAAAAAAAATTGTTTTAAAAAACGTAATCTAAAACATGATCATTAAACCTTAAGCGCTCAGAGCTAATTTAAATTTTATTTCGTTTTAGTATTATTTTGCAGACAGGAAAATTCTGGTGTATACTGATATGAATCATATATTGTTCATTATCTACGTATCATAAGTGGTATTTCTATTTCTATTTTTATCAGATGTTGTTCCGGAAAACAAAGAAACAAAACGACCAGGACAAATGACAAATTCCACACAGATAATTAAATTGATAATTATATCAACTGGATCAGTAATAACAGTTGTTCTGCTATTTTTTATCTTATTTACAATGCGTGTTTATTTTACCTCAGCAAATGTAAATGCTAACAGCTACAGCTTTGGAGACGTTCAAGTGGACAATGTTTATGCTGAAATCCATTGATGAAGGATCCTTTTATCAATTAACAATTATATCTAACATTAAAATTATCACACTTATACTGTTTTTGATATTGCAAGATTTTTTATGAATAGGACGATTGAAAATATGGAAACGATATGAACTGGGTTGCATAGAAGAGTTAAATGATAAAAACAATTGCCTATAATAGACGTGGCTGATTCTAGATCTGTACACATTTATTTTTCATCTCAGTATCATATAAGTTTGAGAAGGTTGTAATAAATCATATTTTTGTGGTAAATTGGCATATTTCAAATATCATGATTTGTATCAGCTGTACATTATTCACGGATGCTGTTTAAGACCATATTCAAAAAGTGCTCGAACGCATAATTGCAAAAGTTACATAATTGAATGCAAAGGTGTATAGCTTGTAAATAGTAACTTTACTATTTTTGTTCTTATTTCCTTACTGCGTTACACTTTGAAACGAAGGTAGTTATTCAAACAATAGAAAGCTTTCTTCATGTAACGTTTTTGCTGAAGAAAAGTCACAAGGCCTTGAGAGCTGTACCTTTTGTTTTTCCTTACATAAGTAATAATTGTTAATAAAAACCCGTGTGACAAAACAAACATTATTTGATTTGAATAATAAATTTATTAACTGTTCGAAAAACATCGTTTAATTGATCAATAAAATTAATAAAAGGAAGTGCACATTTATTTAATTCATTACTCAAAGTAAAAAAAATTTGCTCAAAGAGACCCGTACATGCATTAGTGTAATACCAAGGACAATTAAATGGAAATTTGCGGTCATTATAGTGGAACCATGCGACAAAAAAGTTCTTTGACTATAATGTTTGTGAACAATGGGCTAGCCCCTCAAATTAGGGACCAAGAGGGCTCTTATGTCTTCTTACAAGAACTCTTTACTGAACAATAATTTGTTATTAATTATAGAAGCAAACATGTTCTTTATAAAGATGTTTATCTATAAAGTACCATACCTAAGTCATAGATTACGTAATTAGGGGTTTCAAGGGGCCAGAATTCAAAACTTTGATCATTAATAGCTGAAAAGGAGAAATATTTCGAAAAGCAATGTAGAACAAAAGTTGTTTAAAATAATGTTCCTTACAATATGATGCCTTTAATTTTGTCGTTAGTGGACCCGGTAAGGGGTTAAAGGGTCGGACCCTATAACACAGTTGTTTAGTTATCTCGAGAACGGTTTACAATCTGTGAACACTTGTAGAAGAAAATATGTTTATATTTGCGAGACCTTTTATTTGATATTAAGAAAAAGGGACTGACCCCTCAAATTAGGGACCAGAAAGGCTACTAAGTCTTTTTTTATAATAACGATTTTCTGACTAGTAATTTGATATAAATTATGAAGCAACAAAGGAGCTTTTATTAAGCTTAATTTTAAACTGAAATCCGTTTTAAAATCGGACGATGCATCACAGAGATATTTGGATTTAAAAATTGAGTTTTCCGGAAATTTTGATTCCACGTTCTTGGTTAAAAAAGTGTTATGTTCAATATTAAATTAACTCGTACCTAAAATAATTCGGAAATTGTTAATTTGTACTCAAACACATTCGGGATTTTTTTTATTAAGTCGTTCTAGAAATTGTTAAGGTTTTTGTTAATTTGTTCTTGAAATCATTCAGATATTGTAAAGTCGTACTAAGAATTATTCGATCTTTTAAATTTTTTTTTTTTTTAATTTTCTCTTGTAGTTGGTTTTAGAACTCTGCTTCTAACAGGAACTTCTATATTTACTCGCGACTCTAACGGAAAACCCACTCGTTGCTTTGCAACGAGCTTTGCTCTAGTTATACTTTATTGTTTATTTCAATAGGAAGTATACATCACAATATGCAGTGTCCTTCACCATCATAAAGCTGTTATTTACCTAATAAAATAGTGCAAGGGGTTTTGAAGAATAGGTCATAAAAATATATGAATGTTACAAATAACTGATCTTTGTCTGAAGATACGTACACAACACAGGTCTGCAGGTCTCATCGGCGGGTACTACATGTAGTTTTACCCAGCTCTTCGATTTGATGGATTGCATGTGGTGTATACATACATGTATGTGTTTTCCATATGCAGAAATGGATTAATTAACATGCATAAACATTTCTTTTGTGATGATCAGCTAAAGGAATTCATTACTGTGCTTTAATTGGATTATCATTATGATGGTAACCAATATACATGTAGGTAAGCATAATACATGTAGTAGCACAATATAATGAGACGCCAGCATAAATAAGTATTACTTTCACTTTCTAAATCAGTTATCTCCCTTTGACAGCATACTGTATCATCATCTTTTAATATTTAAATAAGCTTATCATAATTACCTATCCTATCGCATTTTAAAGTTTCTGTCATTTTAATTGCAAAAGTTATTTTTTCATTTGTCAGACTTACACTATTGAGTCGACCCCATATTGACACTTTGTTTAGGAGACTTTACAATTGCCCCACATAGGCGAATACACATGCATATAACGTTTTGTTTATAATTCTTATAATCCAAAATGTTAATGTGCATTAAGAGAGAAAAAGCAATCAAGAAATGATTTAAAATTTGCTACTGTACACATGTAAGAATGTAAGAAGACTGAATCTTTGGGGTGGATGTGGAGTATAAACATTTATAATTTCAATCATTTATTGTTATTAGTTTTAACTTGTCAATGAATATTAGTTATTGATTCCAAGGTAGAAATATGACTTCTGATCATATCTCAATAGATCATTTGTCAATTATGCAAGATGTAATGTATTTTTTTTAAGAATAACATTTTTTACCAATTTATATAACTTTTAAAACCCTAAATTATATTTTGATTTTAATAGATCATTCGACAATTAAGGGGGGGGGGGTATATTTGAGTTTGTTTGGGTGTGGGGGTTCCAAGTCATATATTTGACAATTTTTTAATGTATTTTAAAATAAGACTTAGCTACAACAGTCATGAACATGAAAAGTATAGAACAAAGCACAAACTAATACATGTACTATATATACATAGGGAGTATTACAAAACATAAATGATTGATCTATATCTGGGTTCTTAAATTGAATCATATTCCATGTACATATATTTTTTTTCTTTATTCAAGGCATTTCAGATGGTATGTAGGTCATGATCCCAAGTGTTCTTCCTGAAATTGTCAAATATCATAAAAAGCATTGAGACCCCCACCTTAATCCAAAGATATTATTCCTCCTTAGGTCATGGCACATCAGATCATTATGGCATGTAAGTCATGACCCTAAGGGGTCACCCTGACCCCCTTAGAATCAGAAATTGTCAATTATCTTTAAATTGTTGATGTTTGATGATCCTATCTCTATTTAATCTTTATTATTAAGTCTCCCGAATGAAATTTCGAGACTTATTGTTTTTGTGCGGTTCTTATTACATGTATTATTATTCTTCGTCTTCTTCTTTTTCTTCTTTCCCGCTCTGAACTTGTTTCTCAGAGATGGCTGAACAGAATTGTACAAAACTCTATGATACGATATGCCTGCATATATAGTTGTGTACCCTGGTTTGATTTTTCTCATTTTTGGTTGGACGACCACTTTTCGGGAGGGAGGGGGGGTCAAAATAGTGTGGGGTCTAACATTAAACCTTGTAGGATGAATCGTAGACTCTATTGTAAATGGTAACATGAAAACGGACAAAGATAATAATATAGGGTTTTCATAATCACATATTGACTGTTACTGGCAATATGAAGGGTTTATTAGATCTGACCCCTGGGGTCATCCCCCCCCCCCCCCCCAGGAATTGGAAATTACCATATATCTCAGAAACTGTTATAATCATGACCCCAAAACCATATATGTTCTTGTTTCTTATGTCAAGGGGCATCAAATATTATGTAGGTCATGGGCCCTGTGGGTGGTCCTGACCTCCTTGAACAGCAAGTCCCTTAATATCTTCAAAAGAGTTGAGATCCCCACTCTTAAACCATATATATTATTGTTCCTTGTGTCAATGGGCATCAACCGGTATGTAGGTCATGGGCTCCGGGGTTGCACTCGAACAGGAAGTGCACGAATATCTCGCAAACGGTTGAGATCCCCACCCCTTAACCATATATACGGTATGTAGGTAATGGGCCTCAGGGTTGAATTTAATTTTTCAAAACCGTAATGCACATCTATAGAACAGTCCCTATCATATCCCAAGATATGATGTGTCTATCCATTAAATCATAAGAGGAGTTCTTGGATCTATGTTTTTTTTAGTGATAAACGTCAGTTTTCTGCTACTATTTGACTCCCTGGATGAAATTTAAATCTTTAAAACCTTATTGCATATCTATAGGAGTTCTGGGAACCATACTTTAAAAGAAAAGGTAATTTTTTGTTGCCAACTGATCCCCTTAATAAAAAAAGAATTCTGGAACCTGATCACACTTCAATATGACACCCCCAGTCATATTTTAGAAGATCATTTCGCTACTGCCAAAAAAATTAGGTTTTTGAAACCAGTTATGTTTTAACAAAAAGTCATTTTTCAGCCATTCCGAAACCTCATTGCGCATCTATAGGATACCCTAAATCATATTCCAAGAGATGATTTGTCTACTGTTGAAATTGTAGGAGAAGTTCGAGGAAGAAGGTTTATTTGGTCCAAAAAAAACCGTCATTTTTATGCAATTATTTGACCCCCAGGACTACCAGAGAATTTTTCAAACCTTTTTACAAAACAACATGACACCACAAATAAACTCCGAGACTTCAGTTTGCTGGTTTATAAGATGTTAGAGCAGTTTGAAAAAGTAAAACGTGACAGACGGACGTACGAACGTATGGATGGACGGACGGAACAGGGTAACAACAATATACCCGAACTTTCTTTAGAAAGTGCAGGTATGATTAAAATATTATTTTGAATCAATGATGTATTAATAGTGTTTGAATATATGTCAATTTATCACAGGTTTATCTCAATATACGGTGGATATCACTCATGGGATAATTTTTGGATATTCCACGGTGTGTTCTTACGCCACGTGACGTCATAATGAAACATTACGTAGTTTTGGGCAGATAATTGACGTAGAATGAAGAAGTAACAAAAAGTTCATTTGAAAAACGTATAGTTATTAATGTGCAGCATTTAATGCTGTTTCAATTATTTGTTTTATAAATTGATGAAAATACACCAGAAAATGAAATGTTTGTTTGTAAATCTTCAAGGAACTTTTTGCCATGCGTAAAGTTGTTGACGTCTTGTAGTCAATGTGTTGTGCGGCTCACAATTACAATGTTTACAGAAACTTTGAGGTTAAACAAAAGATTGAGGTTTGTCTAGCGGTAAAACATGTGATAAAAGGAAAATCTAAGGATTTGCGATCATGGTATATGCTTTTTATCCAACTTGTTGTGTGTTTTCTATCCCCTCGCCAAGGCTCCGGGATATAAAACACACAACTTGATGGATACAAATCATATACCATCGCAAATCATGAGAGATGCTATATTAATATAGAAAAACCTAATGAAGATTGTTTATGCAATTCCTACAAAGAAGGAGATGTTTGCAAAGGTAAGCATTATCATATCAAAAGGTTTCAATGAACGACCTCATGAAAAAAAAATGATAACAAAATTGCAACCATTTCAAAAAGATGTAAGAAATAAATGGACATACAACGGCACTTCTTTTACAATTCTTTTTAAATTGAAAGTTGTCATCTTTTTTTCATTGTGAAGATTGTCCGGCAGGATATTTTGGAAAGAACTGCACTGATAAGTGTAAACATCGGACATTTGGATTTTCGTGTTTACAATCGTGTGACTGTCCAGTCTGCCATCATGTTGTAGGTTGTGTTTCAACCACAGTGAAAATAGATAATGTAGAAGTAGTTTGTTGCTACATGTAAGTATTCAGGTACAAAAGCCACAATGTTTTGTTACACATATATGAACAAAACTTATGACTTGTTGTGTTTACCTATGTTATGATTCAAATGGATATTTTTTTTTTAAATTATATATACATTTTTGCTTCTTAGTTATGAACACACATAAACAGTACTATTTACAAAAACATGTGGCGTATAATTCAAGATATAAATCATAAGTATGATTCATTATCCATCTAAACTTAGTGTTATTTACATTTATATATTATCAAATTTTGTTTCGAAAAACAAAGCAACAAAACGACCAAAACTAATGACTAATTCAACACTGACTATTAAGTAGATAATCATATCAACTGGATCAGTAATGAGCGTTGTGATATTAATTGTTATATCATTCACAATGCGCAATGTTTTTACCTAAGCAAACATTAATGTTAATAGTTATTGCTGTAAAAACGTTCAAGTGGACAATGTTTATTCTGAAATCAAATGATTAAGGATGTAAAATGTCAAATCTATCAACTTTCTTATACATGGATTTGTCACACTGAAACTTTTTTGATATTTAAAGGTTCTATGAGTATTGCGATTGATAATTCAGAATATTTACATGTTTAACCGGCTTTGTCTGTGATAACATTATGAATTAGTTTTGAACCCTAAAACCCAAAAACTTCATAAAACGTAAGTTACACAAAATGGGCGCGTCTTATAGAGTAACCAAAAAACGGTATTGGTTGCGCCACGTATTAGTACATAGCATGGAGGTATATCCAATCTTTTGGTCCCTGTACATAGCATGTGATACATGAAAAATAGTGGTTTCAAAATAATGTAGTTTTAAAGTGTAGTGATTGAAATAATACAATATAATAAAATATAAGTAATAAGGAATCATTCTTTGAGTTATGAGATGGTCTTCGGTCGGAGCGCGGTCAAATCTACCATTGAGCCCTTCGGGCTTAATTGGATTTGACCACGCCCCGACCGAAATTATCACCTCATAATACCCAAAGAATGATTTCTTATTCCTTAAAACTATTTGAACATGAATACGTGGAATAGTCAAATTAAATCATAGAACAAAACCACATAGCGGACATGAAGAATTAACTACCGTGGAACCTTTAGAATAATCGGTGGTTCAATTGCTTAGGTATTTTTTTATAGCCCTTACCAACAAATTTACATCCTCGGCGAAAAATAATCATAACAAATTTAGTTTTTCTACTGAAACTGGATGCATTAATTAAATTATATCCCAACAAATAAGCAAAAAACCTTCAACCCACGAAAAATAATCATAACAAATTTAGTTTTTCTACTGAAACTAAAAATGGATGCATTAATGAAATTATATCCCAACAAATAAGCAGAAAACCCTCAACCCACGAAAATTTAACCCCTCCAAATTAAAAAATTCCACAACACATTGTCACAAATTAGTTTCTATTGATACATTTATTACGTATCAATATTTTTTAGGGAACTTCTCAAACGGTCTTATGTAACTAGTTTATTATACCCGTAATGTACCTCTCTGGTCACGGTCTTTGTTTCTGTGTCGGTTAGTTCTTTTTCTGTTGTATAATTATCATACTTAAAGTGCGCATTGCAGTCCTGGCAGACAGTGGCCACGATTTATTTCTGACAGGTATGAGCAGCTAAGGTTTGAGTTACCCATTCTCCTACTAGGGGTAAGTGAAACTGTTTTATTCTTTTGTTATTTATCACCAGCTTAGTCTTTTTACATATATGTTGGGTTTATATTTAGCATTTTTTGTTACCTTTGATATACTGGTTTTACAAGGTAGAACTGTGAAATATAGGCGTTTGCTCACACGTGTTCATGTGTGGCCATATGTCGAGTGTGTGGGCTTTATACTGGGGTATAAGGGCATGGTATAATCTTATTTATGCCGAGTAGTACGGTGTATTTTGCCTATCGTTTAGACGTGTTTATTCTTTGTTAAGTATTGTGATACTCTTAACGTAATGCAGTATTCGAATTCGCTGCGTTTTCGTGCTATTGTATGGTATTGTATGCATGGCGTAGTGTTGTTTTCATGGTTATATTTAAGTAAGTGTGACTTAGCCTATGTTCATGTAAGGAATATTAATCATAAAAAAATATGTTTATTGTTTAAGCTAAAGGGCTTCTTACCAGTTTCTTTCTGGCAGTCCATCGCCATGGTAATATCTGTCAGCCGCTGTCTCACGCCATGCAAGTTCATCTCATTTCAAGTGTTTTATAAAGGATGGCATATTCTTAGTGCCCGTGCTAGAGACTTGGGAAAACGGAGAATTTTACATTTTATTGTTCATGATGTGTATATATTGTATTTATTTGTTTGGTTTTATCCTATATAAAAAGAATTGTAAATAGAAACGAAATCTTGTTATGTTTGACTGACCAGTCACGACACACATCATTTTATATTTTCATTTCTATTCGTTACAACTGATGTTAGCTACAATGTTGCTAGGAACAGTGTAGTTCATTGACATATTTTTCAGAAGAAATTAAACAATATAATATAGGATATGTTACGCTTAAAATAAACTTATCAATATAGTTATAAATTCATCATTCTACACTTAATTATAGTTCAAATTTTTTTACAAATTTATGATAGGTAGTCAAAAATGCAATTAATAATTTTTTAACCGCGAAAAAAGGAAAATTTTGGGAAATTAACCTCGTGACTTCAGGTCAGAACCGTACGATTAAAACACAGCCCTATGCCCTTCAATATAAAAATGATGAAATGTTACAATTGTATAAATTTGTAATACTCTGTTATCTATAATGGCATATCTCTGCCCCTTGTGTGCAAGTTTAAGTTCGAAAGATATGACTTAATAAATAAATATTGTGTAAAAAAAAGTATTTTTTTAACAATTATATTAAATCAACGGAAATTTGTATAAATCCATTTTCAAAATTGTTATTCATCAGGGTTTTTCCGTTATGTAAAATTTCCTGGATCGTTTTGGAACAAAGAACTGCAAGCTCGTTACGGACAAGATTAGCCTTTCCCCTAAAACTTTCCGTTACCAACAGCTATTATCAAATGAGGAAATTATCGTGTAATTATTGATGCTGTTCCTTATTAGCAGAGACAATGGTTGTTCGATACTGCCATTTCTGAGTATTCGCTTTTCAAATATATTTCCATAGACAAAATATTGAAATAAAGGAAATAAAGGAAACGGGCTCAAGAGTACAATGTTTAGTATTGAACACTTCATAATCTTTTAATTAATATATTTTACGAGTATTATTAATTTATTTATAAATAGATCGTTAACGTACATGCCTTTACTCAAAGTATTATGCATTCGACTTTTAACAAATGCCGCACGAAATCAAACCAGGTACATGTAAATGTATATATTTATTTATTAAACACAATGAAATAAACCTTCGTTATTTATTATACTTGTAATCAAAATACTTCATAAAAGAGGAGACCTTCCTGTTTGGATTCGAACTGTTTCCTGTTATCGTTATGCTGATCAATTTCATAAAACTGTCTAGATCGACATAACTATCATGAAAACACACAATTAAAAAAGGATGATTAAAACTTGTGTGTTCAGAACTATAATTCTATGTTTCTCTATCTGCTTTGTCCACAGTGATTCAGTTGGGTTCGTATTAAATATTTCTTAATGTTCATACAACATTTAATAAAAGTATATTCTTTAGAATAAATGTTGTATTAATAATTTCTCAATATTTGTCAATTCATATAGAACAAAACCAAATGGAGACTGTATATTTAATTCCTACAAGGATGGTGATCTATGCAGAGGTATGCTTTTATTAATCAAAATGTTTAAGTGAAAGACTTTATATAAGAAAGTAATAAACATAGAATGTCGCTCCTTTTAAATTTTTTTTATTCTGAATGTCCTGTAGGATATTTCGAAGAGAAATGAACTGATAAGTGTAAACATTCTTTTATTACTTTATAATTCATTATTATCAAACGTTCCAGTGGATTTTTACAATTCTTATTTGATTTCAAAGTAATTCTGCTTTTTTTTTCATTGTGCAGATTGTCCGACAGGATATTACGGAACAAACTGCACTGATAAGTGTAAACATCCTACATTTGGACGTTTGTGTTCAGAAACATGTGACTGTTCAGTTTGCCATCATATATTAGGTTGCATTTCAACTGCAGTAAACATAGGTATGTAGAAATAGTTATTCAGATACAGAGGTCACAAATGTGTTTTTTTTTACACAGGTATGAAAACAAGACCTACAGCAGGTGTTTTGTTTACTTTTGTTCTGATTTAAAAGTGATTTTCCTTAAAGGTACAATTTCTTTATCATTCACAACCTTTTAAGTATGAATTTTTAAAAAAAAAATCCAAGCTCTTTTTTATGATAACATAATTAGGATTTTTTCCGTATAAGAGAAAAAATCTATACTATTAGTGCAATTTATGTCCTGATTAAAGATAATTTTCCTGACATGATAATGTGATGCTGATAGCCATAATTGTTACGTTTTAATGTAAAAAATAGAAAAATAAATTTAGTAGAGTATATCTTGTTTTAAAAACATTTTAAATTTTTACACCACTAGTTCTTGCTATTTTTTGTAAAGCAGATGCATCAACCACAGCGCTCACCGGGACATCATTCACCTTTACAGGTATTCGCCATGTGCTTTCCCCATAACCTACATCCTAAGATCTGATTGACGACACAATGTCCTTCTCGGCCCAAACTGTTATAGACAATATTGACCTTGCATAGTTGCTCCCCATACCAGTACCAGCTGAGGGTTCTTGCAACCTCTTCCCTACTAAAATGTCGCTTGCCTTTTCCAGAGTAATTATCCCCCAGTTAGGTGGAGCTAGTTTACTTTACCGCAAGAGGTACAACCCAGACTTTGTGACTGCCTGTCCACTGACATCATGCGTACTTGCCTGCGACATTTGTCAAAGACTTGATGGCTGAGCTAGTACATGTAAGTATTCAGTCGGTGGACTGCGTCATGCACAGTGGAGGGGGACTTTCTATCAACGTCATGTCTACTCTCGTGTCCTGGCAACCCATTGCAAAGCGCAGGACTGCCTGCACCTGTAACATCTTTCCCGGAACTTTTGCTGTTAAAACTTTTTGAGCAATTTCCATGATACGATCGCCCCATTGTTCTTAACTCACCACTTCCCCTTCTGGTTGTGGAGTAGAACTCAACCTCAGAAGTAGCTTGAAGTGTTTTCTTACCAAGTCTCGGCTCCACTCGAATGGCTTTTTGCAGGAAACTCACTTCCTTACCCGCGACGAGAGGATATAGAAGTATATAGAAGTACATGTACTTGATTGCTGGCCTCGTCACTGAAACACTTAAAACAAACACACAGTCATCATCATTCCATCTATATACCTGGTTTTAAACTAAGCATAAAACAGACCCACTCTAAACTACGATTATACTGAAGAGACTTAGCCTCTGTTTGGATTTATGCTCTTACCTGGACACACTATGCGACACATTCTTCCCTGGGAAACAAAGTTGTTACATGTAAAAAAAAAAAAAAAAAAAGCACCACTATCACCCTGTGTCATACTGGCTGCAAGGTTACCATCAGGTTTTACCTCGCTGCCAGAATAACTCCTGTGACACTTTTGTGCTGCCATAAAACTTAAATGGGCTTAGGTTCCAGGGCCTACCCTCATGTGAGCTCCCCGTCTGAGGCAGAGAGGTCTCAATCGATACCTTAAGGATGGACGGGCCCCTATCACTATACAAATGTTTCCCCTTGCTTTGGTCTAAATATATTCCAGCCTGACTGACTGAAGCATACTAATGCAGTCAGGGGGATGCACTTTCCTATTATTGTAACACAGTGGTCACTACAGCACTTACTAGGAGTGTACATGTAGGTTGTGTTTCTTTTTACACTAGTGTCACATAAGTCAGTAAGGGGGGGGGGGGTTCTCTCCCAGGGAAATATATTTGGGCAGAGTCAGGTAAGACGCGTGTACATTGTTGTCCTCCCAGGTATTAAGCTTTTGATGAGGGAAACTGCCTACCAATAAGCCCGACAGCCCGATAAGCAGTTGTGTCACTGGGTCAAATTTTACTCCTAAGCCCTGAGCCTGGCCATTAGCACAGGACCCCCTTTTACACTCCCCACATCCCGTACATGTGTATCTCCAGTTTAGTGTGTATCCCTAGCTGCACCGCAACCATTACACTTCTGAGGAAAGACACCTCTACCTTCCCAGCATCGATACTGTACTCTGGTGGCTCAGATGGAGATAAAGAACTGCAGAGCTGGTCACCCCTGTCAGTCGTGAATCCCTCCAAGGCAAATGTATCCGCCCATTGGGTCCCTGTTAAGCCGCCCGGCATAAATACCTTGTCCCCCCTGGGACACCCATGGCACTCACGAACAAGGAACTCTTCCTACCCTGACTACTTGACCCTAAATCTCCCTCCATTTTCACAATACACGCACAAATCCCCAATGCACTGTCCAACTACAACATTAACATAACACCAAACCAAAAACTACCAAATTCAACCATTGCCGAACCGCGTTGTGTCTTCTCCGCACCGCGTTGGTCTAAAAAGACCGCTAAGATAATATGCTTCCAGTGGCAATAACGTGATTTTGCTATCGACAGAAACAATAACAAAAAGGAAGATGAAGGTGAGAAAGCACAAGAACACAAGATAGACGATGTTCAACTGGCCTCGGCCTGGCTAACGGGTTTCGCCATACCCTTACGCATGGGATCATGATAAGACCACACCTGAGTCTACATGACCTGAATTTTTTTCTTTCTATGTATAGCTTTATATTCATGGAGAACATTTCAAAAGAGTTCTCTATATTTATTCCTATGTAAAAATTCAACCCCTTTTTCACCCCCATCCCTTTCTTTGGGATCATAATCTTTAAAACAAACTTTACTTTAACATGTTGACGCTTCCACTAAGATTTAAGATTTTCTAGCATAGTAGGTTTGATTGATAATACATGTAATATTTAAGATTTCATTTTTTCTTCATATATTAATATGTAGAAATACAAATCATATAGTATCCCTATTCCATCCCGTACGTCATGATTTGATAAAAAAAAAAAAAAAAAACCTTAAATCTATCCTATCTGAAGATACTTCCACCCAAGTGTCAGGTTTTCTGGCCAAACGGTGTTTAAGAGGAAGATATAAATATCTCTTTCTATATATTCTAAAGTAAAATTCAACCCAAAATTAGGAACCGCCTTACTCCCTCGGTTCATAATTTGAATAAAATTCAATCCTCACTCTCTTTCTGTTTGAGTTATACTTAAAAAAACCTTTAATGACATAGTTCTAAAAAAGCAATGCGTAGGAAACTGTATATTGTTTTGCTTTGCAATGACAATAACAGGTAACAGGTAAAACCCATGTGACACTATCAACATTTTCTTTGTACATGTACTAATTTATTTTATACATCGTATTATCGAACAGTATGTTAAAAAACCGATTCTTTGGTACCTTCTCTCAGTTAGCTTTTCGTTTTTACTCGTCTGTTTTACCTAATATGAATTCATTGGAAACTTCATGGTATCAATTCAAAATATCTAATAAGAACAAAAAATAAAAACGATGTAATGTTCAACGGATGTCATAAAAAGGATAATGTTAATCGATGTATGTGCATAAATGTTATATTCACAGTGATTTGTTTGCATTTGTATTAAAATTCGTTTTCTTAAAGTTCATTCAACATTACAAAAAATACATATTTTTTTAATTAATTAATTCAACACATATTATTTTAATTAATGATGTATCAATGACTTTAAATATATGTCAATTCATATAGAACAACCAAATGGAGAATGTTTGTACAATTCCTACAAAGATGGTGATGTGTGCAGAGGTACGCTTTATTTTATCAAAAGGTTTCAGTGAACGACTGTAAGTAAGAAATAAATGTTAATACACTGACCTGTCTTTTAAAATTATTCTTTGAGTAAAAATTGTATTTTTTCTGTTGTTAAGATTGTCCGACAGGATATTACGGAACAAACTGCACTGATAAGTGTGAACATCCTACATTCGGACGTTTGTGTTCAGAAACATGTGACTGTTCAGTTTGCCATCATATATTAGGTTGCATTTCAACTGCAGTAAACATAGGTATGTAGAAATAGTTATTCAGATACAGAGGTCACAAATGTGTTTTTTTTACACAGGTATGAAAACAAGACCTACGGCAGGTGTTTTGTTTACTTTTGTTCTGATTTAAAATTGATTTTCTTTAAAGGTACAATTTCTTTATCATTCACAACCTTTTAAGTATGAGTTTTAAAAAAAAAATCCAAGCTCTTTTTTATGATAACAAAATTAGGATTTTTTCCGTATAAGAGAAAAAATCTATACTTTAAGTGCAATTTATGTCCTGATTAAAGATAATTTTCCTGACATGATAATGTGATACTGATGGCCATAATTGCTACGTTTTAGGGTAAAAAAATAGAAAAATGAATTTAGTAGAGTATATCTTGTTTAAAAACATTTTACATTTTTACACCACTAGTTCTTGCTATTTTTTTTAAAGCAGATGCATCAACCACAGCGCTCACCGGGACATCATTCACCTTTACAGGTATTCGCCATGTGCTTTCCCCATAACCTACATCCTAAGATCTGATTGATGACACAATGTCCTTCTCGGCCCAAACTGTTATAGACAATATTGACCTTGCATAGTTGCTCCCCACACCTGTACCAGCTGAGGGTTCTGGCAACCTCTTTCCTACTAAACTGTCGCTTGCCTTTTCCAGAGTAATTATCCCCCAGTTAGGTGGAGCTAATTTACTTTACCGCAAGAGGTACAGCCCTGACTTTGTGACTGCCTGTCCACTGACATCATGCGTACTTGCCTGCGACATTTGTCAAAGACTTGATGGCTGAGCTAGTACATGTAAGTATTCAGTCGGTGGACTGCGTCATGCACAGTGGAGGGGGACTTTCTATCAACGTCATGTCTACTCTCGTGTCCTGGCAACCCATTGCAAAGCGCAAGACTGCCTGCTTCTGTAAGACTTTTCCCGGAACTTTTGCTGTTAAAACTCTTTGAGCAATTTCCATAATACGATCGCCCCATTGTTCTTAACTCACCTCTTCCCCTTTTGGTTGTGGAGTAGAACTCAACCTCAGACGTAGCTTGAATTGTTTTCTTACTAAGTCTCGTCTCCAGTCGCAAGGCTATTTGGAGGAAATTCAATTCTTTACCCGCGACGAGAGGATATAGAAGTACATGTTCTTGATTGCTGGCCTCGTCACTGAAACACTTAAAACAAATACACAGTCATCATCATTCCACCTATATACCTGGCGAAAGATTTAAACTAAGCATAAAACAGACCCCACTTTAAACTATAATTGTACTGAAGAGACTTAGCCTCTGTTTGGACTTTATGCTCTTACCTGTGCACACTATGCGACACATTTTCCCTGGCAAAGAATTGTTACATGTTAAAAAAAAACACTGGCTGCAAGGTTACCATTAGGTTTTACCCCGCTGCCAGAATAACTCCTGTGACACTTCTGTGCTGCCATAAAACTTAGATGGCCTTAGGTTCCAGGGCCTACCCTCATGTGAGCTCCCCGTCTGAGGAAGAGAGGTCTCGATCGATACCTTAAGGATTGACGGGCCTCTATCACTATACAAAGGTTTCCCCTTACTTTGGTCTAAATATATTCCAGCCTGACTGATTGAAGCATAGTAATGCAGTCAGGGGGATGAACGTTCCTATTATTGTAACACTGGGGTCACAGCAACAGTTACTAGGAGTGTACATGTAGGTTGTGTTTCTTTTTACACTAGTGTCACATAAGTCAGTAAGGGGGGGGGGGGTTCTCCCCAAGGGAAATCTATTTTGGCAGAGTCAGGTAAAACACGTGTACATTGTTGTCCTCCCAGGTATTAAGCCTTTGATGAGGGAAAATGCCTACCAATAAGCCCGACAGCCCGATAAGCAGTTGTGTCTCGTGGGTCAAATTTGACTCTTCAGCCCTGAGCCTGGCCATTAGCACAGGACCCCCTTTTACACTCCCCACATCCCGTACATGTGTATCTTCAGCTTAGTGCGTATCCCTAGCTGCACCGCCACCATTACACACCTCTACCTTCAAAGCATCGATACTGTACTCTGGTGGCTCAAATGGAGATAAAGAACTGCAGAGCTGGCCACCCCTGTCAGTCGTGAATCCCTCCAAGGCAAATGTATTCGTCCATTGGGCCCATGTTAAGCCGCCCGGCATAACTACCTTGCCCCCCTGGGACACCCATGCCACTCATGAGCAAGGAACTTTTCCTACCCTTACTACTTGACCCTAACTCTCGCTCCATTTTCACAATACACGCACAAATCCACAATGCACTGTCCAACTACAACAATAACATTACACAAAAGCAAAACCTACCAATTCAACCATGGCGGAACCGAGTTGTGTCTTCTTTGCACCACGTTGGTCTAGAAAGACCGCTAAGATAATAAGCTTCCAGTGGCAATAAAAGTGATTTTGCTATCGACGGAAACAATAATAAAAAGGAGGATGAAGGTGAGAAACCACAAGAACACAAGATAGACGATGTTCAACTGGCCTCGACCTGGCTAACGGGTTTCGCCATACCCTTACACATGGGATCATGATTAGACCACACTTGAGTCTACATGACCTGATTTATTTCTTTCTATGTATAGCTTTATATTCATTTTAAAAGATCTTTCTATATTTATTCTTATGAAAAAATTCAACCCCTTTTTGACCCCCATCCCTTTTTTGGGGATCATAATCTTTAAAACAAACTTTACTTTAACATGTTGACGCTTCCACTAAGGTTTAAGATTTTCTAGCATAGTAGGTTCGATTGATAAAACATGTAATATTTAACATTTCTTTTTTTTTCTTTTTATAATAATATGTGGAAATACATAATATATAGTATCCCTATTTCATCCTGAAGGTCATGATTTAAAAAAAAAAACCCTCAAATCTATCTTATCTGAAGATACTTGCACCCAAGTGTCAGATTTTCTGTCCTAAAGGTGTTTAAGAGGAAGATATAAATATCTCTTTCTCTATATTCTAAAGTAAAATTCAACTCAACATTAGGTACCGCCTTACTCCCTCGGTTCATAATTTAAATAGAATTCAATCCTCACTATCTTTCTGTTTAAGTTATACTTAAAAAACCTTTTATGACATAGTTTTAAAAAAGCAATGCGTACGAAACTGTATATTGTTTTGCTTTGCAATGACAATAACAGGTAAAACCCATGTGACACTATCAAAACTTTCTTTGTACATGTATTGATTTATTTTATACATCGTATCATCGAAAGGTATGTTTAAAAAAACCGATTCTTTGGTTCCTTCTCCCAATTAGCTTTTCATTTTTACTCGTCTCTTTTACCTAATGATATCAATGCAAAATATCTAATGAGAACAAGAAATAAAAACGATGTAATGTTCAACGGATGTCATAAAGAGGACAAAGTTAATCGATGTATATACAGAAAATGTTATATTCACAGTGATTTATTTGCATTTGTATTAAAATTCGTTTTCTTAATGTTCATTCAACATTACAAAAAATACATATTTTTTAATTAATAATGTATTAATAACTTTTAAATATATGTCAATTCATATAGAACAACCAAAAGGAGACTGTTTGTACAATTCCTACAAAGATGGTGATGTGTGCAGAGGTACTTTTATTTTATCAAAATGTTAAGTGAACGACTTTATGTAAGAAATAAAAGTAAAAATAATGACACTTCTTTTACAATTCTTTTTTATGTAAAAAGTGTATTTTTTTTCCATTGTTCAGATTGCCCAGCGGGATATTACGGGAACAATTGCACTGATAAGTGTAAACATCCTACGTTTGGACTCTTGTGTTTAGAAACATGTGACTGTCCAGTTTGCAATCATATTGTTGGTTGCATTTCAACAGTAGTTAACAAAGGTAATGTAGAAGTAGTTTGTTGCTAGGTAGATTCAGGTTCAGAAGTCATAAATTTTTGTTTCACATGTATGAGCAAGGCTTATGACACTTTTTGTTTGTTTTTACAATATGTAAACAAAGCAGGGCACTATTCTTGCTAACAATTAATCTAGCAAATAATTATGACCTCTCATAGCCGACTATCTACACTCAAAATTTGGTCAACAAGTAAAAAACCCGAATATTATTTATTATCAACAAAAGAAAAGTTTTTATTATTTATTTTCTTAGTAGATTTTTTTCCGGAAAACAAAACAACAAAACGACCAGAAAAAATGACGAATGCAAGACTTATGACTCGGGAGATAATTATATCAACTGGTACAGTGATAGCAATTGTTTTACTAATTGTCATCTTATTCACAATACGCAATGATTTTACCTCAGCAAACGTAAATGGTTACTGCCATTGCCGTGAAAACGTTCAAGTTGACAATGTTTATTCTGAAATCAGTTGATGAAGGAATTAATTAAAAAGTTAATTCCATCAACGATCTTACACATGAAATTAGCACCCTGAAACATTTTTTATGCTACAAATATGGACTGTTGTTTTATGAGTATGGCTGTTGAAATTTCAGAAACAATTGGAACACGATTACGTTGAATAGTAAATTAAAGCATAAAAACAAAACCACATAGTGAACATGATTAATTAACTACTGTTGAATCATAAGAATTCACGATGGCTCAATTTTCGTTTACAAGCGATAGCACATTAAAATTATTTCCAAATGACATGACATTGTAAAACAAAGTTCTGTTTGTTGGCGATGAAAGAGTAGACTCGACATTGACCATGGATGATACTTGCATTGACGATTTCCCCTACTTCAAACTCCTGGGTGCACAAGTGCATCACCCAGAATTGATGATGAAATCAAAATTATGAAAAGATCACTCCATTGTTAGGCATTATAACCATGCAAAAGTTAGCAGCCACTAACAACAGCAATTAAGCTAATAGACGCTAACGGCCAATAAGGAAAATCATTAATGTACTGAGACTACTTGGACAGAAAATATAATTTAATTTATCATTGGTATACTTTAATTCATATCAAGATGATTAATGCATCAATAATTTGAAGGAACATTGACAACTTCGGAGGCAGTTAAGATCGCCTTGATAAGAGGTAATCAATTTGTCTTGTGATCAAGATCAAGGGCGATATAAATCCCTCGTAACCACATTAGCTTGTGCTACCCGTAAGCCTAAATTTGGACCTGGATATAATAGCTATTTATATAGGTCCTTTGCACTGTCGTGTAATTTGTATGATGTACACTATAAAAAAAGGGAGATGACGGCCGACAATTATTTTCTTTTCGTTTTGTTTTTTATTAATTATGGAATAGCTTTGCAACAATAGCAACACATGTACAGATTTCTAATCAGACACGTGTAGACCTTGCAATTTGTTTCCGAAGCAATTGTAAAATCGCGATAAAATTAAGTTTAGCAAGCTTCGTTGAATTTTGTAAATCAAATATCTCTTTTAAATAATAAATCATGCAGAGCAGCGTCATTTCCCGCCGTATGTCGAAGAGAGACGAGGCGTAACTGTTAACAATCAATTTCTGGCAATGGAAGCATGTTTGTGTGTGATTGCTACTGATATGAAAACTTCTACACAGCGATTTCTTTACACGCTCGATGTTTATATCTTCAAAATCAGTTGAGCTGAGTGAAAATTCAAGGAATTTCATAGTCAGATATCTTGGATACGGGTAACTTATTTGTATTCTTGTGTACAGCTTGTGTACTGGGCGTCATTTCTCGTCATGTTTCGTAAATTAGATTTACGATTTTATGTTAAAAATGATGGGCTCCATCTCATCTAATCATAAATTTGACGGAAGACCCACTCGTTGTTTACAACCAGAACGATCTAGTTTTTATTATTTTTATAAGATTTATATAGCAATAAATATAATAAGCGTTTCTCTGAAGCGCTTGGCATAAAATCATTGTATGATTTACAATTACATTACATGATTAAGATAGACAGTTAAAGAGGCATGGTTACGATTTTGGTCAAAAATCATTTTTCCAATGCTACAATAGGTCATTTTTAAAAGACAACCAAAATTTGAGTGTCGTTCGTTGAGTTATAAGCAAATTACAGAGCATTAAATTCTTTGCTATGTAGAGAAAGCCTTTGTTTACATTTTAAATGTTGAAGTAAAATTTTAGACCTAAAATGAATGTGTTAAACATTAGAAACTGTTTATCTATGCTTTACACGAATAAAAATATAGATAAATCAACTAAAAAAGGTTTTTCCATCTCTAATAAAAGTATTGTAAAAAATATAAACAGAAGAATAGAATTTGACTTAAATAGTGACCATGCCCCTTTAACAGGCATAACACTTTTAAAACGCTAATTTGAACAGATGATTCTAAAGCGCTTATTTTAAAACAGCACAATTGTGTTCGTGCCTTTGATATGCCGGTTAGTAAAATAATTGCAAATATAAGGGATAATAATTGTAGTTTCAAGATGTGATCATGCAAACACACGTAATTCTTACCTATCTTTTGGAAGAATTAACGCCCTTGGAGTTTGATTTTCAAATTTGAAAAGAGATCGTTTTTGTTAATTAAAGAATGATTTATACTTATGTATTCAAATGAATAATCATAAATAATGTTTCTTTATATGTCATGTTCGCAGTGATTTCTGTGGGTTCGTATTCAAATTCCTTTTTTAATGTCCATCCGACATTTAATATTTTAAATAATTAAAAATAATGATTTTTAAATATTTTGCAATATATAGAACAACCAAATAAAGATTGTTTATACAATGGCTACAAAGATGGTGATATTTGCAGAGGTATGTTTTATTTTATCTAAAGTTCCACTGAACCACTCATACATGTATACGTCCAAAGACACTTCTTTTTCAATTCCTTTTTATCATTTGTTTTTTTTTTCTTTTGAGATTGTCCCAGAGGATATTTCGGAACGAACTGCACTGATAAGTGTAAACCCCCCACGTTCGGAATTGTTTGTTCAGAAACATGTGACTGTCCAGTTTGCCATCACATTTTAGGTTGCATTTCAACCACAGAAAACACGGGTAAATTTTAAAGTATTTTTCACTAAGATTCCAGATACAAAAGTCATGCATTTTGTTACACATGTCTGAACAAGGCTTATGACATTTATCTTTTGTTTACTTTGATTATGATTTAAAGGCCGAACATTTTACGAGGTGAAAAATCTCAGGTGAGGGCGGGGCCTAATTGTTAGAGATGTAAAGGCTGCAGTCTACCTGCTGTCGTGAACGCTGCTTATCTTTATACAAAGGAAGCGAATTGATGCAGGAACATTTTTAAAAAATTCAGAATTGATCTTAGTTAGAATATCTTGTTATTCTTTATGTATATACGAAACGATTTTATACAGAAATGAATCTCAATTTCTAAATGATTAATTTTCACAATCAATTTAAATAATGTTTAACATCTCTAATTTTTATTTTCCCCTTAAAATCCGGGACTGAAGTTATCAAAGATAATGATGTTATTAGCTAGATTTCCACAGACACGACAAGATCCCCTCGGACGATCAAGTCAATTAAAGTTGGTGCTATCGTTTCAAAACTTTATCGGCAGGTGGCATCATTTTGAAGTTTGTACAGGTTTAAAAGATACATTTGTAAAATTGTTTGGCCTCTAATATGATTAAACAATCTCCGATAATTGGTCATGTTTGAAAAAACTTATTAGTCTTCTGTTGATAGTATTACAATCAGTTATTCAGCGAAATGTTTGTCCTCGTGTATCCATGGATATCTAATACATAAATATTTAGGTATTCAGGTTCAAGCCTTAATGCACCGACACATCTTTTGTTTTTATCTCAACTTGTATGCTTTATTCCACTATATCCATTGTGGACAAATTTGCAATAAGGTTGTAATAAAAATCATAGATAGCATTTAACAAATTCATTTTAATTATTAAGTCTAAGGGACAAATAAAATCTTAATGCTGAAAAAAAAATGCTTTGAGACTGAGAATTGGAGAACCTTTAATGTATATCGTCTTTTAATTCTATGTACTTTTTTCTTTTAAGTTACATTGTATGTACACACATAAATAATACTATATTCAATATGTTATCAAAGCATGACATAATTCCTGCAAACATTTAACTTTAAAAACAATTTTAACCTCTTTTCATCTTATCATTGGCGATCTACACTCAATATTTGGACAACAAGAAAAAACCAAAACAACACATTGAAAATACCAAATATGAAAAAAAAATGTTTTTAAAAAACTTAATCTAAAACATGACTATTAACCCTTAATCGCTCAGAGCTAATTTGTTTCGTTTTAGTATTATTTTGCAAACGGAAATTGTGGCGTATAAAGATATGAATCATATATTATTCATTATCATCGTATCATAAATATTATTTTTATTTATATTTTTATCAGATTTTGTTCCGGAAAACAAAGAAACAAAACGACCAGGACAAATGACAAATTCCACACAGATAATTAAATTGATAATTATATCAACTGGATCAGTAATAACAGTTGTTCTGCTATTTTTTATCTTATTTACTATGCGCATTCATTTTACCTCAGCAAATGTAAATGTTAACAACTACAGCTTTGAAGACGTTCAAGTTGACAATGTTTATGCTGAAATCCGTTGATGAAGGATCCTTTTATCAATCATCAATTATATTCAACATTAAAATTATCACACTTATACTGTTATTGATGTTGCAAGATATTATATGAATAGGACGATTGAAATTATAGAAACGATATGAAATGGGTTACATAGAACAGTTAAATGATAAAAACAATTACCTATAATCGACATGGATGATTCTAGATATGTACAAGATTAATTTTTTTTCATCTCAGTATCATTTAAGTTCGAGAAGGATGTAAGAAATTATATTTTTGTGGTAAATTGGCATATTTCAAATATCGTGATTTGTATCAGCTGTACACTATTCACTGATGCTGTTTAAAACCATATTCAAAAAGTACTTGAACTCATAATTGCATAATACAAAGGTGTATAGCTTGTAAATAGTAACTTAACTATTTTGTTTTCATGTCCTTACTGTGTTACACTTTGAAACGAAGGTATTTATTCAAACAACAGAAGGTTTTCTGCTTGTAACGGTATTGCTTAAGAAAAGTCGCAAGACCTAGAGAACTGTACCTTTTGTTTTTCCTTACATTAGTAATAATTTTTAATAAAAACTCGTGTGACAGAACAAACATTATTTGATTTGAATAATGAAATAAATAAATGTGCGAAAAACATCGTATAATTGATAAATAAAATAAATAAAAGGAAGTGCACTTTTATTTAATTCATTATTCAAAATAAATAATGTTTGCTCAAAGAGACCCGTGCAGGCATTAGTGTAACAGCACGGACAATTAAATGGAAATTTGCGGTCGATACAGTGGAACCATGCGACAAAAAGTTCTTTGATTATCATATTTGTTATCAAAAATTTTTATTGGGGAAGAAATGGTACTTATACATGTATGGACTGTTGACACTTCACTGTTATCATTTCGGCTATCAATGTGATGTAACTGACTAACCCTAATTAGTTTTGTCTCTGGGTTGGCATGATTATTAATATGCAAAAAACCAATAAAAGAAGGATGATCTATCCTTTTGCTTCCAGATATACAATCTTATGTTTCTTTATTTATTATAGTCCCCGTAATTCCTTTAGGTTTGCATTGGAATTTTTTTTTTACTGTTCAGCATTTAATTATATTGTATTAATTTAAATTAATGATCAGATGTATAAAAACAAATAAAATTAACAAATAAAAATAAATGGAAATTATGTATACAATTCCTACAAAGATGGGGATGTTTGCAGAGATATGTTATTTATCAACTCTTGTTTTTTTTTTCCTTTCTGAAGTTTGTCCGACAGGATATTTTGGAAATAACTGCACTGATAAGTGTAAACGTAGGTCTTTAGGATGTTTGTGTTTACAGTCATGTGACTGTCCAGTTTGCCATTATATTGTAGGTTGAATTTCAACCATAGTAAACGTAGGTACATGCAATGTACATGTAATAGTAGTTTGTCGCTAAGTATTCGGGTACAAAATTCGACTGGCTTTGTTTCACGTGTATAAAAACAAGGCTTATGGCATGAATGTCTTGAATTTGCTTATGATTCAAATAGATATTTTTCTTTAACGTACACGTTTGCTACTATTCCTAACTTTATGATACTTAGTAACCTTTTTGAAATTTCAAGCTATTTGTCTTAATAACATAGAATTTTTAAAAATCATTTATGTCAATTATTTCTTGATCAAATATATTTTTTTAGACAAAAAATTGCGACGAATGCTCTGTTTCTAATATATACATAAAACATATGTCGAGAATGTACATTTGGTTGCAATCAGTCACATTTGATTGCTATGCATGTGTTTTGTTCGGTACTATTGATTTTAGACCCTATATCAATTGGTTGCATAAAAAAGTGGATTTTGAATGAAGGGTTTATGTATGATAGGTGATATATTACAATAATTTACAAAGGCTTAATGTTAACGCTTAATTATGAGAAAATAAACAAGAGGCCCATGGGCCACGTCGCTCACCTGAGGAACAATAGGTATGATAAAATCAGCTTACTGGAGTCATAATACAAACTATCTGGACAATGTGCAATAATACATGTAGATCCTGTATAAATAAAATCCATTTTCCCCTGGATATTCTTATGTTTATAATCATTAGTCCCTTTTCTGACAGGATGATTTTATAGTCATATCATATGTTGAGTATTGCAGTTCTCAAAAAGATCCTTAACAATAGTTTATATAAACGTACATCAAACTCTGAACCTTCTCGTGAGGCCAAAGAATTGTCCTGGGGCCAAAGTCTTAACAATTATAAAGAATCATCTGGCTGATTAGTTTCTGAGAAGATTTTTAAAGATTTACCCTATATATTCTTTTATTAAACTTTGACCCCCCCCCCCTCATTGTGGCCCCACCCTACCCCTAAGGATCATGATTTTCACAAATTTGAATATACACTACCTGAGGATGGTTTCACACAAGTTTCAGCTTTCCTGGCTGGTTAGTTTCTGAGAAGAAGATTTTTAAAGATTTACTGTACATATTCCTATGTAAAACATCGACCTCCCATTGTGGCCCAAACCTACCCCAAAGGGTCTAGATTTTCACAAATTTGAATATACACTACCTGAGGATGCTTCCACACAAGTTTCAGCTTTCCTGGCTAATTAGTTTCTGAGAAGAAGATTTTTAGAGATTTACTTTATATATTCATTTGTTAAACTTCAACCCCCCCCCCCATTGTGGCCCCAACCTACCCCAGGAGTTATTATTTTCACAACTTTGAATCTACACTACCTGATAATGCTTCCACCCAAGTGTCAGCTTTCCTGGCTGATTAGTTTCTGAAAAGAAGATTTTTAAAAATTTACTGTATATATTCCTATGTAAAACTTCGATCCCCCATTGTGGCCCCACCCTACCCCCGGGGGTCATGATTTTCATAACTATGAATTTACACTCTATGAGGATGCTTTCACACAAGTTTCAGCTTTCCTGGCTGATTAGTTTGTGAGAAGAAGATTTTTTAAGATTTACTCTATATATTCCTATGTAAAACTTCGATCTCCCATTGTGGCCCCACCCTACCCCCGGGGGTCATGATTTTCACAAATTTGAATCTACATTACCTGATGATGCTTTCACACAAGTTTCAGCTATCCTTGCTGATTAGTTTCTGCGAAGAAGATTTTTAAAGATTTACTTTATATATTCATTTGTTAAACTTTGACCCACCATTGTGGCCCCACCCTCAGGTGAGCTAAAAAGATTAAGTTTACAATACAATAAGTTGTTAAAGTTGGTTTCTGGAAGAACAGACTGAAAATTTTCTTAATAAATATTGACAAATTTTTTACTTTTTTAATCTTTTTTAAGATCTGTGTACAAACATAGAATTGTGAGCAAATCTTTGTATCTTGCTTATAATTCGAAGCTTAACACTCAAATATGGTTAGTAAATATAAATTGTAAACAATTAAGCACAATTAAGAAACATGCACTACATGTTTAACAAATAAAGAACACAATTTATTTTTTCGAAATGAATCATATATATACATGTATATACATGTACCTACATATTTCCGTCAGCGATATCAAACTCTATTTAAACTGAATAAACTCGAGAAAATGTCGAGCATCTCAACAAAACCTATTGCATTAATCTACCATTACGCAAAAGATAATGCCGAATTACCGATAGAATGAATTGTATTTCAGTACCCCTACATCAGATTTTGCTTAATTTGCGCAGGTAAACAGTTAACTGTTTGATTTACCGAAGTATCTGTTTGATTTGATACGTAAAATCACGAAATATAGACGATAGTTTCCAGGTTACAAAGCGTAAATAATGAAAACGAAACGAAAATCAGAACAAGCTAACACCAACGTCATGTGTGAAAACTGTCAACGCATTAAAATATTTAGCCTCAATTTACTTCACAAAATCGGCACCAATATATTTTGCATGTTTCAAAATTTCCCTTCATACGCGAACTGTTGCACAACAAGCAGATTCATCATAGTCAGATCGACCCTTTTTCGTATAATGTCATAGCTACTTTAAACAAAGAACCTCGTTTTAGAAGTATGGAATACGAGTCTTGGTAAAATGGGTATGCAAACCCGGGCCGTGGCAAAATAAAAGCCGGGGCAGATCGGCAATCGTCAATTCCAAATACGCATTATTTTGCAGCAATATTTACAGCGAATACAAATATACTAGTCCATCAAATATCCTGAAATTTTAATGAGATTGGCAGATTAATAACTGCCAATCTTTTGTTTTGCCCAGGCCAAGTCTTGCCTACCCATTTTACCGGATGCCGGTATTGAAGAGTGAATTGAAACACGCCTTTCCTTTATCATTATTTTGCTTAATAACTCAGATTTGAAACAGAATTACCCCTTAAATTTTGCATTTTATATTTTCCTTCCCATAAGGATAATTTATGCTAAACTACGTTGAATTTGCCTCGGTAGTTCTTGAGAAGAAGATTTTTAAAAATGCACCCCCCTTTTTCTACAGTTTCAAGGTTTTCTCCGCTTTGAATACAGATCGGACTTTTATTTCTGCAATTTATATTCGCCCTCCCATAAGGATGCTTTGTGCCAAATTTGGTTGAAATTTGATAAGCGGTTTTAGAGAAGAAGTTAAAAATGTAAAAAGTTTACAGACGGACAGACGGACGGACAGACGGACGGACACACATTAGGCTATTTATTGGGTTCGTCAAGTCCAAGTTCTGTTGGATATTGCTTATTGGATATGAAAAAACCGTACATACGAGAGTGTAGTTTTTGGGTTGTAACTGTTTTAATCTAATTGGGTAAATATATTTAAGTGTCCACATTTATTGAATTTATTTTTCATTTTTCTTTATTCATTCCAAATTAATGCTTGTTTTATTGTTTGTAGGTATATTGTGACAAAACTGCAAATGTTTTGTGTGAGGCAAACTATCTTTTTGTGAAGTTGTTTTGCTAAGATAAAAAAATATTATTTCCTTCTACAATTTACCTTAAAGTGCTTCCTACTGAAAAGCATGTTATTCATTACAAAAAAACTAAGCAAGTCTTATGATAAAGTCCCATTCATATTTGATACAAACAAGTAGCCAACAGGTATTCTACTCCTGTCCAGCTTCTCTTGGTTACCTGTATCCTATCAATGTAAATACAACCCAACAAGAATTAGAAACCTGTCCAAATCTTCTTGATTACTTATTTTCCTTAAATGGAATGCAACCTAATAAATATTGGACACCTGTCCAAATCCTCCTGGCTATCTTTCTTTCTTAACTGGAATACGACCCAATGAAAATCGGACACCTGTCCAAATCCTCTTGGTTACTTGTCTTCCTTCAATGGAATACAACCCAATAGAAATAAGAAACCTGTACAAATCCCCCTGGCTACCTTTCTTCTCCAATTGGCATACAACCCAACAATAATTGGGCACCTGTACAAATGTTCTTGGCCACCTTTCTTCCCTAACTGGCATACAACTCAAAAAGAATCGGACACCTGTCCAAATCCTCCTGGCTATCTTTCTTCCTTTACTGGAATACAACCCAACAAAAGTCAGACACTTGTCCAAATCCTCTTGGTTACTTTTTCTTCCTTTACTGGAATACTACCCAATAAAAGTTGGACACCTGTCTAAATCTTCTTGGTTACCTTTCTTCCTTTACTAGAATACAACCCACTAAAAGTTGGACACTTGTCCAAATCTTCTTGGTTACCTTTCTTCCTTTACTGGAATATAACCCAACAAAAGTCGGACACTTGTCCAAATCCTCTTGGTTACCTTTCTTCTTTTACTAGAATACAACCCAATAAAAGTTGGACACTTGTCCAAATCTTCTTGGTTACCTTTCTTCCTTTACTGGAATATAACCCAACAAAAGTCGGACACTTGTCCAAATCCTCTTGGTTACCTTTCTTCCTTTAATACTAGAATACAACCCAATAAAAGTTGGACACTTGTCCAAATCCTCTTGGTTACCTTTCTTCCTTTACTGGAATATAACCCACTAAAAGTTGGACACCTGTCCAAATCCTCTTGGTTACCTTCCTTCCTTAACTATAATACAACTCAACAAGAATTGGACATGGTCTAAATCCTGTAGGTAACCTATTTTTCTCTAATTGAAATACAACCCAAAAAGATCTGGACACCTGGCTCTCCAAATCCTCTTTGTTACCTATCTTCCTTAACTGATATATAACTTAACAGATATTTGGAACATCTGTCGGCATTTTTCTTCAATATCTGTTCTCCTTCATTAGAATACAACCCAATCAGTAGAGGGCATTTATATAGCCCTTGTTTTGTACTGAAGATTCCTAATTAAATACGAGGAATTTATAACCACATTGAATCACAAGAACCAAATCTCACGAGATTTTAACATTTCGTTTTTATTTTTCAAAAAACAATTGGCATTCATAAGCATTATAAGCATTAAATAGTTCAAATATTTTTTGAACACTACATATCTGGTCTAGAAACCTTTACAAATATCAATTTATGATAGGTCAAGGTACATGTACCATCATTTTGCAACTACCTGGCTGTTATGCAAATGACAATTTAGCAATTAACAATTTTTCTAAGCATGAACCTTAAATAATTGCAACATGGCCACAGTTCAAGAAAATTCAAGCAATATAATGAAAATATTTTGTCCACAAACCTTCAATTCATCTACCACAAAGTATATGTAATTACCAAACTAAGAGGTGTCAACTTTCTTTTGTTTTTATCTTCAAAACACAGAAAGATAATAATCTAGGCTTTGATACAAAGATATATTTATGACAAAGGGCAAACGGTGTCTTAAATAAATCAAGTGCTTAGTTACAAAAATTGGCAATCAGTTCCTTTAATAAAAGAAGTTCTCATCAAATGAAGAAAATCCATGAAAATACTACAAATAATTGTATACTACCATACTGCTAAATAAATTGCAATCTTGCAATAATTTGACTTGATCAAACAAAATTCTCATCAAATGTCCAATTAAATGAAAATGTACTTTTGAATGATAACATTCTCAAACTGATTACATCCTTTCTAAAAAGATACAATGCATGTCTTTCTCACAATAAAAGAAATTACCATTGATTCAATTTCAGTGAAAAGTATGGTAAACGGTGATGAAAATGAAAAAAAATTGTCTCAAAACTAAAAAAATAAAAATTCACTGTAATAAGAGCAAGGAGGAAGATGAAAACAAACATCATTACATAATTAAGTTTTGCTGTAGATTTTAGATCCAAAAACTGTCAAGGTGGTTTTATTTTTTATTTTTTTTGGGGGGGGGGGGGGGGGGCAGACTCCACACTTTCTTCTTTAGAGTTTCCCATAGCTTATTATATTAGCTCTGCTTTCCTCTATCCACATATTTTAAGTTATTCTTCCTGGAGTGGTGTTCGAGATCAGACATTCTCTGAAATATTCCTTAACCTCCTCCAGTTCAGCCTCCGTCCATTTCATTCATGCTGCAATGAAACAAATTTGTACGTCACATAAAATATGTTAATTAAATAAAGATAGAAAATAAAATAACTCAAATCATATCTTAACAAGGACTGAAACACACACTTGGCCTCATTTACAATTAATTACTTTGCACACAAAGTTTGACTGATAATATCCTGTTTGGATGGAGTTTGAAATTAGAAAGGTTAATTGAATTAATAGATTAACTCAAATCAGTCATGTGGTATGATATGAAGAAAAAAATATTTACTAGATGAGGAGGTTTTCTTTCCTCGAAGTGATGTATCCTCTTATTCATCTTCCTGTATGTCTTCTTCTTCTATCACTACAAGAAAGTTTTATTCAATTAATTGCAACTGAAAAGTGCTTTTTTCCCAATTTATCAAGTTCCAGAAACCAAATTTTCAAACACCTTTACAACAAACGGTTTACATCTAACTGTTCATCAAAGGAATATAATTATGATGGTGTAAACAAGCAAGCAGTAAAAAACTGTTCATTACAATTTTTTTTCCTTTGTCTGCATTCACACTGAAATATTAAGAAAATTAAATACAGGAATCCATTTCTCAAAACTTTTGAAATAGCAAATTAATGTGCTTTTCACTTGAAGATAACATGCATTAAGATGTTTCTAAGAAAAGAAAAAAAGCACAAAAAATATTACATAAACTTACTTTATTCCGTCAAGGAACATGCTCCTGGCCACCTAACACCCCCATCCAGGAGAAGAGCTACAGCATCTCCTGAAATACAAGGAAATCGATTAAAAAAAAATTCATAAGGCTTGATCATTGTGTCATGCTTCTGCTTAAATTCAAGCCAAGGTTACATTCACTATTTATTTGATGTACACCTGTCAGTGTTCTAACCATAGAAACCAAACTTCTTGTTTCTTTATGGCCATTTAATCTAGAGTTTAAAATGCAAACACACAAATACACATGAATTTACAAGTGTAAGATACCAACAATCATAGCAGCTTGGTCCTCACAACACGCTACTGCCATGTTCTTTACCTTCAATTTACTACAGAAAGTAAAATATTTAATGTGGCACGTATCATTATATGCTCTTACCTTAAAATTAGCACATCTTTTGTTCTCTTGGTAGTTGATCCACCTGTGCATAATAAAAATGCAAATATATCTCTATATTTATACTTATAATGGACTTAGTTACTGATTCACGATATCCAACAAAAAAATTGGACAAGCGATTTATTAATATTATTTTACCCAACAATGTATTCATCGTCAAAAATATACAAGATGTTAGCATAGTATAAAAATTCATAATCCACATTTACGATTTCTCACTTTCATAAATAATATAGTTTTTAATATATAGCCTGGTATAGTGTTAAATCTAGGATTTGAAAAGGGCATGTTAAATAATGGTGAAAAGGGCACTTTTCTCTGCGGTAAATATTATAAAACCTTGAAAGAGGCACCTTTTTTTGCGGTAATATTATAAATCATTAATCCTTGGAAACAAGCGTATTTTAAGAAAAATTTTGCATCGTAATCAAATGTGACCTCAAGATCTGTAATGAAACAATATTATTGTACAAAAAATGATTTGCTTTTGCATTCACATATTTTAAAAAAGTGTTATTCAATATTTTATTTTCATTTTTTTTCTCTCTTAAATTGATTTACATTTATTTTCATCCCTTAGAACAGTCTGACTAGTTTTAAAGTGTAATGCATTAAAAATTCTTTATTTCATTTAGGCTATATGTAAACTTAAACACATCTGTATCCAGTAATGAATCATAGGACAAGTATAATGTAGACAATATTCTCTTTTGAGAAGTAGACAGGCATAGCATGAGTGTAGACTATGCCTGTCCACTTCTCAATCAAAAGAAAATAAGTAGACAACTGATGGCAAAATTATTAAACCCTTTTTACCACAGAAATTTGGATATTGAAATTGTTATTTTAGGGTTTTTAAAAATCAAGTGGCATTAAAATCTGCAAAACAATATTGCAATCTTTTATTATGAATTAATTAAGTTTCTGCATTCTTCGAGAAGTGTAGTTACGTTTTTTGGGAAACAGAGAAAATTCTGGTTAATCTGACGATAGCTTAAAAGCTTAGAAAAGAATAGGAAAACTTCACATCTAGTTTTTTATTAAAATGTTTCTTTAGTCAAATCATGGTTTTAGATGCCTCGGTGTTGAAATTTCAAATTATCTCCATAAAATATATTCTTTTGTGTTAATTCTATTTTTTATAGATAACCTTACGATGTCTCAGTGTTAATCTAGCTTGTACAATTAGCCTACTAATTTCAAGGAGATAATACAGTTGTTATTTATCAAATTATTGCACCAGTAATTAGGTGTCAAATCACCCAATTACCAGGACAGCTGTGTATACCCCCTCAGCTTGGGCCTCTCTATAGTGTTTAACTGAATTGTCTATTGTCTCAGGTCACTCGTGCGTGAAGTCCAGCAAGTTCAGGTTTAACTTTGCAAAAAACAGAGGCTAGGACAATGGTGGTTTTGAATTGAATTTACTTTCAATAAAAAGGGCATCCGCTATTCAATGTATGTTAAGACGATCAAGACAGAGGAAATTCGAAACACACATAAGTCCTTTTATTACTATAATTATCCGAATGTAGTTCAAAATTGATTAATAAAGTAAAATATCCTTATGTTTGACAAAATGTATCAAAGCAAGACTTATTTTTAAAGTGTGAATAAATCGAGAAACTTACTTTTTGGATCTTGACCTCGTGCTCACTATGCCTTGCAGACGCCATTGTTGTTGTGTGTGATATCAAACGCTTGAAAGAACAAGATTAACGGAGGTTGCTTTTCGGATCTCTCGGGAGTTACTATGACCGCAGCTTAGCTAAATTTAGTGTTCCGAAAGTATGATATAGAAGCGAATACATGGTGCGTCCATAGAAGCAACTTTTTCAGACACTTTATTGGACAAGTCGCAGTGTCTAAGTTTTGTTGGGTACTAACTTTCATGTACCCAATTAAGGCATTTTAAGTAGATTAAGCGACACTTCCTCTTGGGTATACCCAATAAGAAAAAAGTACCCAATTAGTACCAATTAAGTATAAAAAGAACCCAATACATGCACTCTCGTAAACACGGACGGACAGACGGACGACGGACAAAATGTGATCAGAATAGCTCACTTGAGCTTTCAGCTCAGGTTAGCAAATAATGTTTCACATTTTCGTGTTAACTAAAAATCATTTCAATAACACAGTGTTTAATATTTCACGATTTTATTAATCGCTATGATTTTTTATTTCACGCTGCAATACAATAGACACAATCATTTAAGTATAAGCATTGGAACAATTTTCAAAACTAAAAATAATATTTTAATTAATATCACGAAAAAAACCAATTCGCAAACAATTCGCAAACATTGTGAAATTTAAACCATCGTGATAATTTACTGCATAAATGTCACGCAAAGAGTCCTCAGTGCACATCTGTGTCTGAAAATATATTTAACTGTGCTCGCCGGGCAATCTATTACATTTATGTCTTAAAAAGTTTGTAATTGCATTAAACTACAGTAACTCGAGTATATAAATATTATTTTTACATCTTTCGAGTATGATTCCATCCATTTTTTACGGAAACATTATAGTGAATTTATTTCATAGCTCTAGAGAATCTGCCAGGACTGAAATCTACACGCTCCGCTTATCGAGTAGTCGAAACATAGAACAATCTAAGGAAAATCACGAACTGCACGAAATAGCCATGATGATGCCAGATTCAAATTCTTAAAAAAGACGTTTCTTCTAGCTTACGTACTGATGTAATTTGGTGAATTCTACTTTTTACAATTATTCTATTCATTTTTTAAAAAATGTGAATATAAACAGGACAATTCCTTGGATGATGGTTAATGCAGGTTATAAAGGTAGACGCAGTGATCATTGCAGAAACATTTTTTTTTAATCTTGTTTACGCCTTTTTTCTGCAATGTCACCTTCATATCCCGCATGGATCACAACGAAATAGTGAAATCGTTTAAATACTCTCACCAACTTTGTGTTTTCTTTTATTAAAATTGTCATCCTAAAGAACATTGAGCATTATAACATATATTTATATCCAAGGTATTCTGTTGTTTGATTTTTCTTAGATACGCAAATATGAACATGTGAAATTTTAAAGATTTTTTTTAAACAGTTTTTATTTTTTAATTGATTTATTTGATATATTATAATATTCATAGATTGCTTTATCCATCAATATGGCTCAATAGTGTTTAAGTTATTTCTCAAATTAATAAAAAGTAACTTGATTATGATAGATATTGCTATGCGCAAGAAGAAAACATTGAAGTCAAATAGGCGAAACAATATGCATTTTTTTAATAAAGATATAATCTTACAATGTTATCAATTGTAGTAAACATAGACAAAAGTCACTGGAGGACTAAATCTCATGATCTACGGTTCATAAGCCTTATATTTCAAACATTGAGCTTTGATTATATGGGTGCAAATACTTTAATACTTTAACATTTAAATAGCCATCTTGTGATGTTGAGTCTCGAAAGTATTGATGTAGTGAGGTACTTTAAAGCCTTCAGAACATAGGGTTTTTTTGTTCTTTGAAATGTCAGAAACAAAAACTTAAGAAAATAAGTAGAATGGATAATGATCATAATGTAAAAATATTGATAAAATATTGAATTGATGAATTGCAGACGCCACTTGTGAGGCTCCGGCAAAACAACAACAGACAAGCAAACAGCAGCATCCAATGCAAACAAAAACACCAATCACGATTCCGGCAATGACTCCAACGCTTCTTTGAACAAAACAGTAGCTTTCATGTTTGGTATTGATATAACTCTTTTACAAATGTTGTTCCTCGTACATGAAAAGTGAAGTACGATACATGTGTATAAAATTATAGTTTTTCTATATGAAAAATAGTTGTGCATTTGCCAACTTACATAGATGTGGATTCAGTATCAGCGTTTGCTTCAGAAAAACACGCTCCGACTGTAAGTAAAATATGTATACACAAAGCTTTAAATTGATTAAAATAACAAATTTTACAAACATTTGACAGATTTTCGACTGCAAAAAATTGATTCTCTAAACATGATTCTTCTTCATCTTGACAAGTGTTCCTTTATTCAATGTCTAATTAATAACCTGTTCACTATGTTAACAGAAAAATAAAAGGTACATAAAAATCGGTGGTAACGAAACCACAACAACCAAATTGATATCTAGAAAAATCATAAAATTATGATTAATAATCGAAATTAAAATCAAATTTATGATAACACACATATATAAGAAAATCAGTGAAATATGAGAGTTGAATCAGGGGTACTAAGGCCCAAAAAAATTCTTCCCACCCCTGGGCGCCGCCATATTGGCATCCATTTTGTTTTTAAAAAGTTAGTTCGATCATTGATTGACTAGCACTTATCGATGTTAATTGACCTTTAACCCAATTAAAATGTCCCAGTCTTTCAAACGAAGGTATTCTGAATTAAAAGAAATAAAAGAGGAATCCAGATAAGTTTCATTTATAGTGTTTCAATCAAGAAACAGTGTAGTTTTACGTATGTCTTATCAAATTATCAGATTGAAAATAAAAACATTAACATCAAGGAACTGATCTTTTAGATACTGAATAAAGTATTCGCTTTTATTACCGCGGCATTTATATGAATTAAATTGATAAAGAATGAAAGAAGAAATAAAAAAGTTCAGAATTACGTAACTCTCGTCGCCTATTTCCGTAGACAAAACGTGTACGATTTACGTCTGAAACATAACGTCATAATGTCCACTGAGCACGCGACGTTTAAACTTTTTGGCTGATGATTTGAGTAGGAAACCAGGTGGATCATACTGTGTGCGTTCCAAATAAATTTTACTCTACAAAAATCAAACTGACCTGTGTTAAATCTGCGCTCGGTCCAACGGTCACACCGTTTACATATTATTTATCATGAAAACACGAGAGTTCTATTTATTAGTTTTGTCAAACGAGGAACAAGGCGCGATAAATTTGGTTTTAAAGAATATCAAAGTAAGTGTTTCTTATCAATATCAGTTAAAATAAATATATTAAATAATTTTCCTTAAAAATAAAATTAGTGTGAAAATTTTTGTGAAGATCTTCATAAATTATATTCACATTCACCACAGAAAAAAACATGATATTTTAAAGCTCTTAATTTCATAACACTCACCCAAAAGACAAATGATACAACACTTAATCGTTAAATCCATTTCTAAACGTAATCAGATTGGCCTTTGGTAGTTTCTTCCAAAGCTTTAAGTATGTAATACTATGCTCTTTAACGTCATCGCATCCATGGAAACTTACAGAGGAACTCTTCTCTTCCAAATATAATGTATTTGGAGAACTATTCAGAAAAAGATAACATTTTGGGATAAAGGCGTTGCATATGTATCAATTATCGTGGAGGACCTCTAAAGTCTTTAAAAGCTCAGTAAAGAATGGTTTGTACCTTTATCAGTTTTCAAACGAACTTTACTAAAGGTCACAACACAATATAGAAGTACATTCCAAAAACATTTTTTAGATTACATTCCAGGTCACTCGCTGAAATATGTATCATGTGCAAAGATCTAGTATAGTGTTTCAAAATTAGCATTCTGGAAATGTCAGACATTTTTTTTTTAAATTTATATCTAAATTGCTTTTTTTTTTACAAGCTATGCATTTGCAGGAGATTTAAATCAAAGAGTCATTTTCTGCTACTTTTAACCTCAAGGATAACAATGAAATAGTTTAAACTATATAACACTTTAACAGGACAATTTTGATCATATCTAAAAAGTTGCTTTAGCTACTGCTTAAAAACTAACGTTGTGAGAAGACGTTTAAAAAACAACAAAAAAGTATTCTTGGAACCTACAGTATTTGACTCCTGGGATTAAAGTAAATTTCAAAACGTTAATTGGGCTTTATAAGAATGCATCCAGTTATATTTAAAAAGCTTCTTTTATTCTCCCTAAAGTTGTCGAGGATTTTGTAAGAAAAGGGATTTCAATAATGATTATTGAACAAGAATGAATTTAATTCAAAAAACTTTTTGCCGATCAACATACAATGCAACAATGCGAAATCATACTTATTGATATGATAAATCTAGTACGTGAAATTTAAAAGTTGTATCAAAAAGAAAAATCGGACACACGGGCGCACAAAGTGGAAACGGCTCCGACTGATATAGGAAAGGCAGGTCCTAACCTGAAGGTTCGGACCAGATGCATACATGGTTGATTTGCATTCGTATGATAAAAAAAATAAAACAATATAATGTTTTATTCAGAAATATAATTGATGCAAGGACATCTAATCCATTCTTTTTAAACAACGAAATATAGACACAAATTGTTGCATAAAATTTAATGTATCCATATTATTTTGTTTAGGGTGCTTTCTTAATGAAAAAGAATACGTTGTATTTGTGATCTCAGTACGGCATTATATACAAAATTTAGTTATCCCTCTTTGTATGATGTTTCAAGCTTGATGGTAGAATCTCATAACAATATGAACATGAATTCTTTCAAATATATGCATCATGTCACACAATTGTTGTATAAGTGAATTTACTCGTGGATCGTGGAATGTGGATGTAAACGCTTGTGGTCCAAATATTATACTGGGAAAACAACCTAGAACCTCCTTTAAGACAAATATTAAAGTTTTCATCCTCACTTATTTCACAAATCGATGAAACAAACTGCTGTTCAAAATGCTCCCACGGTGTTACTTTTGAAATAAACCTATCTGACACGTTCACGAGTACTATTAGATCAGTATTTTAAAATAGAAAATAAGATAATTATAGTTTACTATTAATAATTTTCGAACGTTCATATAGCTTGTTTAATAAAGCAGCAAAAGTCAACCAATTCATCTTTAACCAGTGTTGGACGGTTCATCATTTTCGTATCAGTTAAAATATATAAGAAAGTTCGATGGGAGATCGGAGATGATTAAAGGTATATGTGGCGTATTTTGAGTAAAATTTTTGACATGAGTTTGAGTAAAAGTATACATAATGCTTCTTATAATTAATCGTTTTACAAAACTTTAGGCCCATAAAACCTGTTCTGTCTTTAGTTATTTGTCTCTAAACTTTGCTACACGTCTGATGAATATTAATGTGATCCGCCATTTTTTACGTCACTGTGCATGAGTGCAGGAAAACCTAGCATTGAAAACACGATGGAAGAACAGATGGAAGAGTGTTTATTTATTCTTTAATGAAAAATTCCTCTAAACGAAAATCCACTTGTGGTTTATTACCTGTAAAGTAAAGACACGGAACACATGGAGCACGAACCTGACTAGCAAAACCCTTACAACATCATGATGGAAACTTAAGTTTAATTTGGCTTTAATTCCTATTCCATCAATATAATCTCCATAGTCTCCAATGACAATCTTCCCTTTGTTCCTATCCTTGTCAGTCTGTCTTTTTTCTTTCATTGCAAAGTCTGTCAAACTTAACGGTAAATCTATCTTCTCGTCGTCACCATTGTTGTTAATAGAGCGCAATTGATGTCACGTGATCCATTTGAGGCGGGGTAATTCAAATATTTCGTATTTTTTACCGTGGCGGTAAAAAATAATAAAAAAAAAAATATTTTTTTGACTTCTTGTATCTTTGTTATGCGAATGACTTATAAAGCGAAAATTGTGTGAAAGTCCTATCTTAAAGTAAATAAATGAAGCAAATAATCAGATCTTATTATTGTTATTCATTAAAAATGTGACACATTTACCTTTAAATGTAAGAGAAGCACCCAATACATAGCATTTAAACTGTTTAAATATCCAGACGTAAGCGATTTTTTTTTCAAATTTAACTGTAGGAAGTTTAAAGGTAATCATGTCCAAATTCATTTTTGTCTTTCATTTGAAAATATTGTTTACATTCGTGTTTAAAAGGTCCTACTTTTGTTGACTTACTTTATATACATGTAATTTTATGCATCAATGGTAAAAATGTATGAACTGTACTTGAGCTGTACTGTGCAATTCATATAAAATACAAATGTTATTAAAAAGAAATACTAACTACTATAAGATTGTCAAATACCAGCTTGGTCTTAATAGATGTATATACTCACTGTTTGCAATCAAATCACAAAAACCAATAAAGATACAGCTGGTTTCAATCGCATTTGGATATGAATACTTCTTTTTTGATGTGCCCAATAGTAACTTTATTTTCACTAATCCCACTCTTATTAATCTCTATAAATTAAAAGACTAAAGCATTATATTTTATAAAAAGTAACACATCGGTTTGCTTCAAAATACATATATGAGGGGAAAAATACATTACAACAATGCTGCATACAATACCTATTTAAAGCGTACCTGTAAGGTTTGCAATGCCGTTATCTTTATATCGCCAAAGTGAGTACAGGCGGTCCATTTCTATTGCATATGCATTATTTAATAATAATTAATATATAATTAATAATTATGTATTTTCACAAAATGTTATGCCCCAAACTTTCAATTTTGCAATATTGTGTACAAAGTAGAAAAAGGATGTACTCTTTTACTCATCAAAAATACTTTTCTTACGTATATATATTATTATTCATAATAATACAACAAAAATGAACAAACACAAAATTCCCGTCGATTTGGTCGGAATAGGCACTACATGCTAGTAATTCGTAACAAGTGATGTTCGCTACAAGGTTATAACGTTATAACTATCTGTTGTGGTTAATTGATATAATTATTTATAAGTTTTCGGATTTGTATCAGCTGTACACTGTTTAGTTACGCCGGCATGAAAATCACACTCCACAAGTGCCTGCACTTTTACTTGCCAAATATACAAAATTTTATTCAAATCTAGAGATGTTGTGCAATGCTAAAAGCTTAAAACAGAGGAATTTAGCTTAATTCACTTCTTATATAAAAGTATATTGTAATAGTTGTGTACCTGAAATTTGTTATTTCTGTTCCGATGAAACAACGGCAATTGTACATGTATCGCCATTGCAGATAAAACGGAAGAAAACTACATGTTAGCATAGATTACGTTTTCACCAAGGAAAGCAACTTTAGATGTTTTTGCAAATCTTTAGGAGAAAATGCAGGTAGTTTTTTTAATGAGATCATATACTAAATAGATATCGACACTAATTGATATTTTTATTTTTAAGCGGATTTCTGCTATATAAAACTGATTTATACAAAATTGAAAACTGTTATGATATTTGTTTGTTATCCTCTTCTTACTATTTTACTCTTTGATATTCATTTATCAAGGTAGTTATTCAAACAATTAATCATTTTCTATTGTGTTATACGTAGTATATCTGTTTCGACATTGCTTGAAAAATTGCTGTGTCTAGAAAGGGAACGTTACCTTTTTTTCCTTTTAAAGGTATTAACTGTAACAAAAATCCATGTGACTCAACAAACATAAGTTACTTTGAATTAATAGATTTAATAAATCTGCAAAAACATCATATTATTGATAAGTATGCTACATAAGTTAACGAGAGCACACATTGAACCTTTTGCACTATTCCTTATTTCATGCAGTTTGCTTTTCATCTGATTTTTACTGGTTTTTTAACGGCAGATAAATTCAGTTAACCGTCCATACACTAATACCAAACATATGCATATAATAAGATTGTCTTAAAAGGAGAAAACAGATCTGATGTTCATTTAATGTTTTGTTTAACGTTTTAATACTAAAAGCTTCCGATTCAAATATCAGCTTTGAATTTTTATCAACGTTCAGTAAATTTATTGGTAATCTTGTTAATAAAATCTACAATACCATTAGTTGTTTCGTACTTGTGCAACTTATTCACCTTTTTATTTCACTATTATTTTACAGCTTGTTCCAAGGTCGGCTAAAGATATTTCAAACTAGTTTGCCCGTGTAATGTAAATGTTAATAAGACCATAATCTCAAATATAAATGTACCATGGTCAAGGGTAAGTCATTTTCCTTTTAAGTTTACAAAATCTTAATTTAAAAGCATGCATTAGCCTGAGTTAATGACATAACCTATTGTCAATGCTTACCATTTAAGATTTATTGCGTAATTTTACTTTTAAAGTTGTGTCATAGAATGTGTTTATGCACTTATGTCATCAAAAAATTAAAACATTCAAAAACAATGTTGAAAGGAAGAATACCTATTCATGTCTGGAATCTGGCATGCATAACATTCGAATTTTTATGTATAAAGTACGTATGAATTTGTATTAAATCTAAGGAGCAATTTTTTCCGACCATGAGCCACACTATTTTCTGTCTAAAATGAAGCTTACTGCACAAAATGATGCAAATATCATATCTTAAATCCTATTTAAGAGCAAACCAAACGAGTCCACTCAATGAAAATCTGTCAGGTTCGTGCCTTTGCGTTTGCACAATAACTCAGCAACTCTGTGTTGGTAATTTTATTAAAATACAAATTAAATGAACTTAGATATAGTAAACAATAAATGGTAGTTTAGGAGAGAATATATATTTCGCCAATTTTTATATCTTAAAAAAATATCGTACAACATTTGGCATTTAACAAGAATATAACTCCAGAGTTTACTTTTTATGACTTCAATTTCGAAACAATAAGTTAAAATAAAGAGAAATTGAAAACATTTGTATGAAAGTTTGTCTTTTCAAACTCAATTCTTCGACATGTATCTCAATATTCCAAGATGTTGGTCACCTTTATTGCCTTCCCAACATTTTGAATAACATTGGAATTCCATTATGTACATGTAGTTGTTTACCATTTGATGTTTCAAAAACCAAGAGGATAAACATTAGATAGCCCGGATTATAATCATAATGTGAACAAGTTAGTAAAACGTGAAGTTAATCATTGTTTTCAACGTTTCTTATTGTTGCTATCCAGACGCCACCGGTGAAGCTCCGAAAAAAACAACAACAAAGACAGAGACAGCAGCCTCCAATGGTCATAAAGACACCAATCACGATTCCGGCAATGACACCAGTGCTTCTGTAAAAGAAACAAATATACGAGTAACTTAAATGACCAATAGTTGGTGATGCATTACCCCTTTCATACAAATACAAACGTAACAATTCTTTGGAATGTTTTGTGTTTGGTAAGGTAATTTTTGGTAACGTCAAATATATTGAAATATATTCAAAATCTTAATAACAGCTAGTTAAAATGAGCAAAAATAAGAAATAATATATAATATATTAATAATACAACAAATACATGAAGTTTTAAATTGTTTACAAACTTACAACGTTTGTGGTGCTTCAGTGGTGGTGTAATATGCTTGACAGATACATGCTCCAACTGTAAGTAAAGTATTTTAAAAAGCTTACCAATGACAACAACTTGATCTAATGGGTTGGATCACGTCAAGATTCAAGGTGCGGATCATCAGACGAGAGGAGAAGCATCGAGTTTGATCTGATGACTCGCGTATGACCAGGAGACAACGACTATTTGGATCAAGTGAATATTATTAATTTTGATGAAAAAATTATTGTATATACTTCCTTTGAAATGTAAATATAACAAAATTATGTTTGTTTAATATTTAAAAAGTTCTATTTTGTTCACCGTTTAAGAAAAATACAAAGGCCTATAACGCGCTAAAATATTCTGTAGTGCGTCATATTATTTTTCTGCAAAGTGTGGTGATACTGATTCTGAAAACCTTAGAATGGTAACCGAAAATCAGATCACAATTTTAAAATTATCAGTGTCAAGAAAGGAGAATTGATGTAATTATAATAAAAACAATTGACATAAATTCAAGACGATGTGTTTGTACAACTGTTAAACAAATAGTGTACACATGAAAAAGTAAATAATTTTAATACTGCAACTTCACAAATTAATGAATATTAAAACCATAAACTTAAGGTAAGAAGCTTTACTGTCAAAGTCGTTATATTTCAAAATTAAATCGGTTTAAAGACGGGAAAACCGTAAATATGATAAATTAATTGTAATAAAAAACATATTTTCATTTTTCAGTTTCTTTGCCTGTGACGACGCTGCGTATCGAATTTGTACTATACAGTCCAAAAATGTGGGGCGCAAGTGAATGTTGCTTATTTATATTCGTGCAATTGCTCAACATTACGTAAATATAGATTATGAAAAGTCATTCTTTGAATATCATAAGGTGTTCTTTTGGTCATGGTGTGATCAAATCTATGCCCTTCGGGCTTTATTGGATTTGGTCACGCCTTAAACGAAATTATAATCTCATAATAATCACAAATTGATTTCTTATTCCTTCGATAAAAACTTGTCATTAGGTAAATGTCAGGTATGCAATGTCCTAAATTAAAGTTAACATTTTTTAATGAAAAAATAAAACTGATATTTTATATTAACAGTTATTTACATGTATTTGTTTATCTAAACAATACTCACCTAAAAGATAAAATATACAATGTTTAAGCCTTAAATCCATTTTTAATAATTAATAGATGCGACTTTCTAATACAAAGTATGGATATTCATTTGAAACTTTCGGTCAAAAGCATCAGGCGTTTATGTTTTTAAAGTAATCGCATCCATAGAAAGTCAGAACATTACTTTCGAAGTCTTTATAGATCTTTTCGTGGAAAGGTATAATCGTGCACTGACAGGATTTTCATTTGAATACCAAATATTGTGAAGGAGTTTTAAACTATTAAACGCTAATAAAGAATGGTTTGAACTTAGAGTATTTTGTAGAACATACTTTCTAAAATTTATAACACCATCGAAATAATTTTTAATCACCCCGAAGGCTTGCCAGTACGGTTACTTAATGACAAACAAATAAATAGTGAAACACTTAATGAATATTTTTTGTCAAATAATATTTATCTTGACGATGTTCTCTTTTCTACGTATGTGATAAACAAGCGTTAAACTTTAATTCTTAAAACCTTGAATCACAATTTGGTTACGACAAATCTAGAAAATTGCATGTGGTCAAATGATAAATATCGGTTTTAGTTTATCATGTATTATATAACACTAGTCTAAAGACTGGCGATTCTACCAAAAGGCCCAGCCAAAATGTTGTCATTACATTACAATAGAGTGGTCCTTATCATGCATGTATTTTATTGTGTTGTAATCCTTTATTTTTTCTGTGTGTTACGATTTTATAAATAGGTTTTTGCAAGATTATTGAATGACAGACAGTCACTTTTTAATCTTGAGGACAAGATGTTTTGTTAGTGGGGAAATTTATCATAACGGAAATTTTATAGAAATTGGTTAAAGTACATACGATATATAGTATAGATATCGTATGTTTATTTATGTTCAAGGAGAAATGTGTTATTAAGTCCAGTGATGAGCCTGTCGACGCCGGGTCAGAAATATAAATAAAATGCTACTACTGATCACGGTGCGTCAGATCATTAGTATGCACTTGATCGCATTTACTTATTAGGATAAGCGCACTGTTCGTGCGTAAAAAATGGGGGTGCGGGAAACACAGCTCTTCAGTGATCATTTGGAAGCTGTCTTTCTGCTTCTCTTTTTTTACGGGTAAGATAAATTATAACACTTGCGCGCATTCTCAAAAGTACAGTAAATAGATTCAGAGGGTTAAAGTAACATTTTATTTTCAGAGATTTTTGTAATAAATATAAATGTTGATAAATTCCACTGTTATTAATATTGATATTTATTGTCAGAATGTCATATTAAATTGTTACATCTAAATAAAAGAGTAGTCATCGATATCTGGAAGCTCTCTTTCTGTCTCCTCTTTTTATACAGATTGGGACACGGTCTACTCCCCATGTAGAGGAGGAGACATTCCAGAAACACCTTGGCTAGGGCACCCGCCAGGTGTGGGCATGTTGGAACAAAGATCTCGAGGATCTATATAAATTAAATATCATAGCACTCCATATAACCCCTAGAAACGTTTATAAAATAGTACTGAAGGCGTTATGATAAATATATAGGGAAAAAAGCATATCATGCAGGAGAAATTTGGCAATTTCTTTTTAATTTCAAGCAATTACCGGTATTACGGGATATGAGTATGACGTCCTGAAAGTCAGTTCAATACAGACTCACTTGCTGAAGTTGGTTAATGAAAATTTCCGGAGAGCTATTAAAATACAGCTATACAGCCACTTATGTTTACCATTAAGCAGCTACTTAAAGCCCCGGTTTTTCTCTCATGGGAGAACTTTTTTATCAGGGTCTCCTGTCAACAAAGGTTACAATCCAGTCAGATTTATGACTCTCTAGTGATGCTCTGCGTAAAAAGCTACAGCATTACTGAATGAAATAACAAGAACACGTGTAGAAGGTGCGTTGAAATTCATTCCCACCTGTGTCCAAGGAACTAAACACTGTGTGGGTCTGGATACCTTTATCTTACTACATTGTAATTTTAAAACACACTCGGGCATTACTTGGCGTCAGTGGTATACAATATTTGGTCTTCCTTCTCCAAGTCTTTCTTTTTTTTTATATTGCTCTTCGTCCCGGCCTCCAAGATTACTAATGCACTTTCAGAGTCAAAACAGACAAATATTCCAATACACTGGAGCTCATCACCACCACTAAAGGATAACTTTCTTGTTAATTTTAGAAGTATGAAGTATGAACAGTTTTGCGATTTTTCTGTAATTGGAAAACCTCCAAGAGATTTCGAGAACGTTTTTACACACAATATGCTGAGTGTGTGAAAGACACTTTGAATTCTTCCACTGAAAATGCTTTGGAAGAGGAAATTTGTTGGACAATGGAGAACAGTCTGTTGACATACTGACAGATGCAAAACATGCATGTAGAAAAAACAGCTTCCACACAGATATAACAGCATTAGGACAAACTACTCATAAAGTAATAAGCTACCAACATATTACCAAAGAAGAGGAACCCTGCTCTCAGAAACATGAACTTGTAGGTACCAGAAAAAAATATGACGAATTTGACAGCAAAAATATAAAACAAAGTCCATTCGCAAGACAGAAATTCCTCTGTAAGCAAATTTATAACCACAGAAAATCCAGAAACTTGGGACTCGTATGACACTTGGCTTGGCATGCAGCAAAAGAAGTCCGAAGGGTGATGTAAAAAAATTCTAAAGCTTCTTAAAAGAATATTGGTCAGGCATAGCATCCTCAACTTGCAGACGAAACAGCTGAAGTAAATACTCATTTTTACTGGGCTATGAAAAATTCAAATGGAAATGAAGAGATACAGTGCGTTTTTATTTAGAAAACACCACTGCTCATTACCAGAATTATCATCAAAATGTTCATGCTACCTCTGGATATCAGCAAAATGGATATGTTCCTTCAAGATATATCATTACCGATGAGAATACAAACATTTTGTAAAGTATGCTTTCTGCCGTGACATACATTATATTTAAAGTTTTTATAACAGTTTTTAGCCTATATGGATAAAAGAGTTCATTTCCAATTACAAATGTATAATCTTAGAATTAGACTAGCGATACTTGACTGGAAGGAAAACGTCGACAGACCTGCATCATCAGTGAAAAATGTGGTATGTGCTCGCAATCCAAGACGCAGAACTGCAGTGCGAGTATTGAAACCAAAAACATTTGATTTTGTTGACGTGTTGTGAGCAAAATTCAGCACAAATGCAGAACACCCTAGTTAGCAAAACCTTCAAGGTATTGAAGATGTAATATAATGTTCAGACTCGGAGTCTGAGAGTGATGATGATGACTGAATATTACGTAAATGTGGTTTATTCGCCATTATTTGTATTAATTAATTTGAGTATTAATTAATTTTAGAAATATTACATAAAAAAGTAAGCAATTGGGGTTTACAATATGTTCTTGTCAATATTACACAGTGATATGCCAAAAAAACATAATTACAAAAACATTAACGTACGAGTATACCCTTACTATTACTTCACAACCTTTCATATTTTTTTTTTAAAGTGTGCTTACTTAATTATTTTAAAACTTTTTATACCAGTTTTAGATTGTTTTATTATTTATCTTGCACTTGTACAACAAAATCATTTTGAAATTCAAAATAGTAAAAATACATGTGTAATTAAATTCATTTTTCCGCGAAAAATTGCCAAATCTTTGCAGGTCGTTTAATTCAAACTAATTCAGAAAAATAACAAAGAGAAAAGCTCTCAATATGACAGCAAACAGGGTTTTCTTTTGTGTGAACAGTATCCATATTCCATGATCCATTTATCAATCCTGAATTGATAAATACTACCTAACCAAGAAAAATGGAGACTCTATATGCAATATGTTTGCTAAAATGACTTAGTTCAAAGGTTGTTATTTTTTTTCAAAAAATATCAGAAATCAAATTCCAAGCAATTTGCATACCTCTGATATTATAAAATTGATCTGCAAAAGAACAACTACCTATCTTGAAAACTGAACGAGGATTTATCGTTACAATAAGGGTACCCTTTTGGCAGCCACCCACCCGCGATTTTCACCATTTCAATAACCGGATTTTTCCTCTGGAAAACACTGATATGGATTTTTTAACACGATTACCCTCCATGCTTACATGCCAAACTATATATTTGTTTTATTTATAATCAACACAAAAGTTCATCTCTAGAGAAACAAAGACGCTAATTTTGCCGTGTTTGTGCATTTGCGGTATTTTTGCCACAACGTCTCAAAACAGTGATGAACTGTGCATAGCAAAAACAGTGACAAACTGTGCATAGATACTCAATGTTGAAAAAAAATCATTTTAACTGTTAGAATTAAATATCAGTGAAATACAATGTACATGTATATTTCTTCGGAATCCATGTTTCTTATAATTTAGTCATTAGGTACAGCACAGAATCTTCTCGTATAAATCGACAGTATATCAATGTATAATTTACAATGTATTTACAATCGGTTTTTTTTTCGATCATAACGCCTTCATATGTACTTTTAAATGTAATCATCGTTTAGTGTTGAAACATTCTCTTGATGTTAAAAACTGCAATGCCAGTCATTACAAGTATTATTTTTTAAAAGAGATGACTGGTGATGGCTATATGTAGACTGTCTTGATCTTCCTAAGAAGAAGAACTCAAAATAAAGACACCGGATTATATTTAAACCCAAAGGATAAAAGTTATATATATTTATTTGATACATGATTGTTTATAGCTTACAAAGTATATCTATTTATTTAGGACACATTAGTAATAGCTAATTTTTTTAACCATTCGGCCTCCTCAAGTTAAAGTAGACACAACCAGACTCTGTTAAGTTCAAATATCAATCATTTTTCTCATTAACAAAGTTTTATAAAGAAGGCTGTTTTCACCAATTCTTTCATTGCGTTAACCAGACGATACTTGTGAAGCCCCAAGACAACAACAACAAAAACAGACACAACAACCGCCGATGGTCATCATTACGCCGATCACAATTCCTGCTATGACTCCACTGCTTCTGTAAACAAAAAATAAAAAACATTTGTGACATAACGCTAAGTGGCCTATGACTTGTGTGTACAAATAACTGCTATATGTTTGTGGTATGGCTGTAACGTATAAATTTAATTTTATTTATTGAAATCTTTTTAACTCTCATTGGAGTAGTAAATTTTAGATACACGTATCTGGATTGTGTAGAAACGATACGCATTGTATTTTCGCAAAAGATAGCATCCATCAAATATATAAAAGTGAAACATTATCGATACTTTTAGCTTTCCTTAGGTAACAAATAATCAACTTACAACGTTTGGGGAGCTGCAGTGGTAGTAGTTTAATAAGCTTGACAGATACATGCTCCAACTGTGTAAATAGGAAACAAATAAAAGACCTGATATATATAACACTAGAAGAAATCACATGTAATCATTTTTTTTCTTCTATAATTAATAATTTAATGATAAATTATAGTCAGTCCCAAGTTATTGCTTCCATCACTTTTTGATGATTTTTAATAAAAATACACACACCTGTAAAAGAAAGAAGTACAAATGAAATCGATGAAATAGAAAATATCCAAGATAACTTCATTGACAAATTATCCCTTTTCACTCATAAAAGTTTACAGGAATGAAAACAAATTTCTTACGGAGATCTATAATGGGAAATGTTTACATCTTTTCTCCATTGGGAAGTAATCGGGACACCTCGCGCAATTTTTCAACGTTATCATCCGGGCTTATTAATGGCTGACGCAATGCAATTCACGTAGACTTTCTATTTTTGGATGTGTATTGAAACCTGAAGCGGTAGAGGGGGCGTTTCAAAACAGATAATCTGGACATTTTTCATATTAGTGGATGAATGTAGTTTGAGCATAAAGGTATTTATTATTATCGAAATATCAAGCGAAAGTGGTGGAAGCAAAAACCTGGGACAGAGTATAATAAATAACAGGAATTGGAAACTACCAGTCACTGTGTGCATAGAATAAAGAATATAAGATACTAATGATAACAGGAATACAGCTTGGTATGTAAATGACTAAGAAACCTAGTACCAAATGTTTATGCAAGTAAATTGTATAATTACGTCCCCAGCCATAGCGATTGGTTAAGATAAAGAACAATCTATAAATCATAAAATAACTAACTAAAGTACAAAAGTGATAGTGAGTAATATATGTTTTGTTTACATATATAATGCATGTCTCCAGCTCGTTTGATTGATTTAGAGAAAGAACAATTTAATTTTAAAGATTTATATACAGGATGAATTGAACTTTTAAAACATTTTGCCATTTGCATTCTGCATAAATGTTGAAATGAATATCTTAACGCAATGTCCTAGGATTATTTGCAGCATTTCAAAAGTTATTTATGGTAATATATGTGTTGCAGAGTTGAACATTACTTTATACAGGCAAAATGATCGCTACACTTGACGACACGCAGCTAATAAAAAAATGATTTGGAAATTTTCTGAATAAAAGTTTATTATTATTTAACCACTAGAAAAATTAAAAATAAAACAACGTTCATACAAAATTCCAATTTTGATTTATTTTCAAGTTTTACATGTATTTCGCAGAATTACAAAATTTGATATTAACCTATATCCAAATTATTAATATATTTATCAAAAATACTTACCTAAAAGAAAAAATATATAATATGCGATCTTAAAATCCATTTTGTTTCAAACATCAAATAATACTTGTTCCTCGAAGATCATGTACAGCTGTTGTGGTTTTCTTTCTTAAAGTATGACTTGAAGGCAACCGCATCCAAGGAAACTGAAGGCGGAAGCAAAAACATTGTTTTCCAGTTACTCAAAAACATTATTGAAACTGCATGTTTATAATACAGTAAAAACAATTTCTTTTTCATAATAATAAACAAGTCTACCTTTTCGATCAAACTTATGAATAAATGTATAGATTCCTTATCAAGTCCATAAATCTAGTTTGAAATTTGAATTTAAAATGCATTTCATAAAAGGTGTCCCACCAAAAGTGCAAAACATATCTTGTTCTGCCGCATGTTATAAAGAATATAGGGCGTATGAATATCAATTTTATGTTAAGTGATTTTAATTGAATGGCAACTAAAGCGCTTTTGTTACCCCCATGTCGTCCTTGTAATCGTGCTTAAACGGGAATATTTCTACTATAATAGAATACATAACGTGACATTATTAAACAAAAAAATATTAATGAAAACCTGGTGTTACTGAAGTTAGGGATTGTTAAGTATAAACGCTTTCATTTTCTGCAAGTCAGTTTTGAAGTATTTTTGTAAATTTGAAAAAAGATCAACTTGATTCATATTTATGAAGACCTTGTTCCGTATGGAGATTCACTTTAAATCAATGTATCTTATAATTGCATAGGGCACAAAAATAAAATACCACATCTTAGGATTATCAGTAATGTTTTGATATAACATTTATAAAATGATCAAATATGGTCAACGTGATCAATAATTTCATTCCATTTCTCTTCCATCTTAACCGAATCAAATCAATCCAACGTACTCGGTCAATGCAAAATACTCAAAGAATGATTTCTTATTTCTTCCGTTTAATCACTGAAGAAGGAATATTTCTTTCAGTATTATGAGGTCATAGTTTTGGTAGGGCCGAGGTCAGATCCAATGAAGACCAAAAGAGTTTTATGATTCATTATCAATCGGTCGGGTTTCGAGTGGTCAAAAACTAGTTAGAACTGGATTGTGTTTTATTCATATTAGTGTTTGTAAAGCTGTTAATTACAATCAATTGTTGTGCCATTTTTGTCAATAAATTAATACATAAAACGTTTCTTGCAGTTGGTGACTAGAGTTCTTATAATAATCAGAGACAGATAGATTTAGTTTGTATCATATCATCATACATATAAACATGTTTCTGGAAAACTGTGAAAACATCATATATGGTATGACTAATAACCAGACCCTCAGAAGATGCGGAGTAGTGTAATAAGCAGAAACCGCCAAGAACCTAAGGTGTTATCTATCAAGCGCGTTATTTAAAAAAAAGTGGAGTTCCACTTCAGTAAATGTATTTAATCCTTGATCTTTAAGTACCATTACTTTGCACGTACTACATTGGATGATTCAATATTAAATGATGATAATTCAATAGACATAGTGTTGAAACCTTGAATGAATATGATACCAGGAAAAAAAGAAAGCTCAGAAGATAATTTTAAATGTTTTTGTTTAATTATATATGAAACATTACTTTAGTTCAGTTTTTACAGTACTGCTTTGTTTTTGTAAAAAAAAATCTTTATCTAGATAGAAAAATTCAACTAATTTTTGTTAAAATATTTCCTACAATATAAGACCTTTGGGTCACGTTATAATTATAACTTTACGAAATATTACTATATCTACATTTACAAGAATTTTTCCTTTAATTTCAACGGAAACATTCGGTTATTGAAATGGTGAAAATGGCGGGGGTGCGGCTACCAAAAGGGTTCCCTTATTTTACGGATAACTCCTCCTACAGTTAGATTTTAGAAAGTTGTTCTTTTGCAGATCAATTGTACATATATCAGAGGTGTGCATATTGCTAGGATTTTGATTTCTGAAAAAAAAGTACCAGCTTTTGAAATTAGTCATTCTTTGGCAAAATATTGCATAAAGGGTACCCTCATTGTACGGATAACCCTTCTTATAGTTTTCAAGATAGGAAGTATTTCTTTTGCAGATCAATTGTACATATATAAGAGGGGTGCATATTGCTAGGATATTGATTTCTAATAATTTATGAAAAAATACCAGCTTTTGAACTTAGTCATTTTTGGCAAAATATTGCTTACAGGGTACTCCATTTCACTGGATACGGTAGGCAGTGTTTATTAACTCGGGGTTGACAGGGATTATGGATACAATTCACATTAACGAAAACCCGGTTTGCTGTCTCATTGACAGCTTTTCACTTGTTCATCAGTTTTTATCAACCATGTTAGACATTCAAACATTTGGTACGTTTCCTTAATCCTTTCAAACTGCAATGCTTAAATAGCAAATAATAATTTAATTGTTGATAGAACACAAGAGCTCTCATCCTTTTTGGCAGTATCAAATTGCCTAATTATATCCCAATAAGATTAAATGAATAAGAAGTTTCATTGTTACAGAAAAGAAAACTGGACTTCTACTTCTCGATTTTTTAAATACTTGTTTCTTGTTGTAACTGTTTGTATAAAATGTAACTCATAGATGGGTCTAAATCAAAAATGGCATGTTATTCATGTATGGATCCATTAACGTAAGTTGTAAAAAAGGCCAACAGACATATTGTCAAATTTATGAATTTAGTATACATCACTCTTAATTCATTATGGTGCTTCTTTGAGCTCTGGATTTTGTAACTAAATTGCTTTTAAATATGTTTTAAGTATTGGTTCTCGATATCATTTATTTTATTTTACAAAATGTACAGAAGGAAAAAGATACGAGGTACAATTAGAAAGGCAATACAGTTTCATCAATCGCATATCAATAAAGAAAATGTTAGGAAATTAAGCACCATTAAAACATTGTCATGATCAATTATGAATAATGTTGTACTTATATTTCAATCAATAAATGATACATGTAGGCATGGTCAAAACATGTCTAAAAATTTTGAACCAAGAATCTGTTTTTCAAAGAATTTTTAGCTTATTTCGGATAGCGACTTTCGGCAAAAGTTTTGTTTTATAGTAGGAAATAATGTTTGATTTGATATAACGATAAAGAAGTCAACAGTTAATTGTGTGCCGAATTATTGATCGATGTTTTCGGCTTCGGTAACAGCTTTATCCTGATGAGGAACCAACAGATGAACTCCCACCAGAAATACAACAACAGCAAACACCAATAGTCAGGAAAACACCAAGCACGATTCCGGAAATAACTCCAGCGCTTCTAGAATAAAAAGGTGAATATAAGTGACGTATTTCTTAAATGATTGTTAAGATAATTTAAAATTTATGTAAAGTAAGATTATATAAGATATTCTTTATTTCCTCCAAATTGCGTATACAAACTATAAACTTATGATAAACATCTAACGAAACATATTTATAAAGTATTTGTGTAGAAATTACTATGATGGGAAGTTATATAAATTACGACAGTCTCTAACTAAGAAACCTTTGTTTTATTAACCATAAGAAGAACAATTAATAAAGCATGTTTCCGTATGGTTAAAAAATAAGGCAATATATTTTCAAATCTTGTTTCATTTACACAGTCATCACGGATAAACGTTGAAATTCTTGATTTTGTTTTTAAAACATAACATATTTGTTGACATCAAATACTTCTATATTGTTAAAGCATATAATCTCTGCCTTTTTAAAAGGGTTAAACAGCTTATGTTAATGTACTTATGTTGCGTGCGCACTAGTGCATGTGCTTATGTTTGTTACAGCTTACATATTTGGGTTGATTAGGTCACCTTTATCTAGCACGTACCCTCCAATCCATGACACTCATGTATAGGTTATAGCGGTCTTTCATTTTTATCACATTGATACACACATGACAAAACACAACACAAACACAAATCTATCATATGTAATTATAAAGGATAAAGTAACTGACATCACCTGATTACAAATACTAAATGTATATCAAAAATAAATTAATCAAACAAAACTCATTAAAGTTATTTTGTAAAGTTTTTAGATAATGTTCATTGGAAAAGTAATTAAAAATTATAAAAATAAAAGTAGCTTCACATCATTACAAACAGCAAATGTTATTGTTGATAACCATATCCATACATCTACCTATAAAATTCAATCATAAGTCCAATAAATGTAGAACCAGTTTAATGAAAGAAATTAGTCGATGCATGTTGAATTGGTGATTTCTTTATAAAAACAAATTACCACTTTACTTACAATGTTGGCTCAGCCGTTTCTCGAGCAGGGACATTATCATAGTACGATTGGCATGTACATGCTCCAACTGTAAACAAAAAAGTCCACTTGTTAATTCATAATATGATCATTTTTACTTTTATTGTTTGCAGTGTTAAACCGCGAAAATATATGTACTACTCACATAAGACTGAGCATTGCAAAATTAATCGTTTAAGATTTTCTCTCTCTCTCTCTCTCTCTCTCTCTCTCTCTCTCTCTCTCTCTCTCTCTCTCTCTCTCTATATATATATATATACACAGACGGTATATATAATACATCCATAAGAAAATAACATTATATGACACTTATTTTCTTTAATTATGATTCTATCATAATGATTATATTTCATGTTTTGCATTTTAATTTGCAGTTTAAAAAAAAAATTCACGCAGTAGCAGAAAAGCTTGAAAATTCGGACAAAGAAAATGCAAAAGCAGTGGGAGAAATCAGCATTCATGGTATGGTGTTAATTTTATTGACTATGATTGGTTTTAAAGTAATGATCATTGACTGCTCAGTGGTGTATATAAATACAACATGGCAAGAAAAGCTGTCAGCATATTCCCCAGCTTTATACGTATATAGATCCCAGTCCAGCAAATTTACTGCTATACATTTGCTAAATGTATTTCCACTTTTCCTACAACAAGTATTATTGAAAGGAAGAAATATTCTACACATTTTGAAAAAGAAAGCATCAAGTGATATGAGTGTAGTAGATATTTTTGTCAAAAGTGTAATATATAATAGATTTAATTTATGATATATGAGTATATTTAGTTTACAATGTCGTTAATTATTAAACTTTGTTTTCATCAGTGACAGAACATTCAGGATGTAAAAAGAAGAAGCACAACAAAGAAGGTACATGCTAACTTAAACATAGTTTATAAACAATACATTAATTCAGCTATGTGCCTATAAAATAAATGCATGTAGATTCATTTCACACAACTAATGAATATATGAACAAATAAAGAAATCATGTGTTTATCATACATAGAAACATATAAATGATCTTTAATTATTTTCAACAATTACTTTATAAATTTGCAAATAGTTGATAGACACTGAGATAATTGAATACATATTATATATATGTATGCATAGATCAATATCATTTTTGCTCTGCTTTTCTATTACACTAATATGTTAAAATAATTTGATGGAGAATGAATCCCAGAGAAGATGTTTAGAAGAACTGGAAAGAGAAAACATAACTCTCGATAACCAAGACAGCAGGGAGAGATTGCTAAAATTAGAGTAGAGAGAGAAGTTTTAGTTTTGAAGAAGGATGTCTTTACTCTACAAAAGCAGAAAATATTCTTTTTTTAAATTCAGACAGTATTCCCATGTCTAGTGGAACAGTTGTCATCACTGCCTAAATGTTAATGACAATTTACACGTTGTAATTGGAGAGAGAGAAAGAGAGGAGTAAGAGAAAAGAGGAGTAAGAGAAAGAAAAAAGAAAAGAGGAGAGAGAGATTAAAATGATGTTACTTATCAAAAATAAATTACTAGTATCAGATAATCAAACTTCAATAGCCTATAGTTATTATGCATTATGGTACATAGCCTTAAAGTGGCTCAGAAAAATCCATTGGTGGTGGCAGCTCTCTTCAAGACTCAATCATTCCAGGCAGATGCTGCATGGTCCTGCAGGAGCTGAGACTAGCAGTCCCTGATGTTAAGGTCGCAAACGTTGTAACTGACTTAAGTGTCCTGTCTGTCTATGGCGGTGTTGTGTAGGATACATGTTGCAGTTGTGTATTCTACTAGTTGTTCTGGACATGTGCTTAGTCCAAAATGAAGCGATTGGAACTTTCTCTTCAATATTCAAAAAGTCTATTGCTAGATAGGGGTCATCAAATATCTGGTAAGGGGGTAGCCAAAGTCACCCAGTAATAGACCATTATGCATATCTAGATTTTAACAATATTTTGAACTTTAAATTTGTAAACACTTGATGAAATGTAATATGAATCAAATATTGTATTTATAAGTACTGGTTCATGTACGTAGTTGCGTGTTTTTTTAGAATGGTTAAATACGTAAATTTCATTAGGAATTTGAATGCATTATTGCTGAGGTGAAGTATTAAAACACCATGCAATTACCATTTTTAAACTGCTGACAAAAAGATGATGATCTCCAACTTCTTGAGTCATGGCAGGAGCCTGGCCATCTGGCACAAAAGGAGGTTATTCTAAAGTTAGGGTCACTCACCATCTACATGTACAAAAGTATTGTTTTATGTAGGTTAATGTGAATACAATGCAAACATTTTTGAGTACGGTACGTTTTATAATGTTAACCAAATTCTGACATTCTGATTTTCTGTATTATGTTGATAAACACTTGTACAACATATTTAATTCAATTTTTATACATACTTTTCAACATCTGATTTTTTTATTACGGTATTTCTATAATGTTAAACAAAGCCTGACATTCTGATTTTCTGTATTATGATGATAAACATACGAAAGCCGAGAAGGATCATTCGAGATTCGAGATTCAAAATACGAGATTCGAAATACGAGATTCGAGATTCGAAATTCAAGATTCAATATCTGAATTAACCAATCAAATCATGGATCTGAAACCTGTATCCTAGCAACATCAAACTGTTCTAAATAAAGATCATTCGTACATGCTCTTTCCTACAAATAAATGTCTTAATAGCTCTTAATAAATGCTATGTTCACTTCTCCCTACCTAACTAAATAATTATGTGTATTTTCTTTTACACAGAATATCTAAGTAGACTAGTAATAATGCAGTGTGCTTCGCGGATCTAAGTGATTTTGTTTGCCCCGGTGCATTTCCACCTGATGCGTTTGAACCCTGGGGTATTTCACCACCAGTAATAGTTTAAAACCCGGGTTTATTCACCCCTTTTGTGTAAAAATGCGGTTATGGTAGAGAACTTCATAAGCGTAGCTAATTTTTTCTGTAGGGGGTCCTAGGCCAATTTTTAAAAAATTTACTATGTAAATTTAATAAGCTCCAATTTTCCCGAGGAGGGGGTCCAGATCCCCTGACCCCCTCCTTTCTAGATCCCCGCATGAAGATTAGTACATGTATCTAAATAATCTAAATATAAATAATCTGCCCTGTTTCACTAATAAATATAAGCATTACTTATCGTTTTTATGTATGCATACAGTGATACTCTAGTACTATGATTATAAACAAATCATTGAGATATTATCACATTATACGGAATTATTAATAAATACAATTTTTTTTCCTTTTCCTCAGTAAACAACTTATTATGAGTCTTACTTTTGGAATTGTTTTCAATATAGAAGGATACCTACTCTCTACAATTAAAGGTAGGGATGATAGGATTCCAATTTTTAAAAATTTGATTGTGCATGAATATTTCAAAATTAATTGTTGTACATGTATTTTGTTATAATTCATTCATTGATATATCAAAAAGAAAGAATAAAAGCATATGTTTCACAGCCAAGTTAAGTTTCTCTGTAGTTTCCTACCCCCCCCCCCCCCCCCCCGCACCAAAATTGACAATAATTACATATAAGTCATACAAATGTTTACTTTTTTTGTAAGTAAATCTCTAAAGATGTAAATAAGCACTGCAAACAAAGATGTGTGTATATAATATACTACTACATTACACTTAGCCAGATAAAATGTAATCGGGATGAAGCTACAAGGGGTGAGTGGTGCAAATTTACCAATTTGTCGCCATACACACAGAACACCAAATAAAGAAACTGTGAGTGGTGTGTGGAATGCATAAAAGATGGCGGCAAATTATCTCAAATAATCAGTGCAAAAACCAACAAATAGACTGTTATTTGTTACATATCCTGCAAAAACATTGATAAAAAATGTTATCGTCCCATAACATAGCCGATTAAGTTAATGTGTACATATGGTCAACGTACATGTAATTCTAATATACAAAAAGGCTGACGTATCAGGCGGGGATCCAGAAAATTAAATTTCAAAAATGATCGGTTGAATTACATTAAATGCTTTGAAAATTGTTTTAAACTATCGCACGGGTCAAAATGCATGATAGAAGCTATGTACAGTGTAATTTGAAACTTTCATTTTATATCAATATTTAGTATTACCTACTATAACAAATGAGAGTATAGCACAACTGCCACAAGCAATACATGTCCTTTACCGGTACCACCTCCCTCCCCATAAAAAATGAAACAATTGTCGTTTTATTTGCTAAAATGTGTGTGGTTAAAGATTTTTCTAAAGGACATACCCGATTAGAATTGAAAAAGAGTCATACGTTTAAAACTAATTTTGTCAAATTTTTTAGATTCATTTGGTTATATTTTGGTCCATTTGGGTAAATAGATGCACCAGCGCAGCTCTTTTTTATATATAATCAGGCCATAAATTCAAAATATTTTCAAAAATTAATAGCTTTAAATCCAGTGGATGAAAAAAAGGAAAGCAAGTCGAACTCGATGAGTGCTAATACCTGTGTTGAATGAATGGTACAGTAGGATATGCGCAACAAAGTCCCGTCTACTCTTTCCTACCCTATATTTATTGGAATATTAAATCCGATTATAAGAGTCAAATTAAAAAGTACGGATATGTACCTGTTTATCAAAAGTAAAACTACTCATAATTAATCTACAGTGCATCGTTTATATGGAGCTACACAGAAAGTTTTATATTAATTTGCCGAGCCAAATAACAAAAACCTGGAAAACGAAGAGAAAACAAAGTGGGGACAGAATAACTGGCAAACTAATTAGGACTTTATAGCCCACCCACCCCCCCCCCCCCCCTCCTGAAATGTATATACTGAAAACAGATTATTGGAGTACAACATCCGCACACAATTTAAAGAAAATTTCATGGTTTTTTTTATCATTTTCGCTAGCTAATGTAAGACATCACAAATACCCCAAACCCCCTCACGGAAAAGAAAATGCTAGGTGATGAGAGAGAGAGAGAGAGAGAGAGAGAGAGAGAGAGAGAGAGAGAGAGTCTATGTAAATCACAGGTGCGCTATCACCGTTAAAATTAAAGCTTGCTAGTTGGTCTGCCCTACCCTAGCTACCTCCTCTCTTTTCTCCTTTTAGAGGCTTAATTATTGTCTATATATGCTTGTAACAAATCAAATCAATTTCAAATTCTAAATCAAAACTGAATTTGACACTACAAAACTCTCTCTGTGTCTGTCTGTCTCTCTCTCTCTCTCTCTCATATCGACAATGGCATTGCCATACCCTACAATACACTATTCTTATCTGGATTTTTGTCTTTGAGGTTGTAAATCATTATATCTTCTATGGTTTAAAACTTTATCATAACCTATATTTTGACATGTCGATTATTTCATTGAGTTTCGTTTCATAGGTAAAACATTTAGATTAAACAGATCTTTCTTCGCAAGCCGATTTTTACACAGTTGGGGCGAATACACTTCGGGTTAAAATTGTTCGGGGGGAAATACATACAGGGCAAACAAAACCACTTAGATTTGCAAAGCCAACAGTGTTATTTTTAATTTAATTGTTTATACTGTGTGGGGTTAATTCATCAATGTTAATTTAAGCATTTAATAACCACTATATAAGAGCTATTAAGACATTTATTTGTAGGAAAGAGCATGTACGAATGATCTTTATTTAGAACAGTTTGATGTTGCTAGGATACAGGTTTCAGATCCATGATTTGATTGGTTAAATTAGATATTGAATCTCGAATTTCGAATCTCGAATCTCGTACGCAGTACAGTTAAGGCGGTCAATAAAAATATGGGCAAATTTCTGTGATGAATACACGTATACTTTAGTTAAACTGGCATGTCCTTTTTAAAATCAATAACAGTCACTCAAATGCAATATATTTCTAAAATATATATATAACAGTACAATATTTTATGTTCATAGTGGTCACGTGATATGGCAGTCGCATGGTAAAAGCAGATGTATTTGTGGTTTGGAGGTCATTTAAAAAATTCAATATTGCAAGGGCATAATCATGTCAAAATTCACAACTGAATTATGAAATAACTTGATGTTATATCGTAGATTTTGAAAAACGGTGCGATCTTTTTAAGATAAGAATATTTGTTAGTAGAAACCGTTATTTTTTAATGCATATGTTGAATAATTTTGAAGGTCACAGGGTTAATTTCATTAAAAAATAATTAATTTGTAAGATTTTACAAGGATCGTAGAAGTTTTTAAGTTACATAGCATATTTCAAATTCACATGTAAAAGTTTGTCGGGATCAGGTAAGTGTATGCCCTTGCAATTAAGTGATTTATTTAGGTACTCAGATTTTAGATATACGATATTTTATACAAAACCGAGGTGGCTTCTTTATACGATGCATACTTTTAACAAAATGAAAATAAGACTATATAGGTAGCATTCTACTAATAATAATTTTAAACAAAATATTCATTTATACTTTTCCGTTAATGTATGACATTTATTTTTCTTCGCTATAAAACTGCACGATAGCCTTCAATGATTTAACTTAATGCGTCATTTTGAAGCATATGACGTCATATTTTGTAGTACAGCGAGAACGACATCTCGCTTATTTTTCAGTGTGTACGATATAACGGACATCAAAATTGTAAGTAATAGCATTTGTTGTTTTTAATTAAAAGATTAGTATAAGTTAATTTTACTAATAAATATATTGATAAGTACTTTCGAGTTTTATAATATACTGTGATGTCATAATGCACATTTCCCGTACTTTTTGTCTGAACGGAGTTTATTGACAGCCTTAACTGTGCTGCGTATTTCGAATCTCGTATTTTGAATCTCGAATCTCGAATGATCCTTCTCGGCTTTCGTATAAACAAACACTTGTACAACATGTTTAATTCAATTTTTATACATATTTTTCAACATCCGATTTCCTCATCAGATTATTATGAACAAATTTATTATTGTATTCATCTTAATAAATAAATTTCGACAGATACAAGTATTAAGCATTAAATTTTACCAATATAAGTTTATGATTTTTACCAATCAAGGTCCTCAGGGACCACATTTAAACATACATTTAAAAAAAGCACTGAACATATAGAGTATGGAATCCTTTTCTGTTAACAAAGTCATCTTCATTTGCAGTTGGTGTGAAATTCTTATTTGTTATCCATCAACACAACCTAGAACTTTAGGAAATCCTAAGGAAAAAGATGTTTATATTTTAAAGTATGTATTATGATACAAGTACACATCATGTAGTGATCCAGCTTAAGATTTGTGATTTGTTTCCATTAATATATTGCAAATTGTAAATGTATTTCAATATGTCGTAAGATTCACAATACTAGTTAACATGCTATATCTATAAAGACACTGACTCCATCCCAGCGTTAACCCTCCAACCTCCCCCCCCCCCCCCCCAAACAAACAACCAAATACAATGCTAAAACCCCAGCGGGATAGATAAAGGTACATGTAAAACCATAAACTTTAAGAAAGATATTCGCTCTTATATACTACATGTAATAACAAAATATTAATAAAATATTATGACATTCATTTGTAATATCTGCATTGACCTAGCATCCCCCTCCCCCACATATAGACTGAAATGATTTTTTTTTATTTCTTTCGCAAATTCACTTTAAAGTGTAAAATCTACTTTATTTCATAATGAAGTGAACTTTGAAAAGGTGAACAAGGGTACTTTAATCATACACATGTCCATACATATTTCGAAAGGGGGTGTTGGTTGAGAGTGGGTTATTTTATGATGTACATTTTATCACAGGGTGGTAGTGGTATGAGTACCCTCATTTTAGTGTGTTGGATATACATGTAATAATTTGTAAACCAATTGACAATGAACATCCTTGATAATCAAACTGACATGTGCAGGAGACTTCGAGTATTTTATATTTAATACACTTCTCTTGGATCTACCACCCATTACTCAGTAAATGCCCTTTGAGGAACTTTTTTGAGTGAAAAAACCCCCCAAAAAGTCAATCATCTTTAGAGATGTGTGAATATGTTTGGTGTCTGCGCAAGCTTTTATCAATGACATTTATGTCTTTACTATTATAAAACACCTTTATTACGGAATGTGAAGAAGTTGAACTCTAACAAGTGTTTACTTTTACAATGTTTATTATGCTTCTCAAGCAGAATTGGTAACTTTCATTTTACGGCGCATTCAACTATAAACTGTGTGTACGATGATTACCTGCAATTCGTTGAAATCCTTCCCTGACCTTACTGGCCATGTCACCCACTGGGAATTTAATCATGTGTGTGAACACTTCAATAGTTGCCCTTGCAGCAGATTTTACCACTCTTCCTGCAGAGGAATCTGACACATTCAAACTGTCCCCAGCAAGTCGCACGTGTACCCCCGTGTCCACGAATCGTAGGAAAAGGAGCACCTGGATCAGCGGCCGATTCCTGACAGTGTCTGTCTGTAGGATGTTGCTGACTCCATCCACGATAAACTGAATGGTTGCTGGGGAAAATCTGTATCTTTGATATACTTCTTCCTCATCAAGACTTTCCAGAGGATTACTCAAGTCTCGAAAAACACGAGGTCGCCTCATTGAAATCGCGTTTTGTCTTCTGCGACGCCGACGCCTGACAATGGCAGCCATTTTGTTTTGCTTAAGAAAATTCTTAAGTCTACTTTTTTGTTGACTCAAATATTTGAGAATAAAACAGAATTTGAAAATTTTATTTTGCTTAACTTGTTTATGGCAGCGGCTGAGTCTGAGAATTGGGGAGTTGAGAATATTCTCAGACTTGAGAATGTTTTGTGGCGGCGGACCTGGTTTCTGTTTACAACAACGACCCCTTAAGACTTCTACTGGAACAGACTCTAAATGGGGCGGACTAGTGGACGACCTGAAGTCAGTACAATACTGTACAACGATCAGTACAGGACATTTGCTCTACACAACAGCATCATCATCTCTCTCTCTCTCTCTCTCTCTCTCTCTCTCTCTCTCACACACACACACACACACACACACACACACACACACACACATACTGTATCACCTAATGTCATTCCAAAAGTTATATGACTTTTTTAGTATAAGGAATAAATTCAGTAGTTAAATCTTCTAAGACAATTAATATAATCGCAGTGTGTTCATAAGAACCGATGACCAAAGTGTCTTTATTGTGATGTATACATATGAATTGAAAGAAGTATGCAATTATGAATCATTAAACATTTAATTTGAGGGGGAAAATTATACATGCACAGTACAAACTTTAAGATAAAAACTGATGATTTTTTAGTACATTCTTTTGCAAAAAAACGTAGTAGATTAACATTAGTGTAAAGTGATAACAAAAATACCTTTATAACTCAATTTATGTATACACAAAAAATATTGTGACAACTTTTGGCTTACATACCAATTATTTTATCAGAAAAAAACAAATGCGAATTTTTTTTTAAAAATCATAATCAAGGTTTGAATAAAACAATAATTTATTGTTATTAAGTGTGAAAAGTTACAAAAACATTCAATTTCCATTCAATATGTAATGTATAAAATACATATGCAGGTAAGATATGAAACAAGAGCAATTTATGAATTAGTAATTTTTTTCTCTCAAAAGAGTATGGACTATTAAACATTATCAATTATCTTCAGATTGATTTATTTATTTACGTTCAATAAAACCTACAATATCTCTACACACATGCAATATTTGAGATTTCTAGGTATGCCCGTAACAATAAAAGAAGGGGCGGGGGGGGAGTGTTGGACCCATCTTCATTTACATAAACGAACATGTTGATAAAAGTTTATATTTTAAAAGAATAAACGAGAATGTGTATGCACCCCCCCCCCCCCCCCCAGAGGATTAGAAATTTACCCCCCCCCCCCCCCCAGAGGATTAGAAATTTAAGGTTTGTCGAAAATTTGGGGTCTGTAAAAAGAAAAACCCTACTCTATCGTTCTTTATTAATCACCACAGCAAGCCCTACCATCCCAATTAAAACGTTATTTGACAACCTTTCGATAGTTTAAGGACAAAGTATATGCTACTCTTACTTAAAAACAAGGTTATAGCGGTTCCTAATTTAAAGAGACTTAGACACGATTTGACTTAAAATTTTCAAATTTTATTTTTCCATTTTCAATGTTTATAATGATAAATATAGAAGTTTATAATGCTATATCAAAATTTGAAAGTCAAATATCAAGTTAAAAGCAAGATACAGGGTTCATAATTCTTTGTCTTGTAAACAAAGCTCGAATATTGTCCTTGTTTACATATTTGTTGTATTGGTGTGAGTTTCAATTACATATGACTTTCTTTTGTTGATAATAGTATTTATGAAGATATTGAATTAGTTTAAATTGTTTTACAAGTCATTTTGTTTAAGAAATGGTAATTCTCTACATTATATTTTTTGTAAACAACCATAAGACTCGAGCTTTGATTACATTTCAATGTATTCTTACCTCTGCATCTCGCTTGTAACTTGACTTGTAACTTGACTTTAACATTCAATATTTTGGTCAATCATTTAAAACGCATCAGTCAACCATTTTATACATAAAAGATAAAAATAAGAATGTTGATCTCAAATCGTGTCTAAGTCCCTTTAAGGAATGCTTCGAGAAATAGACTCTGCATCCCTAGTCCTAAAAAAGCTTAATGACCACGTACATGTATAAGCATATTATACTTTCGATTAGTGTCTCCTAATACATATAATTTTATACATTCAAGGGATCAATTTAGCAAAACATAATGTATTCTTTGAGATATAAAAAAACCCATAAATATAAAAACAAACGATTTTCTTTAATTATTTTCTCAATATGATATCTTTCTAAAACTACGTCAAATTGCTTGAAGTTCAGACATTCGAACTTATCTGATTACTGTTGAAAGCGTTTTCATAAATTAATTTATTATCGTATGATTTACATGTATCTTTACGACGCACACATAATTCTGTACAAATTAACGTCAAGAAGCAATATTTTATTTTTCTTTTAGTTTAAAAAAAACAAATTAAAAGGATTAAAATAAATTCTATAATTTCTACCTGTGCTATACAGGTACAATATAACTGGGGACAAATTTAATCTTTTTTAAAACCGCTTCGCTGTTAAACAATGCAAAAAAAAATTATTTTACGTCGTGTAACATAGATAGAAAATAAATCCATTCCTTAAACAAATATGCTAATCATTACATACAAAAAAATGAAAAAAAAAATACTTACTCAAAATAAAAAATCTAAAAAAGTTCACTTTAAAATTCATTTTGGTTATTGTTCCTTGACGGTGACGATTTTAAGATAAGTTTGCTAAGTTACTTATATCTTTTATATGCAATTAACCTCGAACGTCAATGCATCCAAGGGAACCGAAGAGGAACAAACACAAGTATTTCCAGGTATTCATAGATGATTACCTGGAAAGGTGAAGAGATAAAACGATAGGTCACACATCTCATAAAACAAAACTAGCGACATTGTCGCTTAATACAAAAGTATACTATTACCTGTATTCCAAAAAAAGTAAAATATCAAAAACGTAGTTTTTAAATTTTTCTTTAGGCATGAAAAGTCTTAATATATGAATAAGTGGTCTTGTTGGAAGGATTATTATATACATGTACATAAGATTAGCTTGGTAAAAAAACTTTACACTTCTTTTCTAAACTCGACCGTCAAATGATGGTAGATATTCACTTAGATGTGAACCATAATTAATCTTTCTGATAAGATAAAATTTTGTTAACTTTGTTCATTAATGGTTTCGATTTGAAATAGACAAATACATGTAATTACTATTGTCGTTTTCTGTATTGTGATAGTTTTAATATCTTTAAAATACATATATGTGATGATAATAAAGAGTTATCAAAATCAAAAGTTCAAAGGAAAAAATACGAAACCGGAGCAGAGTAAACACGGACCTTTAATAAAATTAGAGGTAGGATCAGGTTCTATGCATGGGGTAAACGTCCTCTGCTGACCGTTCACACCCGCTGTGTGCTCTTTGTCGTAATCGGGAAAACGGGGGAAAACCCGTAGACATTAGGCGAGTAATTATGATCTAACAATACAAATGAAAAACGCAAAACAATCAACAAATTCCATATCCTGTTGAATATAAGTTCATATTTTAGGCCTGTGTAGAATAATTTTCTGTCGACTTGAACTTTAAGTTCTTGAAGGTTTAGATCAGATAGAAAAATTTAAGTACGACAGTTAGGTTATCAATATAACGGTCACTATAATTAAATTTCTGTTAAAGTTGTGCACACATCTTTTATCACTAGCCCCAGAAAAGGCGCATGCTAGATTCCAAAGTTTTATATTTTTTCTTCAAACACAATAACTTAAACTGTTTATGTAGACATATTCATAAAAGTTGATATATTTATTATAAGAAACAGAATTCAGTTTTGTGAATTCTGAATCTATAATTGATTTTTTTTTTTAACATAGAAACACGTGAAATCGATTTCATTGCATCTGCCTGACAGGCTCGGCAATTTGCATATGACCTCCTTTTAACCAATGAGTGTGGCATATTTTTAGGAATTTAAAAATAACTATAAGTATAGATAATCCTCAGTGAGTCCGACCTTTTTTGCGTCTTAACTAAAATATTGACCCGTCCTAGCAACATAACACTTAAGATAGTGGACATTGCTCCACATTTAGGAGGGTTTGTCTCTTATCAATCGAGATTTAAATTAAATTTCTCCTAAAAAAAGAAAAATTTCCATAACCTGCTAACGCTGAGCATTATTTTCTACAGCTTATCGAACCGAAAGTTAGAATTTACAATAAATTTTTTGACCACCTATTGTCAATTTCTCTAAGAACATCGGGACTTTCAATCAAAATAAGCATCCTTTAACAAATGGGAATCGTCATTTGTAAAGATACAATCATTTTTTTTAAACTCTATTTAAACAGAAGATAACTTTTAAAATTGTGAAAATAAGGGGTTCAAGTGTCTTCAAAATTGCATAATGAATCATGCACCACACATGCATTCTGAAATATTAACAACAAACTTTAAATGAAGTTTTAAAAGAATGTTCAGAACGATCATTGCAGGGTAAAATGCATGTTATTATTGGGTTTTTCGTGAAACATTTAGGATGGACGTTTAACCACTGGGTTGCATTTTTACACGTAGTTCCTTTTTTTTTAAGTTCGACAGTCTTTGCAGTTGGGGTATAATACATTGTCATATGTATAGTCATTTCATGCATATCTTTTACTTTTACACAATATGTATGCTATAATATGCGAAAGTAAGATAAAAGGCCCACTGGTATAATATGTAATAATATGGTATGTTATGAGATTTGAACAAAAACGCCTTCATATACAGAAGAGTTCCAAAAAAATTCAAATTAAAATAATTTGAAATAAAAGTTCACCATTAATCTGCAATGTAAACATCATTCTTTAAAATAAAAGCATTGAATGATGAGTTGATAATGCTTCATACCAAAGTATGTTTGACTAATGAGAATCTAATGATACTGTACACAGAAAAATGTTTGCCCCCGTTTTATTCTCGCACCTCTCGTCCTCGTTGTCAGCGAGTGAATTTGATACTGGGCAAATTGCTATGTTTTCAATCATCTCTCTACAAAAACAACTTTATGAAGGTGAATTCAAGACGGAACGAACCGTTTCAATTAAATAAGGGCAAACATAGCATGGAGCGCAAATAATTCTGTGTACAATAAGATATAAGATTCTAATGCTATGGGATTAAAATTAGTATTATGTAGTATGAAATTTTAATGCTATACTATGCTATGGTAAATGTTGTAAGAGATATGCTTGAACGGACAATGAATCCGTCTTATGTCTACATCTTTTAGAAAGAAATCTTGTTTCATGAATTGAGACAATACTCTTTTTCAGAATCTATTTAATACATGTGCATGTTATAGGTCTAGGAAAGTATATGTTTATAGGAAATACAAAGGTATTAATATATTAGAAATTTTTAGTAAAGGCACAACAACACATTTTTTTTAAATTGAAAAATGTATGTAGTGATTATAAAACGCTAATTTTTAACGGCACTCTGTTGCTTTAACAAAACCATGATAATATCAATTGTTACATGTACGACATATACAAACATCAATAAAATCTCCCACTTAAAACATATAAATATAATCAAAATTAATATGAGGCACAAATGCTTGATAAATGTTGATTTAACCGTCGAATAAGGGGGGCTGTCCAGAGACCACGTTTCCGGTTTACGTCGGCGGGGGCATCGTCTCTGACACAGGAGGGTGTTGATGGATATAACTATATCCTGGATTTATTGGAGCACATGGCTGTATCCAAAACCTTATATATTATACGCCACTGAAAAGGAAAACAAAATTACAATACCTTATATATTATATGCCATTGAAAAGGAAATAAACATCTCGATTTAGACATTTTCAAAAAAAAACATGTTTTCATAATGTATGCACACCCCAGCAGTGAAGATACTGAGGGTGTGAATCAATATCATTAGAAGGGAAAAACAGAATAACTTGGACAGCATAAAAAGTTTTTATCTTCATAATGAATGCATTCATTAATGTGTACATTTCATTAGCAGAAGATAAATTCAATATTTTATTAAATGCTAAATAAGATGAGCATTTTTAAAAAATTGAAGTCTGAAAACGAGTGATGTGTCAATATTGAATAATAAGAAAAACCCGTATTTAAAATGTATTTATTTAGGGTAAAACCTAAATATAAAAAAATCAAAAGCAAAAGTTACCTTTTGAGGGCATGGTTGAAACACCGGGCGGTTTGATTACGGTTCCTGTTGTTCTCTTCTTTCAACAGAAATAACACACAACAGCAATGACTACGCACAGGACAATAAGTCCAACAATGCCCCCAACTGCAGCACCAATTATTGTTTCAACGGGTCTGAAATAAAAATAGAAGCAGTTTTTTAAGATGTATGCTTGGGTTAGTGGTTTGTTTTTGTTATCTAATATGTGTTTACATGTTGTATAAAATATTTAAACCATTGACATTCCGATCAAGCATTTTATAAATACACATATAGTTATACGTTTTTCTCTGTTTGAAATGTTACTTCAACATCATAAAGTAGTTTCTTTAAACGTTTTAAGCACAGACTGGGTGTTGGCTACAGTTCAAAGTGCATGTTTATACCCGCACTTTCTAAAGAAAGTTCGGGTATATTGTTGTTACCCTGTTCCGTCCGTCCGTCCGTCTGTCCGTCAGTCCGTCCGTCCGTCCGTCCGTCCGTCCGTCTGTCACGTTTTACTTTCTCAAACTGCTCTTACATCTTATAAACCAGCAAACTGAACTCTTGGAGTTTGATTTGGGGTATCATGTTGTTTTGTAAAAAAGTTTCAAAAATTCTCTGTTAGTCCTGGGGGTCAAATAATTGGTAAAAAATGACAATTTTTCACAAAAAACCTTCTTCCTCGAACTCCTCCTACATTTTCAAAATTAGACAAATCATCTTTTGGAATATGTTTTAGGGTATCCTATAGATGCGCAATAAGGTTTCGGAATTTTCAATTTTGTCCTGGGGGTCATTTAATGGCTAAAAAATGACGTTTTTTTTACAAAAAAACTGGTTTAAAAAACGTCATTTTTTTTAAGCAGTAGCCAAATGATCTTCTAGAATATGATTGGGGGTGTCATATTGAGGCATGATCAGGTTCCAGAATTTTTTTTTTAATTAAGGGGATCAGTGGGCAACAAAAAATGACGTTTTTTGGCAAAAAAAATATGGTTCCCAGAACTCCTCTTACAACTTTTGGAGTAGCTACATCATCTCTTGGGATATAATTGGGGCTGTCCTATAGATGTGCAATAAGGTTTTAAAAATTTAAATTTCATCCTGGGAGTCAAATAGTAGCAGAAAATTGACGTTTATCACTAAAAAATCAAACATTGATCCAAGAGCTCCTCTTATGATTTAATGGATAGACAATCATATCTTGGGATATGATAGGGACTGTTCTATAGATGTGCAGTAAGGTTTTCAAAATTTAAATTTCATCCAGGGAGTCAAAATGTAGCAGAAAATTGACGTTTATCACTTAAAAAAAAACATAGATCCTAGAACTCCTTTTATGATTTAATGGATAGACACATCATATCTTGGGATATGAAAGGAACTGTTCCATAGATGTGCATTACGGTTTTGAAAAATTAAATTTAACCCTGAGGCCCATTACCTACCGGTACATACCTTTTGATGCCCTTTAAGGATCAAGAATATATATGGTTTAGGGGTGGGGATCTCAACCGTTTTCGAGATATTTGTGCACTTCCTGTTCAAGGGGGGTCATGACAACCCCCGGGGCCCATGACCTACATACCGTTTGATGCCCCTTGACATAAGGTACAAGAATATATATGGTTTAAGGGTAGGGATCTCAACTGTTTTGAAGATATTAAGGGACTTGCTGTTTGAGGGCGTCAGGACCACCCACAGGGCCCATGACCTACATAACATTTGATGCCCCTTGACATCAGAAACATGAATATATATGGTTTAGGGGTCATGATTATAACAGTTTCTGAGATATATGGTAATTTCAAATTCCTGGGGGGTGGGGATGACCCAAGGGGTCAGATCTAATAAACCCTATATATTGCCAGTAACAGCCAATATATGATTATGAAAACCCTATATTATTATCTTCGTCCGTTTTCAAGTTACCATTTACAATAGAGTCTATGATTCTTTCTACAAGGTTCAATGTTAGACCCCACACCCTTTTGACACCCCCCTCCACCCCCCCCCCCCCCCCCCCCCCAAAAAGTGGTTGTCTAACCCAAAATGAGAAAAATCAAACCAGGGTGCACAACTAGATTTGCAGGCCTATCATATCCTAGAGTTTTGTAAAATTATGTTCAGCCATCTCTGAGAAACAAGTTCAGAGCGGGAAAGAAGAAAAAGAAGATGAAGAATATATACATGTATTAAGAACCGTACAAAAACAATAAGTCTCCAAACTTCATTCAGGAGACTTAATAATTAATAAAGATTAAATAGAGATAGGATCATCAAACATCAATAATTTAAAGATAATTGACAATTTCTGATTCTAAGGGGGTCAGGATGACCCCTTAGGGTCATGACTTACATGCCATAATGATCTGATGCGCCTGCATGACCTAAGGAGGAATAATATCTTTGGATTAAGGTGGGGATCTCAATGGTTTTTATGATATTTGATAATTTCAGGAAGAGCACTTGGGATCATGACCTACATACCATCTTAAATGCCTTGAACAAAGAAACAATAATATAATATGTACATGATATATGATTCAATTTAAGAACCCAGATATAGATCAATCATCTGTTTTGTAATACTTCCTATGTATATATACATGTACATGTATTAGTTTGTGTTTTGTTCTATACTATTCATGTTCATGACTGTAGTATGGCTTAGTCTTAATTTAAATTACATTAAAAAATTGTCAAATATATGACTTGGAACCCCCACTCCCAAACAAACTCAAATATAAACTGTTCTCTCTCCCCCCCTTCCTTGTCGAATAATCTATTAAAATCAAAATATAATTTGGGTGTCTAAAAACTTTTATAAACTGGTAAAAAATGTTATTCTTAAAAAAAATTACATTACACCTTGCATAATTGACAAATGATCTATTGAGATACGATCAGAGGTCATATTTCTACCTTGGGATCAATAAGTAGTATTCATTGACAAGTTAAAATTAATTAATAACAATAAATGATTCAAATTATAAATGTTTATACTCCACATTCATCCCCCCCCCCCAATCTAACCTGCTTATAAAGATTCAGTCTTCTTAATACATTCTTACATGTGTACAGTAGCAAATTTTAAATCATTTCTTGATTGCTTTTTCTCTCGTGATTCACATTAACATTTTGGAAATTGCTTAATTCAATTTTTAAGATTTATAAACAAAATGTTATATGCATCACTGCCATGTGTATTCACCTATTTGGGGCAATTGTAAAGTCTCCTAAACAAAGCAGTGACATCATTAGGCTAGGAATTACCCACATGGATCAAACACTACTGTATAACATATGAATAAGATAAAATACATTATTATTTCTAGTTCTAAAATGTCAGGGTGTCTCCAAGGGGGCATAATCTTACAATACAATTTTACGCGCAATGACACAAAGAGCAAAAATAAATTAAACGGTTTAGGGATGAGGATCTCAGATCTCAGAAGTTAACAAAATATACAGTGTATCATATCATTTCCTATTTCATAAAGGCGGGGGGGGGGGGGGGGTTAAAGACAACACCTGGGGGTCATTAATGTACTTTACACCAGTTGATGCATCATAATGACTTTAGAAGATATTTTGTATTTTCCTGTTTCGTGGGGTCAGAACAGTCCCATAAGGTGACCTACATTGTATTTGATGCATTATAATACATTAAGAAAGAAATACTCCTTCCTTCCTATTATTACTCATATAAAAAATATAAGTGTCTACACTTACTTACATATGAAATACACAAATTTAATAAGAAATTGTTTATACAGGGTCAATATGGGGTCAATTCAACAGTGCATGCAGTCTGACAAATGAAAAAAATAACTTTTGCAACTAAAATGACAGAAACTTTACAAATGCGATAGGATAGGTAACGATGATAAGCTTATTTAAATATTAAAAGATGATGATACAGTATGCTGTCAAAGGGAGATTACATTTAGAAAGTGAAAGTAGAACTTATATACATGTGTATGTATGCTGGCAGGAATCCCATGCTGGCATCTTATTATATTGTGCTACTGCTACTACATGTATTATGCTTACCTAAATTGGTCAACATCATAATGATAATCCAATTTAAACACAATAATGAATTCCTTTAGCTGATCTTAACTACCGTAATCCTTTTCTGCATACGGAAAACACAGACATGTATGTATGGGTGTTGCTAAAACGCGGAACGGAAAACGGAACGGAATGGAAAATATCATCACGTTTATCCCTTAAAAAGGGTATAGACTGGCCAGAAACGATTTACTTTGTATCTTTTATTTATATCTAATGAATGATTATCAACATGTTGCTATCTTATTAATATTCATATGAATGTCTATCAATTATAGCATTGTATTCATTCGGCTTTAGTTGAGTACGAAACGGAAAAATCAAATGTATACGAATTGTGAAACATTAACATGATTAAACAAGCAAATAAGCTATAACTTTTTACTTATTTCTCTTATATGGTATTGCTGGCATATTAGCGTAACGTACGCAGTTAGTGAAAGCGTTTTATGTGTGTTTTGAGTATTTTTATATTATTTTCAAATATGATGTACATGTATATACTTACATCAAAATTGAATTTTCGGTGTTCTAGACGATCTTTTATCATACAGACGATACAGTATCATTGAGATGGAAGAAAAAAACTGTAGGACTGACGACATTAAAAAATTAAAATACAGTAAACATTAAAATACCCGGTAATTTGTGAAACTAGTAATTTGTGAAACTAGTATTTTTAGCAATGCAATTTTGTTTACGTTTGCATTACAAAGCATGCAGTTGTTTATTCCAGCAGCTATATACATATGATCCGAATAGAGAGCTCTAGACGTTGCCTGGTTTGATTTTCCGATTATATATTGGGACTATAGTCTGTCGATTCCAAAATATTCATGCAGCACATTTGGACGATTTATAATGGAAAATGTTGACATCTTTTCTCCATTTGGAAGTCACTCAGAAGACCTTGCACAATTTTTCAACACCATCATCCGGGTCTGTTAAAATGCAAAACCCCGTAGACTTCTTTATTTTTAGCCGTGTATTTATACCAGCTGATAAGCTAGAGAGGACGTTTTAAAGAAAGAATAATGAGAATGTTTAATGCTTCTAAAAGAGAATCGCTTGAACCCTGAGGTATATATAAATATACAGCAAAAAGTGAATCGAGGATATTTTGGGACAGAATATAGTGGTCAATGCATGTACTGTTAATTTTGAGGAAATAAATATTCTTGAATAAATAATCTAATATTGCTAATCTTTCAAAAAAAATTAAAAAGGTACATAAAGTATATCGTTTTAGCATACTTAATTACAAATCTATGAGGTAAATAACATTAGATAAGATTTTCCGTTTTCCTTCCGTTCCGTTTTCCGTTCCGCGTTTTAGCAACACCCATGTATGTATACACGTGAACCAATCTAATCGAAGAGCTGGGTAAAACTAGTACCCGCTAATGAGACATGCAAACCTGTGTTGTGTACGTAACTTCAGACAAAGATCAGTCATTTGTAACATGCATGTATTTTTATGACCTATTTTCTTCAAATCCACTTGCACTATTTTATTAGGTAAATAACAGCTTTAAGGTTGTGCAGGACACCTGCATATTGTGATGTACATGTATACTTCCTATTGAGATAAACAATAAAGTATGTTGACTATTGATTAAATATTTACCCCCCAAATAATGTTACCTAACATTGAAGTGCAATGGGTTAGAGCGTTTACATGTCTGTAAGAGCATTGGGGTCCAAGGTGTATTTTTGGTAATTTACGAATTTTCATGGGGAGGGGGGGTCTGGACCCCTCACTCCCACCCCTTCTCTAAATCTGTGCACACGATGATGTTCATGTAGGCACACAGAAGCAAATCTAAAACCGGCAACCGCCACGGGGAGGGGGCATAATTTAATTTTTAATTTTGTTTGTAATAATTATATAGACCATTATACTTCCTATGACATAAAATGTTAAGATTATTGATTAACTGAAAATTCACTGCAAACAGTTCTACCCCAAATTGCACATAAAGTGCTGCTCATGTCACGATGTGTATTATCATATGGGCAGCTAGGGATCTCATCCTTCAGTTATGAAAATTATAATTTTTAAATGTATTACCGGAGTTTGTAGCCTTCATTTTTAATTAAACTGGTATAAAACAGTGTTATTTAGGGGCAAACACATGGTGCGGGTATTACTGTCTAATGACAGCATCTAGTTTTGTTTTGATGTTTGAAAAGGACAAAAAGTAATACTCTATTATCGACGACTGGCATAAGTAACTAATGATGTCGATAAACCCAAAAGAATTGATCAACTTACACTTTATTGTATATATAATAGTAACAGTTAACTGCTTTTGTCGCATAGGTGCAAGACAAACTGCTCCAAACTTGAAACAAAATTAAGAAATATTTTTTTATTGAAATCAGTTTATAGAAATCATAATCCAAATGGTGGTCCTGTTTACCTGTAACATTTACCTTGTAGAGCGTAAAAATTACGTCTTCAGATTTAAATCTGCACTTCAGATAGGAATGACTCCAGGTCTTTTCATTTTAAAAGAAACGTTTTATGTAAATATGTTTATGTAATTATTGTTTTTTAACCAGTTTATTGTGACGAAAACCTCATTACAATGCAGATTTGCGTATTACAACAGAACTTACCATATATAATGTCATAGATATTTTCAGTCTCATTGAATGTGAGTAAAAATATTATATATTAAAACCAATAATTCACTTTTTTTATTTTGATATATAATTAAATTTTTAATGTGGCCACATGCAAGAACAACTTTCATGCTCATTATGTTCATATTGTTAAAATATCGTAGATCATGCTACATTTACAAAGTTATATATATTATTTTTTAATTTAATTAAACTCTTTGCCACTTGTTAGTCTTTCAAAGTAAAGGTTTTTTAATACTTTTCTTTTAGTTTCCGGGTTTCTTTTTACAAAACATTAGGTGAATTTAAAATAATAATCTGTTATCTCTACAATCCACAGTAGGAGGCTAGTAAAGGCTCCTTGTGATAACCTTAAACTTACTAAGGTTAGATTTTAAAATTAAATATCCAAATAATCAATGATATATGATAAAGGAGGAATTTTATTTTTAACTCATTTGAATAGGGGTGGTTCCAAGAGTAAACAAATATTGATCCTATATCCAATGCCTCATGTTACTGTGACGTGTCAGATATTTTGTTACCACAAAAAAGTCGGACTTTGATCATTGACACCAAAACTGCTTTACATATTGATAGCTGCGTTTAAATTTTATCTCTATAAACTTGGTAATTGAACATACGTATCATACACTCAAAGAAATATACTTGCCTTCAATGATAATATACTTATCACCTATATCAGTCATGAACTACGAGGAGACATCCTATATAGCTCAGATGAGTAACATACCGTTAACTAGCCCTGAAATTTTATTTACAATTCAATAGCATGCCTACATTTCATGCAAAAGTTATCAACGTCATTAAAATAAATGTTATTCCTCATGCTTCTTTTTATCTAAAACAGAAAACACCATACATTAAGGATTGTTTTAATTTCTAGCTTAAAGTTTCTAGTATCACAAAATATCTCTCTCTCTCTCTCTCTCTCTCTCTCTCTCTCTCTCTTTTTTTTTTTTCCTTTTTTTCCACTTGACCATCTGTAGACTTTTAATTTAATAATTTATTACTTTGTTTTCAATACTTTGTTCATTTTAAAAGGAAATTTTGAAAGGAAAAATACGATTATTTTCAAAAAAATAATGAAAAGGTTACATTGGTGTTACAAATATATATTCAAAGAATCAAGCACTTGAAATACTTATATTTTCAAGAGACTTCTTTTATGATGAATTAAGGAGAACGCAGATTAAAAATATTATTGTTCATCAAAAGTAGATGATTGTCGACGGTATGATTATCGGATTCTGGACATCTGACAATAATGCCATAGATCCCTTCAGGGTTTTTGCTATACTGCTCTTTTTTAATAGTTACTAAAATATATCAATTCGTCCTGTAAAAGAGCAGTTCAGCAGTATAATAGTGAAGAGGTTTATTGAAAATAATATTCCCAACTTTTGTTTTCTTTTGTTCGTTTGACACATTAGGACATTTTTAAAAACAGTGTACGAATCAATATTTTGTTTAATAGCTATACAGTGGTAGCAACGTTTGTGTTGACAAACGACACGCACGATCCTGATACTAGTACACTCACCCACGATACTTGAACGGAAACACGGGATACACGGACGATCACTAACTAACTGATTTTTCACGATACAGAGACGATAGCGATAAAAAAATAAGCAAACGACCGATTCTACATCATATAACAATCAAAATCAAAAATATTTTTTTATGATAAGAATTAAGAAAACGTTTTGGTTCTTATTTGTATTACAATGCTTGTGTTTTATTAAAAAGCGGCGTGTGCAGCAGTCGTGCAGTGTTGTTGTTTTTTAAGTGATAAACACTTTTATGATCCACACACCAATTTAATTGTTTTGTCTCCACAACGAATTTTATTAATTTCTATCATAAATTTAAGAACTTTGAGAAATGAAGATAATGCAAAATGTATACGAATTTATCTACATACGAATTGATACTATGTAATCCAATTACCTTGTTTCAAATAAATTCGATTAAAACATCCAATATCTCCATAATATACCCTACATAATTGAAAAATTATATCTATTCTAAATACTAATTGTCCAAATAATATATTATAAATAAATTTTTATTATAAATACTCACACGATGCAACTGAGAGGAATGCGTATCGTATTTTCATCCGAGAGAAAACGAAGGGAAAAATTGTTAAGGTGAAATACTTTCTAAAATCGGAAGAAAATTACTTGATAATGATAGATATCATAATGGCTAATAAGTATTTAAGTCTCATGGGCAAAATAATGTGCAAACTTGGATAAAAAATTACATTTTCAGAAATGTAATTCAGTTAACATGAACAAAAGGTCTAGGCGGATTTGAACTCATGATCTGCGGTTCAGAATCCCAATAGTTTAACCACTGAGCTACGACGATATATAACCAAATAAAACGATATAAACAGTTTAACAAAACATTTAAATCGCCATCTTGTGACGTAGTGTCTTAAAAAATAAGTGTAGGTGTAGTGAGGTACCTTAATTAAATGATAATCGGGGAATGGATAAGCTGGTCGCTTTAATTCAACGTGTCTCTCTTGCTTGACGCTTATAAATATGATTAAAATTATATGTCAAGATAAGATGGGTACTTTATATAGACTGATTACAAAATTCTACCGTTTATAGTATTTAATGGTTGATATACTTACTATTTACCGACAAAAGAGAGAATATTTTAGAAACAGTTAACGCTGATATTATACATGTACTTGCATGTACATGTAAGTGAACAATTGTCAATATTCTTTTATAAATTCATATTGTTGCTTTGTTTTAAAAATTGCTTGTCATTGTTTACTAATAGTTACAAGACAAAAGAGCTGCATGATCACGCACAGTCAAAGAATCATACCATTTTTTCTAATACATGCACGATCCCGCACGTTACACGAACGAATCAACAACGGCATACGAACTACATGTATTTAACACGAAGTGCTTGTAAACAATCACGTTGGAAGATATATACATGTACCACTGTAACACATAAGTATAACTTCAAGAATTACAATTAAAAAATGATACTTTGCAATGCATTAAATAATCAGTATTTCTGTGCAATTTGTACATGTGCAATGTGTTTTGTTTTGTTTTTTTTTTATTTAAAAACGCGTAAAAAAAACAATTCACTTCAAGACATTTTAAGAAAGATTTTGAGATTAGCGTGGATTTTGCGAATACTACTCTGTCTGTAAGAAAAATTCAATTATAGGTACATGTACGTGTAAACTTCAAATGTCAATTAAATCCCTCACTAAGCATTGTGAATAAGATCAATTCAAAAGAGACACATTCTTAAGTAATGTTTATTTAACTGGAAAATCGTAGGGGTTGTCCGGAAACCACGCTCTCGGCATACGTCGGCGGGGGCATCGTCTGTGACACTGCTGGCGGGGGTGGATACGGTTGTTGATGACTATAGCTATATCCCGGATTAGGTGGAGCTGTCAGCTGTACTCCCCAATTTTGATAATACTGGGGATATGTATTATATGCTGCTGAAAAAGGAAAACACACATCAGCTTAGACAGTTTAAACAAATATTGATTCGCTCAAAATTACAATATTTATTAACCTTTATAACCTTTACGAGTCGTATATTGAGTAGCATATGACACTAAGGAAATAAAATACTAAGTTTTAACAGTTTAAAATTCTCCCTTTCATTTTTTTAAACGAACATTTAAAAAAAAAACACGTCTGAGAGTGTATGTACAAATGAATTATGTTTTAACGCTGAGTATCAAATCATTATTAGTATAATGCAGGTTTGAAGGTATACTTTTTGAAAAAGAATTTAAATTGACACAATTGCTATAAGTTCACAGTGACAAGAGAGTAAATGATACATATAAAGAAACATCAAAAACTTAAGAGTGTACATATGGAACAGAAATAGATCAGAAGGAAAAGTTACTTGTTGAAAAACCGGCTGGCTGGATTACGGTTCCTGTTGTCTTCTTCTTACAACAGACCATGCAGACGGCAACAATAATGACGCACAAAAATATGAGACTAATGATTCCTCCCACCACTGCACCAATGATAGATCCAATGGGTCTGTACGAAAAATTAGAGTTAACAAATTAAGATTTCTTCTAAATTTGAAATGAAGAATTTAATTCATCTTTCTGTTATCTTTTCTCATGTTTGCATGTTAGTTTTATTGGGCTTTATAATTAATGTGTTTTTATGTATTTGTTTAAAATATGCTAGTAATTATTGCACATATTCACACACATTGCTGTTTTGAATGTTACATCAACATAGGGCAAACAGTTTCTTTAATTTTTTGGCACACAGTTTTTTTTAAGTGGAGAAAAGGAAAATACACAATACTCTTTAATCAACGACTAGCGACAACGACATTCGAAACAAATGATATCGAAAATTGATTGGCTTACATGTCATAGTTGTAGTAATAATAGTAACAGTAGTATGAGTAATAATAATAGTAGCAATACGTGCCGCTCCAAACTGCATCTAAATAAAAGAAAGAAATACAAAGAAGATATTAAAAGATATTAACACAATCGATATAATCAAGACATATTAATCAACAGTGTTGATACTGTTCATATTTCAACAAGTATGAAGTTTGATTTAACTTACCAGGAAAAATGGTTGCTAATACACAACTTAACATGAATTGATGCACCGCCATTTTGATCGAGAATATGAGAGTTCAACAACAAAAACATGGTCTTTTCCACCTGGTACATTAACCTGGTATTGCATATAAAATACGTTTTTAAATTTAAATCGTCAATTCAAATCACACGGTAAGACGTATTTGTTCAATGGTTGCATTGCAAAGAGTATTGACTCGAGGTCATGTTAGTTTCAATAGCACACATTACTTTAAACATAAATTATCACAACGTTATGTATTGATTCGATTTTAAGCAATTTCCTTTGACATTTTGGTTTAAATACAGATCCATAATAAGGAAAGTGTAAATCGAAAATGACCTTGATTTGGTTCTTCGGGTAGTCTTTTGAGGGTACGTCAAAGAATTTGGGCGCTTAAGATGTAGATTCGGCAGGAATCTGGGCGCACAAGTAGAGGAAAATTTCATCAATTAATTTTGGTCTAAATACAGCAACACGATGCAATTCATGCAAAGTCCTACTTATTTACAACTGTTTTTAAATGATTTTGTTGTCTCTGGGTCTTCTCTCCACAAATTTGAAACGTGTAAAGATAACATATTTCAACATTAAAAATGTCGCTTTTTATAAAAAGATGGAGAGATGACCCAGAGATGAATAATTATGTACTTTTTCAAATTATTTTTTGAAGGATAAAAAACAAAGTCCATTGATATGACAGTGTTGTTTCAAACAGTACTTTATAGAGCATATATTGACAAGTCTCGCATGGCTCAGTGGTTTCGTCCTGGATTAGTGAATACATACATTCAGTGTTTTGGGTTCAAATCCAACTGGTGGTCTTTTTTTTTTTAATTAAACTTTTTCGTTTTAAATGTTTGTTATTATAACATGATGTTGAATTATAATATACCGGTATATTTTAATTTGTTGTTATTGGTTTCTAGATCTGCTGTATGAACACTATAAAAAAATTCTTTTCTTATTAGTAGTTTTTTAGGATATACACAATATAACTTCATTAAAATATGTTTGCATTAACATTTCCAACCAGTTATCGGTTTACCTCTCATTGCCAATTTTTGAAAGCTTTGTGAGTTTTTTGATAACCGGAATAGCCATGTACTTCGACTCTCAACATAATATATTTTTGTTGAAACCTGTACATAGCCTTTCGAGGTTATAGACATTTAAATCCCAATTGATTCGTGTCGAGGATTCCTGCAAACTTACAATCTTGTGCGCTCACTTTCTTTACTGTCTGCATATTTAGACATGTCATATTAGGACTTTTTATTCAACTTTGATTAAAACATCGTCAAATTATTTGAAGAGTACATTTATTGTTTTCAGAGTTTATCATATATGTTGAATTTTTTTTTTCATTTTTTGAACACTTAAATTATGGCATATTACTTTTTTTAATATTCATTCTTTTTAAGTGAACTTTTGATATTGTTCATTGCCACATTGTATATAATCAGAGGATATTTATCAAGAACCCACGATTTTAATTTCTACAAACCTACCCTCGATATTTAAGGCTAATTCATGTTTGCGTGTTATTTTTTTCAAAAGCTACTCTTTGTTGCCATAACGGACTTTTTTCAAGTAGATCTCAAGTACTACGTATTTTGTTTGATGCATCTCATATTCATTGCAACAACGTGTCTAAGAAAATTGACTTTCTAAACTATACCACTTATTCATAAAAAGACCTCACTATGTAAATGCAGGCTTTAGGAACATTTTTGATAATGTCTTCCTTATGAAAATCATTCATGATATCATTTTTATATAAAAATCGACGTCATCAAATAAATGTCAGTTTAAATTGGGATAGAATAGCGTTTTTGATTTGTTTTTGATATAGACTTAGGACGGGGGGGGGATGGGGGGGGGGGGGGAGGGGGTCCTGTAAATGTATGAAATTCTGACACCTATATATAATGATATATAGATTGTGATACTTTTTTATAACAAATACGACACCTGATACTGTATGATCTTTTAATTAAAAAAATATTCCGAATTAAATAATTATGATAAGATAAAGAATGCCACGTTGTGTTGCTATAAGAAGGTTTGCGATTGATAAAGTTCGAAGTATTACTTATATTTATAATTAAAATAACTAGCTATACATGTAATATGTACCAAAATCAAGCATACCATTTCAGTTATAACCTGACTCAACAAAAGCATAACGCAAATCTAGCATTGCATGAATATAAACAACGATGGGTAATGGAACCAATTTCTTCGATTCATTACACTTATTACAACGTTTTCCATCTAATAAATGTTTCGTTTTTTATTACCAATAATGTTGTAGTTTACATGTTTGTCATACAATTATCGTAATATATCGAAAAATAATGAAACTTTATTCATTGTGTTCTGGACAAATGGTAGCTCGCATTCGCCTGTTTATTGTGGTTTGGTTTTGCTTCTTGGGGAAAGGAGAGCAACTAGATTTTTCATAATAACTGAAAACTAACTTTCTAAAATAATTATCCTTCCATGACCCCTTTAAAGTTGTTCATTTTCATATCTGCAAAAATACCCCAATCAATCTGATAAGTGATCAAGGTCATTTATATTTTCGATTAGCACTTTTCATACGGCGAGTTCTTTACAATAGCACAAAGCGCAGAGAGATTTGACAACCACTTATAGAAGATTATGTTCCGTGAATTCAGAATTAAATTGTATTATATAAATGAAAGAAAAAGATCTACGTAACAAATTGCCGCATATGCATGTTCTACGCAAAATCAAAGTTATGATTCAAGAGGAGTACTATATTTGGAATTTCTTGTGGAAAGCACACAAGTATATTTGGTACATAAAGCCTTTTATTTTGTGATGCAATATTAGCCACGTGTAATAGATGTAGACGATTATCTAAAGAATTTGTTTAAAATGCCGACATTTTGAAATGTTTTCTAAACGTTAATCGACAGGTAAAACTTTCTTGTTCAATATGTGTAATGATATCGTATTATGTATATCAAGGCTAATTATCGTCGCTGCTCAGGCGCGTGAATAATTTCGAATGACATCTTTAAATTTTGATGCCACCAAGAATAAAATAACAATTGATATTTATTTGATAATCTAAAGTTAATATTATTTTCTATTTATTCTACAAAATGCTAGGAAGCCAGTCAATTGCAATTGTTTGTTGAAGACTTACAATTGTTATGTGAAATATTCAATAAAATTTAAATAATCAAAATTGTGAAAGGTTTTATAATATTTGAGTTCTTTATAAATGAGGTAAGTAGTATTACATAAGTGTTCCATACTTGTAATATTCAATGATATTTTCATTATCGTTATATGTGAATTTTGTTTGTAATGTTAAAATGAAAAACGTATAAATGTATTTTGATATTTTTTTACGTTTCCCAAGCATCACATACAATTAATATCAATAGATACATCACACTGTAGTTTTCACCGTTGTGATGTTTGGGGAATTGCTCGGCTGATTTGTGGCTATGTGAGATACTCACGTTCACAATACTAGAAGAATTATAAATCAAACTATGTAAAAGTTAATCAAAAGACGTTCGTTATGATGCGCCGCAAATTGGAAAGTAATTTCAAATCAAAAATATAATTTATAGTTCAGTTTCAATTGATAGATTTAAATTTTTAATGTAACATTATTATATACACTGTATATATTATCGGTATATTTTAGCTCTAATAAATACTATTTTCAAATTATAATAGTTTCATCTAATCTCCTTCAGTCTCCATGATCCTTATGTTACCCTGTGTACATGTACATTCAATTTGGTACCTAAAGTTTGTAAAAAAAAAAAATAGTAGGGTTAAAAAGAAGGGAAAAAGAAACACCAGTCAATCTTCGTGTCGCAGACCAAGAAAATGTGTGAAGCCTTCAAGTGAATTTTTGTGGTCTTCGAACGCGTGTTGTTTTAAAGCAAATGTAGCTGAACTAAATCTAGACCGCTTCAAATATACTTTAATTGATAATTGATTTATTTTTCTAAACAGATAATATTTTACAACTGAGAAGCCAATAAAAAGGTCACACTTTTCTGTAATCTGAAGGCTATGTGTAAAGGAACATCAATAATATATTTATTCATTCACATCTAAATTTTAAATCATTCAATGTGTTATCATTGAGTTTCAGTGCACGAATATCAGAGACGACACTTTCATATTGCATTTCGTAATAAGTTTAAAGCATATTTCTATAGCCAAATGTTATCCATGAAACTTTTATCTCGACAGAAAAACTAGTATATACTTTTGTTCGACAACAGTTAATAATATAATTTACAATTCGGATACAAACCAAATTACTTACTCCGAATCATAAATATTTCGAATTGTTGGAAATAATGAATATGCCTTATGTAATAAATAAATGTTTCTCTGCTGTTTATTTTTTTGTTTTTGTTTTTGTTTTTTTTTTTGGGGGGTGGGGGTGGATTAATTAATGAAATTATGCACTACTTTAAAAATCTGTGGTTATTTTTGTTCAAAATAACATAATTCGCACAAAGGTCAAAAGTACACATCATCCGTATACAGGTACAGTGGTTTTTAAAATAATATTTTGACAAGGTATTCATTAATTTTCTTTCTGAAATACACTCTAACAACTATATTAGATACAAAAAATCAAAATTATCTTTAAAGCAATCTCAGTAATTGATATGCATATTTAATTACCAATGTTTATATCAAAGCAAATCAAACACACCTATCAATGTATAAAACTGGGGTAGTGTTAATGCTTAATATGTCCGACTTCCTAAAATATATTTACATTGTAGTCGTATACATACATACTAGCCATACTTACAAGACGCATAAGATATATATTAAACATAAGTGCTATCTTCTGAGGGATTACACTTTTATCAAATGAGTTATAAATCAATATAAATCATATAATGTCCAATGAGTTATATTCAATAGCCATCGATTGCTTGGCGTCCGTCTATCTTTTTGCCTATCCTCAAATCGACAAACTGTAAACTTTGTCTACTTTAAACAAACTTGACACAAAGCATTCTAAACATGAGAATAATATATTTTTAAAAGAAGAATGAATCATTTGCAAAAACAACATGATTTAAAAACTTTTCAAATAATGTACATTGGTGTCCGAAATATAATTTTTAAGAACCAAGCACCAAAATCTGCTAATATTATCAAGAAGATTTCTTTGATAAATAAGCAGTTTTTATAGATAATAGATTTTAATATTGTTTATTAGAAGTAGATAGATTAAATTACAATTGTATGTCATCCAAACTAAAAATTATATCGAAAAAAAAATCCAAACTAAAGTTTTGTATTTTCCGTTAGATACGCTTAATGCTAAAAAAATTTTTAGTACAACGTATGGCTAGATGTAAAGATCAATATTATATTTAACATCTTAAACAGAAACAAAACTTCAAAAATTACAACGAAATGACGATTTTTATTCAATTATCAGTATTCCAATGCCATGTATACTATGTGTGTTTACATGTAAAACAAGTGCCCCACAAGCCTTGATTGTCACCGAAGTACCATAGCTTTTCAATCTCGTGGCAAACAATCCATTGTTTAAGGTTTTAAAGTCCAATCTCTCATCGGAAAATCCTCTTTACTGTCATCCTTGCTGTTATTATTTGATGTTAAAAAACATTTATTCATTCAAATTTAAGGAGGGGGTGATGGTCAAAAATCGGAGGAATCTTGGATTAACTATGTATTACTTTAGCTCACAGGGTCAACAATTGTAAACGTTTGGTGAAGAGATATCTGCTGACCTTTAGTGATGATTATTTTATAATATTAACAGTTTCATTTATAATGCACAGAACATGCATACAGCTAATTTCTAAAAGTATACAATGCAAAATAAATAAAAGTAGATTTCCGAAGAAAAAAAAACACATATTTAATTCAGTATTTCCGAGTGAGAATTTACCTTGTGGTTTTAATGATGTTAAATTTGTTTCGGACAAGAAACAACAAATACTCCAAGGAAAAAATACGTTTACCATAGGTCACACCCTCCCCCCTTTTTACAAAAAAACTCAACCCCCGTCACATAGGTAGAGATTTACACAATTTAAGAACATATCATTATAAACATAATAAAAGGGCAATTAGTTTATCTCCAACAACTGTGAAAGTACGAAAAATAAATCTTGTAAATCAACACATTTTTATTAGTGTGGCCACATTAAACCTATCCAAGGGTGCTAACGTCCTGTCCACTAAACAATTAATGTAGATATTTAGTTGAGGGTTTCATGGATGTTATTTAACCTACAATTAGTTTTTCTTCCGCATTTTGGGAGTAGAGGGAATTTTAAAAGATATTGCCTTTTTGCATACAAGGCCCCGCTCATGAGGTCCCAATGGCAAACGTTCTGGTTATAAATTGAACAATTTATATTTCTCTCATTCTAGAGATGCTTCAATCCAAAAATGATAACAATTGTCCTGTAGTTTTTAAGGCCTAAAAATTTAAAATTGTTAACGCACGAAGAATAACATGTACAACCACAAGTAGCAATAGGTTACCTAAGTGACATTAAATGATAAAGGTTTTAATGACCTAGAGCATAATTAAAACTAATCACTAAATAGACACTTTTATGGAAGATTCTGATATTAGCGTTTATTTTGCATATTTTTATCATAGCAATTATAGTCACGTGTAAACTTTAAACGTCAATCAATTACCCCACGAAGAATTGTTAATAAAATAAATCAAAAACAGACAAATTATGTCATAAATAATGTTGGTTTAACTGGCAAATCGTGGGGGCTGTCCAGAGACAATGTTTTCTGCATACGTCGGCGGGGGCATTGTCTGTGATGCAGGTGGCGGGGGTGGATACGGTTGTTGGTGACTATAGCTATATCCTGGATTTGGTGGCGCACTTGACTGCACTCCCCAGCCTTGTGGATGTTGTGGATGTGTATTATATGCCACTGAAAGTGGTAAAAATAATTGTACAGATAGTTTCAACTGATTTTTGTTTCTTTCATAATTTACACAACTTTATCAAATTAAATTTTGTACCAGGATATACTTGGTTTTTTTTTTTAAATCAAAAATTCAATTAGTCTTCTTTTGTAGAGTATTTGTAGTGGAATGGTGTGTTATTGTTGGATATAGATATAAATAAGTTTATCGAAGGTACTCTTCAAGAAAAAAATTCAAAATGAATGTAATGTAACAAGATAAATTTAAATGAAACTAATGAATCGAAAACGAAAGTTACTTGTTGATGACATTGTTGAAACACCGGCTGGTTGGATTACGGTTCCTGTTGTCTTCTTCTTGCAACAGACAATGCAGACGACAACAATAATGACGCACAAGAAAATAAGTCCAGCTATGCCTCCAACAACTGCACCAATGATTGTTCCAACGGGACTGTAATAGAAATCAGAATTACAGAAAGTAATTATAAATTTGGCATAGCAAAATAAAAATATAAAGCAAGAAATTTTATTCGTTTCTTCTTTTTCGCCTTTTGCATTTAGGCATTTTAACGCTTGTTCTATGTTGTTTAATTTTATTCATCTATTCATTTTTTGTTTTGATATACATTGCAGATTTAAAAACATTTCAAATATACACATGCAGACATTTTCCTACTTGTTTTAAAATTAAAGTTATTTGAATATCGGTCAGACTTGTTTTTCGAAAAAGAGTGCACATAGGTAGAGAAGAGGGTCCGTAAAATAAAATTTGAATTAATTGTAGATTTTTCTGATGTATTTGTTGTGAAGAACGAAACTTAAAAAAGAACTTTGATCGTCAACATGCTTTCCTTACAAATGATATCAGTAAAACTGATAGACTCACATTTCATAGTAATAGCTGTAGTAGTAGTAACAGTAGTACGAAGAAGAATAATGGTAGCAACTACTCCAAACAACACCTTGTAATACAAATAAAAGAAATGTGAAACAACAAGTATTTAATATGAACAAAATGTAACAAATTAAAATATTATGAAAAGGTGTTTGAAAATTCCACTGATTAGGAAATTTGTTCTAACTTACCCGGAAGAATTGTTGCCAATACACAACTTAAGATGAATGGAGATATCGCCATTTTGATCGAGAATGCACGAATGTAATAACGAAGCTTTGGTCTTATCTACCTAGCACTGTACCTTATGGGGTGATAAAATTGCGTTTTCAAATTTAAATCCCGAGTCAAAGCAAATTAAACGATGTATTTGTTCACCAGTAATATCTCAGATAGGATTTACAATAGGACCGTCCTATCAGTTTCAATGAAACGCCTTTCAGTTACTCTAAACAACATTTATCACATTTGTTTATATTGATAAGATTTTTTATTCTGTTTGGCTTTAATCTCTTTAGCAACGATTATAATAGAAAAACATTTGTGTTTTAAATTTGTTTCCTCCGAAAACTATATCTGATATAAAAAAAGTTTGTCAAGTAAAATTTGATTTGATGCTTTCAAAGATGTATCAATAATGATTAATTGAATATTTTAATAGATAAATAATAAATATGCTGCCAAATGTAAATGAGACGACTATAGAAAATGCAACGCATAAAAAATATATTTGAAGATTACGGAATATATTGCACTGATTTCCCTTTATATTATCATTTACATTTGGCAGCATATTTATTATTTATCTAAAAAAAAAAAGAAAGACGTGTTTTATACACAAGATTGTATTTAAAACGTGAAATATACATGTATGGTTCTTATAATGCGAATAACATTGAATAGGAACATAGGAATGGCCAGAATATTGATAAAATTGTAATCACATGTTGTATAATATTGTTTGCATACTACATGTGAAGCACATGTAAATTAAGAGAACTTAATGGTCATGTCCATTTTTAGACTCCGTTGATCTCCTTTAGAAGAACAAATTAAGATAGAAATATAGAAAATATCCAAATTTCACAGATTACCGTAAAAGCCTTATGAAAAGAAAATTTTATCAACGGCATATAGTAAAATATTGATGAATTCTTGATATCTTTAAATTAGAATAGTTATGCTTACTTTATTTTCCCTTGAAGATAACAATAAGGACAAGAGAATCAACTTAAAGAAACCAAATTGAATCAATGTCTGAAAGTCTACAATTGGCACATCGCAACGAAATAATAATGTTGAATCACACTCAAAGCAAGGTTGTTTGACCACTAGGAAAATTTTAAATTCTAACCACTAACCACTAAACACGTTCAACCTTACTTCAAAGAGGAAGTATATGAGATAGATTGTACCAAACAGTACCATCTTCGAAATGCTTCGTTTCAACAAGAAGGCCTGCGATGCAGGTGTTTGATTTCTTTAATGCTGGTGGTCTGATCCTTAAATCAAGAATATCCTTATATTCTCCGCGAACTTTCCGGAAAAAACTCGTCTTCTGCAGCTGGCCCTGGATAATGCTCTATATACGACATCAACATAGGCCTTCCGATTAAGCTATCGGTGCCAAGTTTAATTTGAAGAGGTATGTATACCACTTAGGTTCTACTAAATTAGTACACTTCTTTTTATTAAATTAATTCGTTAGTTGAATTAGTGTTTTCCATGTTGTTATCCATACATGTCCATATATTTCTGTTAAAAAAAAAAACCTTGCATAATTGTCATGATGTAGCTTTTAGCAAGTACCTTCTTCAAGTTTGATTCAATGTATTTGATCAGTTATTCTATCTTTATAGTATATGTTATGTTTTATCTATATCTATATTTAATAGCAACCGAGAAACATGTAACTAGCAGTTCAGATTGTTTTGGATATCTTAATTCGCATATAAGTTATTCATAAACATTTAACTTAAACATATGAAAAAAGCCTATTTAATCTCTAAACTTTTACTTGAACAACATGTACTTATTTAATGTTCATTCCCCCTGCTAGATGTGTCTATAGCTGACGTCTTTGGGAATTGGTAACATCAAAAGATTTATTTTTAATTTTGTATCATATAAAATTTGGTTCAATGCCTAGATATTTCAAATGTCATGTTAATTTTGTCATACCTTTTCGACAGAACAAATGTATCCAGATTTATACCTTTCTTTTCAACAGGAAAAATGTATCTATATTTATTTTCTTTTATTATAAATTAAAACGTACACTGTAAAAGCTATGGTATTGCTTTCTCATTGAAAGCAACCGTAATTATATACATTATACATTATTATTATTCAGCCAACTAGCACTGAAGTCATCTCATGTAGACTATCATGGTTGTTACTTAATTGATATAACATTTCTTTAGTAATTAGATTTTAAAATAGTAAATAAATGCAGGCCTATGTTGGAATCGGTTTTGACTTCTCGTTAACTTTGCAATTTCTAAAGGTTACCGTCCGTGATTTGTTTTGAACTAAGTCAGGGATTTGATATCAAACGGGGAGCTAAAAAGAGACAAATAATTTCAATTTCGTGATTAATTTATACTTTATTATAAGTTTATATCGTTGATTTTTGTTGGATTAATTTTCTTACTACAATACAACTAACTACATTTTCTTTTTGTTTCACTGCTTTGCAAGTTTCAGTACTTGTTCGTTCTGGTTATTTCAGAGGAAGGGACTACTTTACATGCATTTACAGCATGTGCACATATTGTACACATGTGTGTTGTTAGGGTTAAGCTATTTTAATTCCACGAACCGGTTTTCCAATTTTGTAAGCAAAAAAAAAATGAAAATAGAAAGAAAAAAGTCTGATTTAAATAAAGAAAAATTTGAAGTTCAAATGAACATTCAATAAAGCGATTATCGCTTCGTTTTATAAAATTTACATATTGTAATTGTTTTATGCGATTTGAGCCACGAATTAACGTACTTTTTTAAACGTTTAATACCTTGGGTATTGTTTGATATTTCTTATGTAAAAATGGTTATAACTCTTTTATAACTGTTTTCATGGATTAAAATCACTTTGTTTGCCAAAAAACATAAATACTTTAAGCACAGACCACTTAAAAGGCACTGAAGTTCTAAACATTGAGGTTTTGATACGCATACATGTACGCAAATTTAAACAAAATAGTTCCAGTATTGAACGTATTTAATAATCACAAATAGATGTTATGTTAAATGTGCATTGAATTAGAGGATTTTCAAAAAAATAAATCATTAGATTAATGTAAACATTTGATTTTACAGTGTCTTATCCGTTCTTATATAGGCGTTTTACACGATTATCCCCACATTTTCAGTAGGGTTTTTTCCTTATTATTATCTTTTTGTTATCATATTGTACACTCATACAAAAGCATCCAACTTTTGTCGGTTTGTTTAATATATAACATGTAAGTCAGAAGAAAAACAGCCAATTGTTTTATGCTTTAATTATGCATTTTTGGCACCCAGTTTGCGGACTCATTCAATATCCAATTGTCGGGATAAAATAAATGGTATTCGTAATACATAACTGGTCATCACTCAAAGATTTTGTTAAACGTAATTGGTTCGGTTTCCATTTAAAAGCAGAGCACAGACCCAAAGTGGCTCTATAAAATGAAAACCGATTAAGTTCTCAAACAAATAGCACTAAGCGAATGTTTGGAAACGCATGTTTAAACAATTTATTTTCAAATTAATGGGTTTTTTTTTCAAATAAACATATCTTTAGAACCAATTTTCAAAAGATCATCATATATGTTGATAAATATTGATGTTTATATTTGCTGTATCTTTTTCATTCCGATTTAGGAATTTAAAACGCGTTATTTGACTTCTTTTCTTTAAACGTCTCATCAATTTTCAGTCCGTAATGATATTCTGTGCACCTATGCAATACGTACATTTCTGTCGATAGAGAAGGTTTGAAACTCCGAAGCTTCCTGGCACTTCGTCCTTTGTTCACCCACTACGGCTTTGCTCTGTTTTGCTTTGCTTTTAAAACGGCATACAAACGTTTCATATACTTGTAAAGTATGGTCCCATATAAACGTAAAGAGACTTTCCTATCGGTTGGATGCTATAGATTTAAGATAACTTTTTTGAATTCACTTATTTCAGTGTAAAAATAAAGACTTACTTTTTACAAATGATTTTGCATTCCCTGATGTCATAATTATCCTTCGTTATGCATCAGACAAGAGGTCCATGGGCTACATTGTTCATCACATGCAAATGTACCTGATCAACATTGTCGTATGATATTATAAACTAGTTCTTAATATCTTATGTATTATACAATCTATGGCATGTCTAGATTTTATGCAAACATTATTAACATTAACCTCAAAGTCATTAAACTTAATTCCGTTCCTGCTTTATAATTCTAGTTTATTAATGTAAAATAAAACAATCAAACACAAACCAATATATGTAGAAGATCCATTTTCCATATTTACATATAAATTCATTCCAGGTAATAAACAAAAAAACCCTGAATTCTATTTTGAATAATAAAATGGCTTATAGTTCATTTATTGATGAATGTGAAAATGAACTAGCTTATGGTATTTTAACTTACAGTGATTCACTTTCCAGGTATATGATTATAGATTAACTTTTAAAATATATAACATTTCTTTATCATTTATCAAATGAGTTGATTTAAGCTTACCGGACATTTTTTATCACAAGTTGTCCAGCGTCCCTCTTTCTGTTTTTTCTCTAATCTACCATCTTTCAACATTTTATATACTCGAATCATTTTTATAAAACGTTATATATTTCAACCAAACATGAGATGAAGCATTTCAATGTAAATCAGATATTTATTTAAAAAATTATTAGTCAAAACATGTTCAAAAAGAGGATAAGATTTTAATTGACAAGTACTAGGCTTTAAATTGTTAATTAAAAGTAGGAAATTGATGATCAGGGGAAAAACATGCATGTATAATCAAATTTCTCAGAAAAAATGCTATTTAAAGTAAGATTTCTCAAATCTTGTTTTGTACTTTTTCTGTTTGATAAGATTTACACTCCCTTAAAATAGCATAAACAGTTTATGGAAAAAAAAAATATTCCGCAGAGAGACGATTTGTTCTTTAAAACAATTCTGTATTTTTCAGCACGCTGAAGAAATGTGATCATAGCAATGGTCAATTGTACTGGCAATATTAAGCTTCTAAGTTAAACGTCAATAAATCTCATAATATGACGGAAAAAATGAAAATCAAAAGAGACACATAACGTTTTGAAGGATAATGATTTAACTGGCAAATCGTGGAGGTTGTCCAGAAACCACGTTCTCGGCATACGTCGGCGGGGGCATCGGCTGTGACACAGGTGGTGGCGGTGGATAGGGTTGTTGATTACTATAGCTATATCCTGGATTAGGTGGAGCACTTGGCTGCACTCCCCAGCCTTGAGGATACTGAGGATACTGAGGATATGCATTATATGCCACTATAAGGGGAAAAAACCACTATAATAATTCAGACAGTTTATGGAGGCTAGATACTCATCAATATGAAATATACCTAAAATTGTAAGATATAATTGCTTTTGGCTAGAAAGTATCAGTTGAAAAAAAAATCCATACATCTCACTATTCAAATTTTGGTATTTTTCTATATTTCTATATAGAGTTCATTTACTATAGGAGATCAATGCAGTCTAAAAATGACCATAAAGTTCCATCGAACCTTTTTAATAAGACTAATACAATTAATGAACTCCCCACGTTAACCTTCAAAAAATTTGGGATGTGCATTACATGTGTATATGTCACAAAAAAAAGAAAGTCAGCTTCAATTCAAAACATTTTTCTTTCTTTGTGTACTTTACAAAATTGCAAACCTTTTATCAAACTGTATGTTGTACAAGGTTAAATTCGGTATTTTGGAAAATCGAATATTGAATAAGTTGATGTTTGAACCGAGTGTGTTTGAAACAGAACTGGAGTTCATACCACAAATGTGACTTACATTTAGGTAGTCTGTTTGTTGTGAAAGGAAATTGACTTAACGGCTACTCTGTGACAAGATGAATAACAGACAAGCATTAATGAAATTAAAAAAACACATGTAAATAAAAAAAACAGAAGCGAAAGTTACTTGTTGAGCTCATTGTTGAAACTCCGACTGGTTGGATTACGGTTCCTGTTGTCTTCTTCTTGCAACAGACAATGCAGACGACAGCAATAATGACGCACAAGACAATGAGACCAATGATGCCTCCCACCACAGCACCAATGATTGTTCCAATGGGTCTGAAGGAGAATCAGAGTTACATGTACAAATCTAACTTTCCATAGATGTAGATTGTGAAAATTAATCCTATCTTTTCCTTTATGCTTTTAATTACCATGCATGTCTGCTCCAGTAGGCTTTTACAGTTATCAATCTTTATCTATGTACACACTTCAGTTTACTTTCCAATATTGAATGTCACTTCAACATCTGTCCGCCATTTTTTTTATTACCATTATTTTGAACTTGTTCCCTACATACAGTTTATTTCAAAGAGATAAGTATCGCTGTTTGGTAATTATTTTTTTACAGTTCAAACTGCATGTTCGATTTCAGGACTAAACGTAATTAAAAAATAAAAAGACTTGGTTTCTAATGATATCGATAATCGTAACAAAATTGATCAACTTACACTTCATAATAATAGTAGTTACAGCCGTATGAATAATAGTTATAATAGTAGCAATATGATCTGCTCCAAACTGCACCTTCAAACAAGAAGTAAGAGAATTTTAAAGAAAAACGAAGTGAAATAGATTTAAAATCCAATATCAAAGAAACACGATCTAAAGGTGTTAATTACTGTTTATATTCCAACAAATGTGAGGTTTGATTCAACTTACCAGGAATAACGGATGCCAATATACTAGTTAGCATGAAGCTTTCCACTGCCATTTTAACCGAGAATATGCGAGTGCAATAACGAAAATGTCGTCTTATCTACCCGTTACCTTTATTTGGTAGGGCATTCAAAATACGTTTTCAGATTTAAGTATTGATTAAATTTTTCACAAGTTTACATGGGCTTTAATCTTGTCGATAGTAAATACAAAAAGGAAATTTAAGGTAAAACCGTGGAAGTGTTAGGTAAAAATTACATCATTGTTTGTTTGACTGAGAGCACCGAACATAGGATATTCCTCTCTTAGATTATGAAATCGGTTCCTTAAAAGTGAACGTACTCGAAAGGTTGTTATTCCTTGCATGTCATTTATTATAATTATAATATTTGAAAAAAAATGCATTTCCTATGCGATATGTTTCATTTTACATTTGAAAAGATAGTTATGATTTATATGGATGCAACATGTGATTTGTATTCAAGTATTCATATGTTTTTTTTGTTTTCCATGGCGTTTGGTTATCCTTTTATTTGGATGGGGATTGAAATAACTGAATATATAAAGTCTACAGAAACAGCTTAGAAAAATAATCGCTGAAACAATGTCTAAAAATTGACAATAATTCTACATGTACGTCGCCACAAAATAATAACGTTGAATCACATTCCACTGAGACATCTCTAACTAGTCCATGCACTCACAGCTTACTTCAAAGCGTGAGTATAGGAATTAGATTACTAATAATTTAACAGTTCAAACTTTAAAATGTCATTCACACCTTATATATTAAAGAAAGCCATCATTTATTTCCATGAGCATCAAAAGCAAATATATTAACACAATATGTAATTTTTTTCTTGTTAAATTAATGCAATCATCAAAGTCATGTAGACGTTAAAATTAAAGATAAAATATCAGATATATGCAGAAAGTTCCACTTTGGATTTCCCCTGAATGGCCTCTTTTGTTTCACCAAGAAGACCCGCGGTGTAGCTGTGTGATCTCTTAAGTGCCGGAGGTCGGATTCTGGATACAACAAGCTGCTTATATTTCCCACGAACCTTCCGAATAACTCTTCTTCTGCATCCGACTCTGGACAAAGCGGTGTATAAGGCTTCGACAGAAGCATTTCGATTGAGCTTTTGGCGCCAAGTTTGAAGACATTCGTAGATCACCTCGGTTCTACTAAACGGGTGGTTTGATTCGTGAGTTGAAATGATGCTTTCCACGTTGTCATCCAAACCAGATATTTCTATTTAAAACAAGATGCCAATTGGCCTTAACGGTCACCTGAGTAGCATATAACCCATACACAAATTTGTCGAGGAGTCTCATATATACATGCATTTAATTGATTAGGTTTGTTTCATACTGGAGTAGAAAAATTATAAATTTGTAATGACGACCACCTCCTTGCCTGAAATCTTTCAAAAAAGAACTGCGAAACCTAAGATTTTGGCGAAAAACTTAAAGATCTGGTCTACAAAATCATGAATTCAGTCTTTTTTTCAGGTGTGTGGGAGTAAAGAAGATAATTTTTTAACATTATATGCATTAACACCCATACATCCATTTTGGCCCTGCCATAGAGTCAAAACCCATACTCCAGGGGACATGAGAATTCCAGTAGAGGACTTTCTGGTAAACATAATTATAAGTCAGTATTTTATACAGATGTGTGAGAATAGAGAAGAACATTTTTAAACATTATATGCATTAACACTATTTTGCCATATTGCCCCCCTCCCCCATGTCCTGAACCCCTGACCCAGGGGCCATGAATTTCACAATTTTGGTAGAGGGCTTCATGGACATCATAACTATGCAACTAGTTTTTTCATCACATGTGTGGGAGTAGAGAAGAATTTTAGAAAATGTGGCTTTTTTGCATATTTGGCCCAACATGTGACGCCCCGGGGGTGGTAGAACCATGAATTTCACAATTTAGATTCCTCTTACCATAGATATGCCTCACGCCAAAAATGGTAACAATCAGCCTTGTAGTTTTAAAGAAGTTAAAAATGTAAATTGTTAACGCACGACGACGGACCAAAACGGATAGCAATAGGTCACCTGAGTAAAAAAGGTCACCTGCGTGAACTCAGGTGACCTAGAAAACTTCACTTACACAATGACGTTATTGTAGCTTATAGCAATTACTCACATTCAGTTTTGATTTTTTTTTTTTTTTTTTTTTTTTTTTTTGCTGTATAGATAAATATGTAATCCGGATGAATAACAAGGCATAATTAAGATTTTAAAAAAAAGGAAGCAATCTACTTACCAAATAGTACTTTAAAGAATAATATGTACTCTTCAAAAACTGATTGAGTCGCAATGAACAGTAGGAGTGACCTCCATTCATCGTCATGGAGACGTTCTGTAACAAAACAATATGTTAAGTGCCCCTTAAGGTGGAATATGCTACACCATAATTTGATTTTTTTTATCATTCGAGTATCTTTTCTGAAACATGATTCTGTTTTTCAAAGATGGATAATGCTTTTCAAAATGATTTATACGATTTTATAAAATATATTTTTTTTAATTCACTTTTTATTTATTTTTATTTTTATTTGTTTCTGTATTTTTATGAGAAAGTGGAAAAAAATTTGGATTTGATATATGCATGCTTTTAATATCTATAAAATCATGTCCAGTGTTGCCAATAACTTCGAATTTCGAAACGGCTGTAACTTGTCTGTGACATGTATAATTTCTTAAGTCTGTTTAAAGTATGTGGTTTGTTTTATCTAAATGTGTTTTAAGGATGTTGGATCAAATTGATTTTATTTTGTAATAATTCAGTACATTTTTTATGGTTTTACTGTGTTTACAAATGTAAGTTTCTGTTTGTTTGTTGTAACATCTTGGGGAGAAAAGATAATGTGCTTTTTTTACATATTTTTTATTTTATTTTTTTCCCTTTTTTGAGTAGGAGTTTGGAAAGAACAGGTAGAGTGGTGGGTCTTTGGGGTTGATATCGTTTGATTTTTAAGGGCATGCAAAATATCGGGTGGGGGGGGGGGGGTCGCGGGTCAGGTATCAATAACTAAAGGCGTTTTTTTCATGATTTATAAGTACATATAGTGGAACTTGTAGACATGTAAAAGAATTTTAATGTTGAAAAAAAGACCATTATTCTAGCTATAAATGAATACTTACCGAATGTACAACCAATGACACCAAAGTCTCTTTTCCTACAATGCATACAAGAGTTCATTCATAGCAAACCTTTGATATTGTATTGCATAAAGTGTTAAAAATAAGAAGATATCAGAAATATATTTTTCGAATCAAAATGTAAAAATATTTTATACACTGTCTTGAGCATGTGATGTTTTTTAAGATTAAAATATCAATTTAATTTGTGTAGAAAACATTTTAAACTTTGGACAACAACGAAAAATTGTGTAATAAATAGCATCGTTACAAATGGAAAAAAAAGAATTCAAAGCAGCATATTCCTAATCAAAGTCACTGATGTATCACTAAGCCTTTAAATTAGATACACATATATGGTCAGCAATTTTGAAATTTAATTTGTATGTGAACTTGGATTGTCAAGTGAACAAATCCTTATGGCTTCTTAAGCAGAAGAATTGATTAGTACCAACCAAGACCATATCTAAGTGAACATTCCAACTTTATTTCCTGAATTTATGTTTGAGAAAAATAATTCGTTTAGAAATATGATCATTTTGTGAGGTTATGCAATCATAATATTATGAGGTCAGGGAGTAATCATTATGACGTCAATATACTGGTAAAACCTTTTGACCCGTTCAAAAGTTTAGACAAAAATGAACGTGTTTAGCTCTTTTGTAGAATCATTTTTCTACTCAAAAATTACTTTGGTATGGTAATTGGAGACTTTGCGTAGTATATTATCAGGAGCAGAAAACCAACAACAGAGGCCGCCAAGGAAATAATGGGGGCCACCAGTAAAACGTACTTCTCCGGTCCACTATCTACAAAATATATAACAGATTCCAGCGTTATTTTTCCATGAAATGATCATTATATACAGTAAGATGGATGGATGGATGGGTGGATTGATCGTTTAATTGATCAGTCAATCTTCTGTAATCACACACCTTCGGTTTGATCAGAAGCAAAACATCATCTATAATGAATCTATGAATGAAAATGGTTTTATTAGGTATACATCATAATTTAAGGACCCCCATCCACCGCTCAGCATAGCAGCTAAATAGAATCGCAATCATTTCTGATTACCGAACGGCTTAATACTCGTGAATAACTGTATTTCTAGAGAAGAGCTGTTTTAACAAGACCTTGAACTTTCTTTTGGATGTAACTATTTAATTTGGTCAACAAAATAAGCTGTCAAATATTGATCTTCTTTCTTGTTTGCTCAGAGAAGATCATTAATATCCAAAGACGGTCAAATTCGGAGAATTTTTTCCTCCAAGATTTCCTCTGTTGTATGAAATGAACGCTGTTCTAACTGAAATAACCACTCCCGGATGAAGTCGGACAAATGTCATTGCGTTTCATGTAATTAATATTAATTAGTGGACATTTAATCATGATCGAGTAGACACCGTCTTCATCAAACGGAGTTTGTCACGTACAGTCAAAAGTCCAAGATCTTGTTAAAACGGCTCTATTAGACTAATACTCACCTTGTGTGAAGTTGAACAATCTCTTTTCCAGTTGGCAAAATAGAGACGATGTATTCCCGCATTCTGACTCGTTTGACTTTGTAATCTGAAAATCTATATTAAACAAATACCTTCACTGAATGTAATTCATTCACTCAACAAAATAGTTCTTGCATGCGAAAAATCGCTGCATATTCCTTTATCCGCTTAAGACATTTATCTAGATTAATAGCTATAGCCGCCCGTTCCTAGGGTTTTATAAAATTCCTTTACTTTTTTTTAAAATGTACAACGAAGAACAATACTATAACTTGTCACATCAGGCTTAAAATTGAAGTATTTCAGGGAACTTACTAGAATAGGTAAATATATTCGTAATAGAATCAATATGAAGGAGTAATTTTGTCAATTGATGGGACGAAAAATATTTTCATCTCAGCGTTATTCTGTATTTTAAAAGATGCACTAAAATATCCAATCTTGACTTTAGACAGGATGGCGACATACCATTTGGCATATTTTGTCTACGGTCAATTTCATCAGTAGTCATTTTATTATTTTAATCATAACCATGTTCGAGTGTTTATTCAATATATAATGCAAGAATTATTATCCATACCCTTTGAAGACTGAAGCGTGGTTTTATTTTGGAGGCAATGTCCTTCTGAACCATCGACAGACAAATTCTTAAAATAGTACCCATCTTTGCATCTACATTTTGTATTGGCGATCTTCGTACAGGGCGCTGACACAACTTGATATCGGTCTACGCATGTTGTCAAGCAAGCTGCACAATACTGCGCCTGGTTGTCTGTAGTTTGGTAGGTTCCAGTTGGACACTCTGCGCATGTCGCTGACGTCATGTTGGTGACGCAGTCATTGGTTTTGTATGTCCCAGGTCCACACATCATACATAGTAAACCAGTCGTTGACACGTACAAGGACGCCATTATTTGAGCTCAGGACCAATCCCTGGAAACCAAATTCAATACAAACTACATTTTTTCTTTTACCGAGTAGTTACTGATTTTATTTCACTACCTTAGACTCTACATGTTTCATGTCATAATAGTCATGCCAAATTTAGTCGTGCACATGATATAAATTTTCTTTAAATAGCATTTACAATTAAGCCGTATCAACATAATATGATTCCCCTATCTATAATATAATTACTAGATAACATAATATATTATAGTCATGCAGTTATTCATATTTATGCAAATAGAATTTGTTAATAAAAAAATATAGCTTTGTAAAACATTCATCACCAAAATTACCTTTTTTTATGATTATAGCCCAGAATGTTAATGACAAAAAGTACTCTGCTCTTTTTTTCTTTTTTCTTTTTTTTTCTTCTTTTTTTGTGGATAATGGCGTAATGATAATGTCGCAAATTGTCAAGTTATGAAGCTCATGTAGCAATAAATTTGGCTTTTTATGTCTTGCTTTATATACTAAGCAAAGTCTTAAAAGCTTCCCTCCGTAACATAGCATGAATAACCTAATCGAACGTCTATCATAGACTGATAGTGATTCATCTGTCAAATCGGTGGAAGACAAAAGAACGAAGTCTAAGGGCATCTGATTGCGGTAGATTATAATTACGTTATATAATTAATGAAGATAATTATGAAATTCATGGAAAGTCAAATGAATTTAGAAGTTGTTTAAAATACTCGTCAATATCATCTAATGATGTTCATACGTATACACATTATGTAATTTGTGGTATCTCATTGAACATAGATAACTGTCAGGCAAATGATGCGACATTAGTAATTGATTTTATTTTTCAGGTAGATTTAATTTTAAAATATTTAAATTTGAGATTATGAGCAAAATAGAATTTACCGATTTAAACAATAGTAAGTCATGTACGTTTTGCTAATTTTTTTTATAGAAATATGTACATGTATATGCCCTATTAAAGGTACAAGTATATGTAATATACATGTACGTTGAACATTGAACAAGCTTATGATGATTTACTCTTGATAAGTAACCACTTCTAGTTGATGAATTAAGATATCTACATGTATCTAATTGAATATAAAAGACACATACCTCAGCAAGCTTAATTAAGACCTCGCAGAATTTGCAGTTTCAACAGCGTAATGACTGGTGCGGTGAATCGAAAGGACTGGCAAATAAACTCAGATCCAAAGCGACCCAGCATTTACAATCGATTACAGATCACTACGTCGGTGTTTAAATATTGCATAAAGATGAAATATATTCCACAAGACGGTATGTTTTTATTGAGTTTAACAGAATATTTTTTTTTTGTAAGTTGTTTGAAAGTTTGTAATCTCTCTCTCTCTCTCTCTCTCTCTCTCTCTCTCTCTCTCTCTCTCTCTCTCTCTGTGCAGCTCTAAATTGTTCAAGATTCCAATTACAAATAAAGCTCGACGGAAAGGAAAAAGAAGTAACGATGAACCCAATTAACAAAAATAAATATCTATCATTTTGTCACCAACTCACAATTAATACAGGAATCATTTTTAGAGTATTATGAGATGATAAACATGGTCGAGAGTGGTCAAATCAGATAAAGCCCGGATGCATTTATGATATGATCACACCTGAAATTCTTGAGCATTAAATCAAAGGCAGTAGGTAAGATATTACATGGTTTCTATTTGACATAATGTGGTTTATACATCATGTATAAGCCACATTATTTCAAATAGAAACCATGTAACTAATATTAATACCGAGAAGCGATGGCCGACCGTCAACGCGTACGTACATTTGTACGCGCTATTTTATATTACATATTATGTGTTTCAATCTTAGGTAAAACTATTTATAAAAATTAGGGTAATTTATGAAATAACAATGAATTTATCAGTCATTATTAAAAAATTATTTTTAATGAAATATGTATTTCGATTATCATATGGCAAATTATCATTTCATACGGGCTTTTCCGAATTTTTTTTTTTTATGCATATTCCTGTATACATACACTTTTTCTGACAGATGCCGTTGGATACGGTTATTTAAAAAAATGAGAACTTCAACACCCGAATCCCCCCCCCTCCCCCTCCACCAAAAAAAAAAGTTATCGTGCTCCCGTAATTTTTCAGCTACCTTGTAATTTAAGATAATTTCCTGACAGCGTGTTATGACGACATGTACATGTACTTGGAGTGCCTGAAATTTAATTCGTTTGATATTCCTACTTTTGAATTAATCTGTCAGTGTGTCTTAGGAAAACAATTTCGGAAAGTATTGAATTCTTTATTATAAGCAACGTTCCTTAGTTAAGACTTAAAATCGGGTATTTTTAAACGTGTGCGGATAACCGACTCAAAACGACAAGAGTTATCTATATTGTTGAATGCAACGAAGCAGAACGAGTGTACTTTCATTTTACGGTACAGTCATGGCTTGCTCGTCAACTTGTTGCATGGGGTGTCGAAAGGAATTTAAATTGAAGAATTTTGGATTTACAGATGTTCATCCAGCTCGCTTTGTGCTATTTCAGGTAGATATTGATTTTTTTTCTCTCAAATTCATGCACACGGAAATGATTTAACCTTCGAAATTTCACGTGATTAGGCTAATTTAAGCTCTTCGTTATAGAAAGAATAAATAAATATGGTAGATGGGAGCGTTTTTATCATTAGATTTCGATACTAAATAAAATTGTCTTATTACAATACGTAAGTGCAATCATTTTATAGATATCAAGTGTCCTGATATTTGAACCTGGACTGGGTAAGGCCTAGAACTTATAGATTGCGTAACCATAATAGTTTGGTAACTGGGTGCACTACCAACACTCGTTGGGCGGATCTAATATTCACATTGAGTAGTATTCTTGTGATTCGTTGGTCAAATCAAAGTATTTCATCACCAAATAATTACAACTGTTCAAATGTTCAATAACTATAATTGTGACAATTAAAAGTTGAACATATACATGTTTTATAACATGCAACAGATGACTATATAGTTGATAAATCCCAAACCTGTCAAATATCAAATTTTAAAAATATTGAAAGGGTATACTGTATACAGTAATATTTATGGATAAAACATAAAATAGCACTGATTTGGTTGCAATTTATATGTTCAATAGTAAATAAAAAATGCCCTGAGGCCTGTTAAAAAAAATCGTGTGTTTTGGGTAACACTGATGAAAAAATTAGGTAGGTAGGGATTTTTTTTAATTTTATCATATTTTTTTTTTCTGCGTGAATCCTAAGAATGTTTGTTTGTGTTATATTTCAAAACGGATTTTTTGATAGAAATAATATAAAATTCACAATCGGATAAAAACAGACATCTAAAAATGGTAGGATTGGGGCATTTTGTAGGTTAGGTCGGGTTCCCCTAAACACAGAACTTTTTTTTTTTAGGCCTGACCTTATTATGCCCTCATCAGTCAATGTTAAACATAATCTGATACAGGATTGTTATATTATATACACATATACTTGTGGCAATTAAGTAACACATTTTACTTTATTTTAACAATGTATGGCATGACTCTACTCTATGGACCCCTATCCTCCCTCTAATTGTCACAAACCACAGTTTTGAGTCCACATGTTTGATCACATGGGCATCTATGCACTCTGCTCTATATGACATATATAAAAATAATACATATGTCATAGAGAGCAGAGTGGATAAGTTGCCCCTGTGGTTTGATATGAATCAGATGTGGTCACCGACGATCATCAGTCGATCATGGAGAGATTGGATGTGAATGTCTCCCTCTCTACCTCATTTCTCTCTCTCTCTCTCTCTCATTTGCTGAAATCATGAGTCCAGGCATCCCGACGTCTTAAACATTACAAAGAATACTGCCACCTCTCTTATAAAATGCACATCATATAAGTTGTAAGAAAAAGTCAAATTCTAATGCAGCAACTGTTGAAGAGATGACTAAGTACATGTAGCTAGTTCGTTTCTTAATTATAATGTATTGATTGTGCATGTACTGTATATCCGGTAATTTTCGTTTATTTCGCGATGTATTTTAAATCGCAAATTATTGAATACGCAGAAACTATATTCTGTATCATTTTCTATAAGACAGTTTTAAAAATCGCAAAAAAATGACTGCAAATTAAAAATGCTACACATTTTCCCCATTTTCGCGAAAATAACAGGATATACAGTATATAAATATGTACTTGCTCATGTGTGTCACAGTTACATAGATACATAAGGTGCTTAGGTAGCGTAGTGGACAGTGCACTTGCCTCTCACTGCATGGACCCTAGTTTGATCCCCGTGATCGACAGTGGTTGTATGTAATAGGGTATGGCAGTTGCTCGCTTTGACACGTGGGTTTTTCCTGGGCACTCCGGCTTCCTCCCACACCAATGACCCCCTCGGGCTAACATCCGTGCCAATGAAAGATATTGATATAAGTTGTATATCTTGTTTATCAATTGTTTTAAAATGAATAAAGTTCAGGGTTTTTTTGTTTTATCAGTTACATATATACTGTTATAACAGATGTCTATTAAGATAATGTGATTATATTAATTTTGTTATTTTATAGTGGCGCTTACCTCCAATCGTCTATGTCGTCTACAGAATGTTCTTGGCTGTATACGCAGACTTTTGGCTCATCTATACATCAGTAGAGTTTGCTGGATTTGGAACCGCAGATTCTGACATCATCATTGGAAACAACTCAACAGAAAATGGAACCAAAAACGGAACGGACGTCATGGTGATTTACCCATGGTACGCATACCTGACCAACTGGACCTATCTGATGCTGTGCCTGTACCTGACGTGGCACTTCTTCGTGACCGTGGCCTTCTTTCTACAGAATCCCATGCCGTTTAATAACCGCCCGGATCCAGACTGCCATCGAAAAATGTTCTCCGAGATTCGGTCGTCCTCTTTTTACACCGCCACTGAATACAGGGAAGTATCTTCGCTGGATCCTGTTCTCGGTAATGAAGTTTCGGTTCTTCCCTGGTATTTCAAGATGGTTTGGGTTCTGTTCAGCATTGCAAGCGTGGGATCGGTTTTAGTCACGTTGGTCTTTTTTATTTTTCTTTGGCCATTGTTTGACACTTCAAGCATTGGCATGATGAACCTTCAGCTCCATGGAATAAACTCAGTAATTATAGGAATAGAAGTCGTTCTCAGTGCTGTGCCTTGCAGACTCTACCATTTTGTCTATGCTTTACTCTATGGAATCACATATCTTATTTTCTCGGCCATCTTCTATGGAGCTGGAAACACTGAGCCCATCTACCCAGGAGTTCTAGATTGGAGAAGGCCAGGACAGACCACTCTATTTTGCCTGATTTTGGGCTTTATCGGTATGCCCATTCTTCAGTCATTCTTTTTCCTTGTCTACAAGATCAGAATGTTCATCTACAAAAAATTGGTTAATGACATTACTTTGGAGGGAAATGATGATGAACAGAGAAATAAGTTTTCTCAATACACAATGTGACTTAAACAATGATTAAATCAAAGACTGGACTGCTAAAAAAAAGGTCATTTGTACATCATTTTATTGAATTATACATTTCAATGGTATGCCAATAATTCAGATTTACTTGGGGGGGGGTTAAAAAAAAAATGTTATTTTTATTAACCATTAATATTATAAAAATGGAAATCTGTTGGCTATTTCGGTATAACTTGAATTCAGTAATTCTGGAAATGATTTGGAGTCTATAGCCATAAGATTTATTTTATATTGACTGAATTATTTAAAGCAGGGCTGAAATGATAATTTATAGAACAATATTTATTTATGGAATCAGGACCTAAAATAAATAGATTAATTATTTCAATATTTAAATTGAAGAACAGAAGACATATCATTCTTAAAATAATTTTTTTTTCAACTTGTTCAACTATCGTAGTTTTCATTCTATTATTTAAACAAAATGCCAAAATCATATCCATAATTACATTGATTATGCAACCAGTGTATTTCCTATACATCCTATGCAAACTGATTTGAACCTTTTCATAAAATGCAATTTTATAATTGGTTTTGTTGCAAAAGAGAGTGATCTCTAAGTGTTTCATTTTCTTTATGCAATGATCTTAAATAAAATTGTAACAGTGTGAAGGACCTCAAAGTTATTTTTCTCTTCCTTGTTATAAATAAGGGTAATAAAGTTATCATTGATTTCTAAATGACCTCAGTTTTTTATGCATTCACCTAAAGTTTATTTCACCTTTAGAAATATTGTCATTGAGTTTTTTCTTTCTTTGCTTGTTTTTTTTTCTACATGAATCTAAGTAGTCTTTTAATATGTTACAGCAACAATGCAGCAATTTGATGTTGAACACTACTAATTACAAAAAATGTCTGTACATAGTGAGCTGTTTCATATTTTGTTTAAAAATCATCCCAGTTTATTAATTCATTACAATACATTTGTAAAATTTGTTCTGCAATGATAATGAGGGCAAGTGGGTTGAAACCAAAAATGGCGTGATTTTTTAGCATGCATTTTTTGTATTTATGATAAATTTTATATATATTATATACTGCAAATCAACTTTTATTTGTGACAACTTTATTTTTGGATTTATTTTGGATAATCTAGTCTGCGATTATAAATGTTTGTGACGTAGCCTTATCCAGACTAGTACTGGTGTTGTTATATATGGCAAGATATATTAGCGCCATTGAGGCTTTTGCAAACCTCTTGAAAATTTCTCGTACGCAAATATAAGTTGGTTTACAGGAATGGTTACAAGTAAATATTTATGCATTTACAGTGTTAGACTTACATCAACACATGCATGTGTATATATAATATGTACTTAACCTCAGCATTTGTTCTGGCAGTAACATGATGTATTGTTATTGTTTATAACCTTATTGCATGTAGTTGTTAATATCAAGCTAGTCAGGGATGAATGTTTTAGTCATGTTCAATAGTCATGGTTATATATTTGATGTGTGCATATCTGATTAATATATACTGTGAAATCATAATTGTTCGTTGGGGGGGGGGGGGGGGGAGGGGGCAATGTTTGTTGCTTTTGTAGGTTTGTCAGTAACTCTTGCCAACAAATTCACATCCCCATGAAAAAACATGTATCTTTAAACAAGCATATTTTTGATATTTATTAATTACTTATTAATTTATTACTGATTACACTACAAACAAAATTACTTCCCGTGAACTAGGGAAATTTTTGCCCCCTCGAACATTGACCCCTATGAATGAAAATGATTCTATAGTATTCACATTGTGTTTTTTGTTGTTGTTTCTTTTTTGTATTTTTTTTTCATTGTACATTTGATAAATTTTAAGCATAATGACTTTCATTTTAATGAAAGATCTTGTAATAAACGTTATAGGAATAGCAAAGGTATTTTTGGTGCAGGTATATTATTATATGGCAGAAATATAAACTATTTAATGTAGTGTTGTTTCATGGTTTCCAAAATTGAGGGGAGGAGGATTTTTTTATAGTTGTGTGAAGTTTATTAATTTTTTCCTTTTTAATTAGACACATATTTAGCATTTGGTAACTCATGTGTGATTTACATTGATTCTCTCCATTTGAGGGAACTTGTACCCAAAACCAATGTTTGCGAAAATTTAGCTTATGCAGTAATCAATTTAGAGGCAAATGACTATGTTTGAAATTATATATTAAGTTGATCATTTTGTCATTCCATGGCTTATTCACTGTAAGATCATTTAAAGATAGTAAAAATGTCATTGCATGTTTTTAGATATATTTATAGATATTTGTTACAATATAATGAATGATATATATTACATGGTTTAGTATTATCTATATAATTATGTGCCTTCTTTTATACAAAGGGGGTTGAACTAGGTACAATTTAATGGGGTTTTTTTTATCTTTTTGAAATAGAATTTACATTATACATACTATCAACTTTGTTAAAAAAATATGTAGTTTTCACAAAATATCTACAATATACTATTTCTCTCAGGTTTGTTTTTCCCTGAAGCAAGTTTCATATAAATTATTCATGTTATTTTATCCATTTTTATATATTTTCTACTTAAAAAGTAAATTTGTAGGTACATGTTTTTGAATAGAATTTTAAAATATTCTAGTTGTATATTAGGTCATATCATCATTGTTTTGTTTGAGATTTTGTTTAGTTTACAAAAATAATCATAGCCGGAATTGTTATAAAAATAAAAATAAAATGACTAACATGTACCTGTACATAAGTATGTACATGTAAATTGTTTATAGAGCTGCATGTTTACCAGTAATTAGTAAGAAATAAAGTAGAAAATCTGTACCACCTCCTGAAGTACCTGTAAATGTTAAATAAAGAGACAAAATTACAAATTAAAGTGTTTTTTATCTAATGGTTTTGAATGAATTATCTTTCTTTGAATAATATTTTATTTTATGTAAAAAAAAAATACATGAAATTTTAACTGTCGGTGAATATAAACAGCGTTTTGTGATTTATAACGATAAAATTATAATTCGACATTAAGTAATACAAGAACATGTGTAAATTGATCATCAGACATGTACTTACAAAACAAATTGAGAAAAATAATTAAGCAAACATTTTCGTTAATGACTTTCTCGGAAAACGGTATCGCGGCTTATTTATATTTTACCCGAAGTTATTATGACGTCATAGTTACATGACGTCATAGTGAATGTTGCCTGTATATATATACCGACGTCACAATAGATTGTCTCAAATTGTGAATGACGATTAGAGAATCAGTAGCTAGTCTATCAGTCTGATTAAAAATGACTCGATTCCATTTCTCGAACCGCTTGACCAAGAAGCTGAAAAAGCCATCGTCAAAGAAGGGTAGTAAAGTCCCTAGTAATGTACCATCAACTTCTGCTGAGGCTGGTGGAACAGAAGAAGTGATGTCTAATATGGTTCTGAAGACGGTTGATTCGGACACCAAGAAGTCGTGCAGCAGTAGTAGCAGCTGTAGCAGCTTTGACGTGGCAAGTGATATCACACAGGGCAGTGTGGAAAGGATATTTCAGGTAAAATCATTCAATATTCTTTACATTATACATTACATTTATACAGAAAAAAACAGCATCCCATGAAAAATCGCATGCTCCTTCACAACGAATTCAAACGGTCCCCCAGTTCAGTATAACAATGCGTGCATTTATTTCATTATTTTCAGGAAGTGGATGGCCATCTTAGCGTCAGAGACACCCAGCAATACCAAGATGCCGTGGAGGCGTTCAGCGAAACGGAGCTGAACAAGAAGCTAGCCGAGGAGCTGGACTACCTACAGGAGCTGTTGGAGGACGAGAAAAAGGGCGAGATCCATACGGACACCAAGTGGGTGGACCCAGAGGCGGAGATCCCGTGGGAGCAGACCCACAGGCGCGTGCTCACCATGACCGTGGACACCCGTGAGTTGATACGTACATGTAACCTATTATATATTTAAGTTAATACTTTTCTTTATGAAACCAATTATGTGTTGAATATACATTTAAGTAAATGAGTCATCAAATTCTAACACTGTGCGATAAAAAAATTACATAAAGTTTTGATGAAATACACAGTCATTATTATTTTGTGTGGAATATTCATTGACCTAAAATGTATAGTAAAATACGGTTCTAAGAAATATGATTATAACGAAACTACGCGTGCAGAGAAATCAGATTCGAATATCATTACAATTTTTCTTCATAATGAGATAAACGTATCGCATTAAACGATTTACGTTTACAAAAAAATCCAAATCGCTTGTTTCTGGCGCTACCCTACAAAACGGTTAAATATATTTTCTTTAAAAATCATTTCTAATACTTTAAATTAATTTGTTATGTTTTTTTCCTCGTGTGCTAAGCTTATTGGTACATGTATTTTGGATTCATTTGATTTGCAGACAAACACAAACATGGTCAAAATGGTCACTTGCACCATCATCACAACCACGACCCCGTCCCCACAAACACCCAGGTCCCCGAGACCATGGCCACCAAACTCCCCAACCGCAAAGTCCCGCTCCACAAAGAATTCGCCTGTACTAACCTGGCTTGTACCGATCCGCACTGTTCTGACGTCATGTGTGGCGTCAAAGGATTGGATGTTGCAGACAAGCATAAGCATCATGTACCTGAACCTATCCCCGTCAACAACCAGGTGCCTAATAGCATGGCTACCAGGCTCCCCAACCGCAAAGTCCCTCTTCATAAAGAGTTCGCCTGTACTAACCTGGCGTGTGCTGATCCGCACTGCTCTGATGTCATGTGTGGTACCAAAGTGACGGAAATCAAGAGTCACAACTCCGACCCCGATTTGTATTCCTCCAGATATGCTATGGATACAGCTGTTGCCCACAGTAAGGACATGTTATAATTACATGTTCATATTCGCTTTCATATGGCTAATTAAACTATATCGCCATTTTACAAAATGTATATCAAAATAAACGTATATGCATTCACTGCACTATATATGGTAAAATAAAATGTTGTAATACATTCATATTTGATAAAGTAGAAATTATTGGGTATTGTATAATTCAGTAATGTATAATTAATGTTTTGCCTTATCAGTGGAGAAGACAGTGAAAAATGAAGCAGCGATTACCTCGCACGAGCACGAACACTACTATGGCAAACCCGTCCTGTTTGTCATGGACTCCAGGAACAAGTTCCATCCCCTCACTCGCCCACAGGAGGCCCACAAAGTCCTGGACGTCTGCAAAGAGTTTGAGCCCACCAAGTCACAGCAGCACGTGATCGACACGCTGCAAGGCAGCGAGGACGCCAACACCGCCGCCCACGATATCCTGACGGGCACATTCATCCGCAACTGTCAAGAGGAAAACCTGATGACCGATGTCAACATATACATCGGCGGCGAACTGTTCACCGCTCACAGAATTATGCTTGCGCAATATAGTTCGTACTTCCAGGAACTGTTCTGCATTTCGAAGCGGGAAAACAATTTGCCGTTCAACTTAAAGGTGAAAGGAATATCTGCGGATGCGTTTGAGGCGTTCTTGCATCTTGTGTACATCGGAGACTGCAACATAACATCAGATATCGTGATGGATCTGTACATGATCGCAAAACGATTCAGTGTCGATGAACTTCACAACAGATTGAACGATTATCTAAACTCTTTGAGCACCGATAATTGCCTCGATATCATGTTGCGGGGAGAAGCTCCCCCAGGTGAACCATTGTACGAAACGGCCCTTAAATTCTTGATCAGAGATTTCCAGAAAGCCGTGAAGAAAGCAGCGTTCTTGGAGCTCCGTCTTGACGTCTTGATCAAGATTTTATCCTCAGATTTCCTCAAGATTGATAAAGAGACTGAGGTGTTCGATGCCGCCCACGCCTGGATCAAACACGACATACCGAAGCGGGAGCAACACCTGTCACGTGTCATGGAGTGTGTTCGATTTGCTCTGATGGACCACTTGGAGCTCTTCGTCCTCTTCAGTGGAGTTGATCTCATTCAGAAAAATGCCTACTGTCGGGAGATGATGATGAAAGCAAATTGGTATGCCTAAAGATGAATGTTGGCAAAATATTGTTTCTTCTGTACATGTTTCAGGGCTATATTAATATGCGTTAAAGTTTGATTATAATAACTATTGTGTAAATTCTTGGGAATGTTTTTATTTTGTTATCTATTTTTTTTTAGGATTATCACGTCTCGTATGTTGCATTTTGCCGATCCGTTTGATCTTCCCTGCCCAATGAAACGAGACCCAAACCTTCTGAATCAGGTATAATATGATTTGAACATGTCCCCATGTAATAGAGAGAGAGAGGAGAGAGAGCGCAACACTGTTCGATGAGTTTTTTGTGATTTATTGATTATTCAATTTTAATTTAACAACATATTTTTTATTTGATATGTTACAGACACCAGATGAAGGACTAGATGATTCATTAAAAATCCAACCAAAGATTCCAAAAGAGGATAAACTGGTGCCGGGGGACCTGCTGGCGTTTGGAGGATTTTTCTCGGGATCGGACAAAACTAGGGCAGTCGAAGGAGGTATCTTAGTACATTGTTTTACCTTTCTTGTCATGTTTCAAAAAGTGATCTTTTCAATTTCTCTCATATTAAACCGTTTTGATCTATGCACTTTTTATCTATTCTAAAGATATAAACATATCCAATCATAAGATACTCTATATTGTATATATGATATAAACAATTGATATTGTAACAATTCTTTCACATTTACTTAAGGTGTATACCTTTTAAAATCTAAAGTTATTAAAGAACTGTTATGGTCTGTTTAGCGAAAAGCATCATGTGGTATCATGTCGACTCTCGGAACTGGAAAAAACTGACCGAACTTCCGGAAGCCCGCATCCATCACGCCTCGTGTGTCCTAAACGGCAAGATCTATATTACCGGTGAGTCCCTTGTAATTGTTATTTCGTGTATTATTTCTTAATATAAGAAAGATTTCTTTTGATTGGCACAAACACGTGTATGGTCCACAAAAAAGTACCCATTTGTCTAATAGGTAAGTATTGCATGGTCCAATAAGTGGTGTCAATACATGTACTGTTCACGAAATGACTAAACGAGTTTATTTTTGGTATTTTAGGGGGAAGCGACCCCAAATTCCACAAGGAATCCCCGAAAGCACTAGCAAGTTGTTTTTGCTTTGACCCCCATACTATGGAATGGACCAACATTGCCCCAATGAGGACCCCCAGACTGATGCACAGTTTGGTGGCCCTCAGTGGCCGCCTGTACGCCATTGGAGGTCAAGACATCAACGATAGGTAAATATCTATACTTAGCCTAAATCTATCAATTAAAAAAGTAATTATAGCTGTGATTTAGCAAATTGGAATACGGTGGCTCGGTTCTCGGTAAAGTTTTTCCATGAAAGACCAAGAGTAGACAAAGTAGATCCTTTAACTAAAATTGCGACGATTTTGTTTTGCAACATCAGGTTTATAAAAACTAGTACTTCTTTGCTTATTTTGTATACACTTTTTAAAGTAATGTATTGTTATATGATTATTATATATTAATGCCCTCTTCACTGTATTCCAGGCTCCTGAGTCGCGTTGAGTGTTACAACCCGGACACAAACAAGTGGATAGCTGTGGCCTCCATCAATGTCGCCCGCATTGCCTCTGCTGCGGCCGTAATGGACGGAAAGATATATCTGGCTGGTGGATACACGGCCGACATCAAAGTCAAATCAGGCACGCCCATCTCCTCCATTACGGAGTGTTATGACCCAGAGAATCAAAAGTAGGTTCTAATTAATATGCCATTGCTTAAAAGTAACCCTTAAGATTTTGTTTTTTAATTTTTGTTTTTATTGGAATTGTCAATAATATTTATTTATTGATTCAATTTTGGGTGTTCTTTCTTTATTCTGCTGTTGCTGTTTTTATTTCTTCATTTGTTTATTTTGTTTTGTTTTGTTTTGTTTTGATTTTTTTTTTTTTGGTGACTTACTAAAACTTTTCTCAAACATTCAATCGAACATTGTATTTGATAAGCAATTTTGATATTTTCGTTAAACATTACAGGTGGACCCGCCTGGGCGATATTCGCATCCCGCGGTGCCAAGCCTCCCTGGTGGCTGTGGGTGGGGATCTGTATCTGTGTGGTGGTGCCACACGGACCCACGGTACCGACTTCACCACCGCCACAAGCCTCCGGGACATCGATAAGTATAGCAAGGAGTTCGACATGTGGGAGAAGGTGGCAGAGTTAGACACCGAGAGACACGCCTGTGGTGCCGCGGCAGTCGGTAAGATACATACAGTGTATCTGGTCTGTTGACTTAATGTGTTACTGGTCAACTGAGAAAAATTCTAATTTTCTCTACTAAAACTTGAACAATATACAGATGCTGAGATGCATAATATATGATATGGAGCAAAAATAACTTGACCGAATGGGATTTAATAGAATTTGAATGAGAATTTAACTAGCTTAAATCTAAAATACTGGTCCCAGACCATCAATCAGTAGTTAAGGTCGAGTCCGGAAAGACGGTCAGATATATATTAATATATCAGAAGACATGATTCATATTCTAAAGTATACACATTGTAGGGGATGAAGTATCATCATCGTAAAGTTATATGTACATTTGATATATTTACAGGGAATAAGCTGTACATTTGTGGTGGTGCTTGCTCTGCTATGGGATACATGCTCCATTCTATGGAGGTATATGACGCTGCCGCCGGGAAATTCGACAGAACCGCTCCAGACTGTCCCCTCCCTGGCCGGTTCCTGAGTTTAATCGCTGTCCCGCCCTGCGCGGAGAACTAAATTACGGAAACGATTCATTGATCGAAATTATTTTGATATAAAAAGGAATATTTGGTAATCTTAATCTGTAGTTAAATTCTTTGCTAAGGGAGTTAATAATGTTATGGTTGTTAAATGTTTTACCTATATATTTTTCAGTAAACCACTACTGTTAAAAGCAATTATGGTTATACCCTTTTGCCTCTAAAGGAAATAAAATTAATGCAACAAAGAAAACGGCTTTATTCTGTGTTTGATTACTGTTACACAACATTTCTTTTAACCTTGGAGGAAGAAAGGCAAGAATTATTTGAAAGTTAAATTGACTGGACAGCTGGCAAAGGCTTAGTACATGAAATACTATCGCATGTATTCCAAAAGAGAGGGAAAAACCCGTAATTGAATAAAAGGCATGGAAATAGATGTAACGATAACATTATTGGCAAGTAATGTTGTAAATGGCGTGGTTATATTTGGAAGAAATGGAACTTCTGTTTTATTCATTTAATGAGGAAAAAATCCATAGTATTGATGGACTTGAAGTTCAAAAACTGTGAACTTGTTTTAACATTGTTCTGTTTTCAATGATTGTTTTACATATACCATCAAAAGCAATAATGCTATTAACTTTAATTTTAAGCATCCAAAACCGTAGCATTTAAAACACCTTATATACGTAACAAAGCCAAAGGAGATATAATGCGGAGAAAAAATATTGACAGAACTTTAAACTGACTTAGATCTATTTAAGAATTAAACATATGTGTGGCGATAAAAAGATTTCCAAATATATTGAAGGAATTCATTTGGTTAATGGTCTTGGCGATTATTTACAATACACAGGCATATGTTGTATTTACACAGTAGCCCTTTGAGAAAAGTCCCACAATAAAACGATGAAATCCTTTCACTTTTTTCTCCCCTATTCAAATATCTCGTTACTGGCTTTTCATATGTATGTAATTCAATTATCAGAGAATGGGCTGGCATAATGGATGATCGAAGTCCTGTATAATTGCAATGTCAAAAGGACACCGTGTGCGTAAAATTTAAATGTTCTCTAAAAATGAGTTTGGTTTAAAATGTTAAAGGCTGTTTTCGAAAGTGGTGAAGTAACGGTATTGAATTATCTTGAGTGCAGTCCGTCTTTTTTTCTGTCCCGGAACAAACCGCGATGGGATTACATATGAAAAAGAGGAGTTTTTGTTGCATTCAGCATTGTTGCTTAGTCACACAGCACAGGCGTTAAAAGGTATTTTACCCAGCAGAAGGGGAAAAAAGCGAAAGTGACAGGAATCCGACTTCATTCGCGTGGAATGAACAAAAAAATTAAGAGCGCGGACTTGAGTGCTTTACGTATAGTATATATTGTTTTCAATATTTGTGCTTCGTAAAGATCTTTCTTTATTGGCGTGCATATTTCATGAAAAACGTTCTACTTCGAACTTAAAAGTGGAAAATATTATTCAAAATTGAAGCAATTCCAAACTATACACAACTCATGAAAGAATGGCCCACTCAAGTTAAAGTAAATTAGGGCACGTTTTGTACATTGTATCCGATTCGGAGACGAAATGGTAATTAAATGCCAATTAATCGCCACCAAATATTAAGCGCATATGTGTTAATAACTACGGGTTGGACAAGAGTGTTTGCACAAACAAGACAAGAGATTACAATCTTGATTTTAATAAGATTGCAGACAAGTGCAATAGCGACGAAGCAGGATTAAAAGCCCGGCGTTTTTACAGAACTGCGCGGGGATTTAACTTGAGAAGATTCCTACGGTACTTATTTACCTTTGGTCGTCTCTATATCGACAATAGATACATTATACAGCGTTAAAAGACATACTTCGGGATTGCGAATTGACACGGCAATACTCAAAGATCTTCAAACGATTGCAGTATATTTTGGATTCAAGATAAGAAGGGTTGTATCATAGGCACTTGACTTTTCGGGATTTGATTTGACACTATATCTGCCGATATCATCTTAATTTTGATTGATATCGATAAACCGGGCTGAATTGTCCATCGGAATTTCCTGTGGTGTCTAAATTCGCAGTTGCTGGTGCAAAATGTAAGTTTTTGCATCGTTCCTCTTTGAGACCTCCCCTTATCAGGTCAGCCCAGATCGAAGTTATCTAATTACGGCCTGCGCAATGAGTCGAGACCTTTTTCTTCCCCACAATTTGTTTTACAACAGAAAACCAAGCCTGGCCCAGGCTTATTATACTGGGATTCGCAGCGCATTAAGGGACGACAATGAGGACGAACTCTCCGAAGATGGAGGAGACTACAAGATTCTGGGAGTGAAACAGGAACTGAAGCCAGCTAAACCGGAAGAGGTTAAGGAAGATATATCCTGTAAAGAAGAAGAGACGAATGCTGGAATGATACGGGAGTCCGCGACACGAAGCGGTCGTGGTTTTAGTCGGAGGTTAGATGTGGCGTCTCGGGTACAGAGTAGGGAGTCTCTGTATGCCCCATCTGTGTCCTCCCCGCGCCCGGACCAACAGTTTGATCCGCGCAGATCGCGAAGCCAGCCGACGCATTCAGCTACACAATGGCCAGTGACATTGGAACTCTCAGGTAAAAAAATTCACGATCAGAATGGGAGACATTCTTTGTCTGCTGCTCAAGACAACGAAACAAAGTCTGGCGAACGAGAGACAACGACAACTGATATTACCGAGATTGCTGGGAATGTGGAAAATGTGGACAAGACGGTCAGTGATTCACAGAAAGGAATCTTATCACATTTACCCCCTCTATCGCAATCCCTTGTCAGACAATCTGCCACGCCGTCCGCAAATGCGAAGAAAATGTCGTTTTCGCCTACATTCTACGCGGATTATGGACTTCGATGTGAGAAAACGGATACGTTTCCAGGATTACTTCATCGTAGAAAACGAGAAAAAAGTAATGTGGAAATCGTTAAACAGATAGAACAAAAAGCCAATCGGCATATTTACGCGTGCCAGGTGTTGAGCAATTCCAAGCGAGGAAGCAAAGCTGCACAGAGCGTCAACACCCTGAAACAGACGGTCGGGCCAAAACGGGCGTCTACGTCACAACTGCCAACAACGTTTGTAAGGCAACATTTACACCACGCTCCAGAGAGACAAGCAACATTTGTTGATGTATCGAAACGAGCACCATTCTCGCTTTTCATTCGAACACGAGAATCTCCCGATTTCTCGCGAGCTCCACGTCACAAAACGGCGCCTCTACCGGAAATCAACGGAAGGACACTTATCTTGGGATTTGACACAAAACATTAAAGAATACTCAAGGGATATTACGGCGAAATAAGTTCATTACCAAGTGCATTACTTATGGGATACTGATATTTCGTGATCACATGGGTGATAAATTTGTGCCAAGACAGCCTCACTGTGCGAATACATTGTGCAGAGCTCTTTACGTATACAAAGTATATTATCTTTATGCGTCCAATATTTTTATGCATATAATTATACCATGTTTGTAAAACTAAACTAAGGACTAGATTTTGTTAAATACGTCCAAGGGGCTTTGTGTTTGCAAATTGAATTTTTCCGTTTTTATTCAGTGGTGCAATGCATATATATGGCTGAGAATAGTGCCCATATGCATGATGTTCGGACAGAAAAGTAAATTACATGTTAAGAAAATGACGCCAAACAGAGATGACCTCCTGCAATGTTGCTTAAAATCAAGGCCTATGTTTACCAGGAATCTACAAAATGTATAATTTAGCCGAGATACGTGTTGATTTGGTTTTCCACCACCATTAACAAAGCTTTGTAAAATGTTTATGAACAGGTAAACCTACAGTGTATATATTAGGCAAAAACGTGCTTGTACAAAATCAGAAATTTAAATTGGTCAGCTGTGTGTTTAAATGATTACCATTCAGAAAACAGAATTAAAACTCTGCGGGTGTTTTAAATGCATTGATTACGATTTATTGAACAACGTGACTGAAAGGAGACAGATATGGTTTAACCCTAAGAACCGAAATTAGACGTATTTGTCTACACGAAACATTACTAAAGATTTATTTCATAATTCCCCTGAGGGGGAGATAAAAATCAATTTGTTCGATTTTTCATTTCAATGGTTCAAAAGCAGATGCATTGACATTTCATATTAAAGTTGTTAAATTTTCAATTTAATATTCTTATCGACTTTTATGTGATCTTTAACCCCTTAAAGTGGCACTTTCATGGTGCCTTTACATTTTCCCAAATCAAACCAAAAAATAAATCAGCCTCGATTAAACACCCTAACATTTCTAAAACTCTCAATAAAATATATTATCGTTCATTTAAAAAGCGTGTATTTTATATTTTTCTAATAAAATCTTGACAACAAGTTATTCAAAGAAAATCACGTTGGAAACAGCTGTAAATAATGATTTTAAGATCTAGAGAATTCAAACATATTTTGTGAGATAAGTACAGGTAATTCGTATACACTGTATATGAATTATAAATATTTAAGTCATAATTTATCAAAAAATCAATTTAAAGAAATATCGTATTCTTCGATCCCTTAAAATTTAGGTGCTTTTTTCCCCTTAAAAATCTGCGTCCCTAACTTGTGACGCTTAGTAAAACAAAGCACCGGCAACCACATAGCGACGAATTTACGAAAAGGTGTAACGATGTACAATGTAGAGGATGCTCAAAGCTGCAGAAAAAGCGTAGTATCAATTTCAGATGCATGAAAAATGTTCAAATCCTGTATCGGTTCGTATTTACATGTATATGCGTAATAGGTAATAGATATTTCCAAAAAAAAAGCTTTTAACAAGTTCATTTCACAAATATGTAAAGGGTCTTCACTTAAAGACCGTCTATGCAGTTTGAAAAAAATGGGTTTTTTTTTTATTCAAAAGAAAAATTATATCGCTTAACGGTGTGTATTTTGAGTGTACAAGATTCTAGTTCGATATGAACACAGGGTGTGTGGCATTATTACCATGCAAGGAAAAAAATTGAACAATTTGAGAAAGGACGATGCATGCAAATTAAGTTTTCAAATAATATCTTGGTCTGATTTAAAGTACTAAGCCTTGAATTGTTAACAAATTATGATAATGTAGCTAGCAATTCTTTTCTCTATTTCCTTCATCAAATGATAGATCCCATATGTACCCTTAAATCAGTGTGCAGTTAAATGTAAGTGTCTTGCACATATCGTTAATTTTTTTTTCAAAGGGTGGGGGTGGGGGGGGGGGGGTCTGGTTGAGGCCTATTTTCTGTAATTTGACCGTGTAAAGAGGCATTACTCTAGCATAACTAAGTTTTGTTTTGGAGGAGGGGGGGGGGGGGGTGGGGGGTATTGTGCAATGTCTATCTTTTGGTTTACACATACATTTGTAGCAACCATCTCTTGAACATTTAGGTGCATCACTATATGTATATATCTAACAAATACAATTTAATATAATTTCTTTATGTATCAGTGACTCTTTGCCACAATAATTTCCCTTTATTGTTAATGATTTTGACAATTTATTACAAATAATGATTTCTTTCCCTTAAAGTAAGCTTTCAAATTATTAAAGTACTGTAATACTCTGCTAATGCATTTAAGCCTATCTTTCATTGTATCTCTATTAATGACATCAATGCAATAATTTAAAGAAGAAGCAAGAATGAGATCTTGAGGCAATTTTTTAATCAACCTACAATGTACATGTACATGTATGTAACCTAGCTATAATATATAAATTCAAAAACAGGTAATCAAAATTTTACATCATTTCAACTTCACAAAAAAGGCTTACATACATTTATAGTTTCAAGCCCGCTGTTTCAAAATCGTCTGTACATTTTCATACATGTTATGTGCAAATTTACAAACTACATGACTGTATATTGTCAAATACTGATACACCAGTAGCATAAAATTCAATCATTTGCATAACATTAGCTGCCATCCATTGATACCTTTTTGAACATGTGCCAACAATGCAATCCGATTGTCTTGTTTAGCAATATTCCTGTGTGTTTTCAGTTGTAATCTCTTCCATCATCATCATCATCATCATCATCATCATCATCATGTGTCATCATCAGTGATGTAAAACATTTCCCATAATTCCCTCTACATCTAGGTGACCTCTGAACCTGTCTCCATGGTGGATGGTCTATCTACGTTACCATGGTTATTGTCTGTGTTTTCGGGTGTATTACTACTCTGCTGAGTCTCCTGAGAGCCTGCTAATACAAGGAAACCCAAGTAAAAAATATAAAGAGTAAATTAATTTTAAAATAAGCAAGAAAAATACAAAAAGGCTTGAGTGTATTTTGTCAAGAGGATCATTTTGCATGCATACCATAATACAAGTAATAATAAAAAATCAAACATATGAATTTTTCTTTTTAAAAATAGATTATAAATATACAGCATTGCTAAAAAATTTGATGATCAACATTTATTTTATTCATAAGTGTTATCAGATGTTATCTGATGTTACAAAGCTTCCCAGCCATAAAATGAAGTACTGTTTGTACATGTTAATGAGCAAAATAAACATGCACATAGAGCAGCATTTTTATGTACTACATCTACCTAATGGGAATTGACTTTTGGATATATAAACCTGTGCATGCAAAATATTTTTCTTTGCTCATTCTTTGTATTTTGGAGAGAGAGAGAGGGGGAGAGAGAAAGGACCAACCTGTTGATGTGTTTGGAATCTCTGATGTATAAGAACTAGTTGTGCTTCCTGTTTCCTTGGTTTCCTTGGGTGATATAAATGCTCGATTCAAATCTAATTTCTTGTCCAAGCATGTAATATACTCGAGTTTGGCACACTCTTTGCCTTTCCTCACGTCAGTTTTAATATCTAGAGGAAAAATAATTTTACATATATTTACATGTATATTCATTTAATTTTAATACAAAAAGTGATTTCAGCGTCTTTATAGAAAGATTAAAATACAATTCTTTAATGACAATTCTTTGAATATTGCAGATGCCTTACTAATGAGAGTTAATTATATGCCTAGGCCATTTAGTATCAAATTGTGAGAGGATAAAATCACAAGCACTGAACTCTTGTCATAATTTTATATAATGTATTATAGCTTTGTTTTACATGTCCTACAGTTGCTAGGTAGTTGTAAATTTATTTTCAAATCAAGAGAGATAACTCTTGAATGACTGTTTAAATTGACCAATACCCAATGGTACAACTGAATCCTCAGACACAGCCTTTTCTTTCTAATCTGTTTTTCTAGTCAATAATACAAAACTTTATTTCTCCAAACTTAGCATATTTCACTTGAAAAGAATTTATTTGGCATCTATTACATAATTCACAAGTACTGATGTAAGTCATTATTTTATCAAACAGTGTATTCGAGATTACAGTATATAATTAGCATACTTGTGAACTTGCTGACAATATTAGCCTACTTTGCAGGTACATGTATTGAATCTGTAACATAATGATCTTTATCATTCTAGTGGTCTTTATAATTAGGTGAACACATTGATTATGGGCGATACCATTGAAAAAAATGCAGACAGTTTACAGCTTTTGCTATTTCCTCCCCAGTAGCAAATCTATCTGATGTACATTGTAGATAATGTAGGGTGCGTGTGTCGAACCCCCCCCCCCCCCCCCCCCTCCCCCTTGATTCTGGAATTTTCTCTATATAATATACCTATTTCAATTATGTACAGCTCTAAAAACACTGTTTTATATAAATGTTTAGGCAGCCTTTCCCCTCCTTTTCGAAGAAATACTTCAACATCCTTTTCAAAGTGAAAATAATACCTCTATCCACTGGATCCCACACTGCACTTTCATGTAACACAGCTTTAAAATTGTAAATACTAGTAATCCTGACCAATGGATTTTATCATACAGTCTTATAAATCATCTCTGTTCACTTGTAAGTATGAATATTACATAAAACTAGTGCTGTTTTAAAGAATTGTTTGAAATCAAGAGGAAAAAAACATTTACCTTCAGATGATGGGTCTTTCTCCTCCATGATGATGTAGGTTCCTAGAGGTGCCACATATTTCCCTGAGAATGTGTAGCCATCTACTTGCAAGTAAGGGGTTTCTGTACCTATTCCCTGAGAAAATTTTAAATAAGTCCACAGTACAGTTAAATCCAAGCAAACCAAACTCTCACATTTCAATGAATCTGGTATACGCTGTTTTCAACAGAAAAATATTAATTTAGTGTAAAATATGAGATATTTATATTAGATATTAGATCTAATGTCAAAGACTGAGTTTGGTGGTGATATCGATGATTGGGTTTCTCAAGATTTGAAATCTATATACATTGCACAATGTATGTAAGCATATATAAGGCTTTGATTTCTTCTACAACAAAAAAATGCAATAGTTAATATACATGTACATGTACATAGTTTTGATCCAAGATGTCACTGAAAAGTCAGAAACATTAATAATAAGATGAGAAACATTAATAACAAGATCTTGATCTTAAACCAATGTAACTCAAGTAGTTGTGTTTTTTACAAACTGTACATTTTGCTGTCAAATATTATGCATACAGTCATTTAGTTTTTCTTTTGAACGAAACTTACTAAAACTTTGCAATTTCCCTCGGCTGTCTGCAGGAAGTCTGGCTCTAAAATGCCATGCAATTCAGCAATCAAAATTTCCTCCTGAAATATACAATATGTTATACATGAAGTACCGCATGCCATGGATTAAGAAAATTTATTGCTTTGGGAAAATACCATATGTACACAATGAACAAGAACTTTAACATTCTTTACAAAGAAATCTTAAAATCATTTTTAGACAAAAATTTGCTCCTGAAATATACATGTTATACATGTACATGTAGTATCACATGCCATGGATTAGAAAAATTTATTACTTGGGGAAAATACCATATGTACACAATGAACAAGAACTTCAACATTCTTTACAAAGAAATCTTAAAATCATTTTCTAGACAAAAAAGATCAATTAAGTGGAGCAATATATATTGACTGATTACTGATGACAAAACGTATGCAGGTACAGCAACAAAAATAAAACAGTTAACAAGTGAACGTTATCTAAACATGTTACAAGCATGGTATATCGACATTGTGTCCAAATATTACATTAAAAATACAAGGCATTGATAAAAGACAACGCACCTCTTCTTCCCATTCTTCCGACGAATCCATGCTGTTGCTCTACTTTCACTTTCCACGGGTTTTTTAAAATCAGTTTCCCGATCCCGATTCTTAAAATAGAGAAAATGAAAAAGTTAATTACAAAGCATTAGCAACCTCTTTTCAACATAACATTTTGTTCTAAGTTTTTTTTTCGGGTTTTATTTTTTTTTTTAATTTTATAAATGTCTATGGTGATACTCTCCCATATCAGATACAGACACATTTTAGTATGGATGTACATGTACATACATAATCTATAGGTTTCTCAAGAACTTTGATTCCACTATAAATGTAAATAAGAAAGTACCCACAATTAACCATACTGATTTTAACTAAAGTATAGTTATAAAAGCTTAAGATCCCATGGATTGACTGTACACGTATGCATACTCTTTTGTTATATCTGTACATGTACATTTAGAATGAAGGAATTAATCAATTATGGTATAAAGACTAAACGACCAGTCAAATGCAGAAATGGTTATTTCATATTGAAAATTCTTTTAAGGGTCACATGTATATCATAATTTTTTAATCAACTTTTTGATATAAAAAGTACTTTACCATTAAAATATCGACAAATATTTGTTTAATTTCGAACGTCAAATCACTGTCTTCCTCTAGAGACCAGTCGAGACTGTACATGTAAAAATGAATAAGCGTTCCTTTTTTACGATTGACGCTGTGCCTCTTGTATAATAGCAATCATGTAGCATATGAAATGCACATGTCCTGGAGTGTAATTTTTTTTCATTTAAAAAATAATACTTATACATGTACATGTATATACATGTAGATTCTAGGTTTTGTGAAAGTCCAAAATACTTTTCTATATAAAAATGTTGTGAATTGATGACCGCTTTATAAACTCAAAGAGCTCTGTTAATTCATTATAATAGTTTAGATTTATGAATCAGTTTGTCCTTTCTGAGTAGTTCCTGGGTACCCTTTTCTCGCTTTTTCTATAATTTATACGACACCTCTGATATTTTATCAACAATTGTTTACATATATATACATGCATGTATTATGTACCTTGTGTACCGTCACATTGATTGTGTGAGTGAAATAAACTGAATGAAATTGATTTTTCATGTTTTTGAATGCAATCAAAATATCTGTGAACACAACAATACACATGTATGTATAATAGTTATACATAATAAGTCATATCGTGCATGCCAACTACATGTAAAGTGTAAAGCATTGTCTCAGTATACTTTGTATCCTCAAAATATGTAAATGAAAATGTATATACATGTATACATGCACGCGACATTCCCTTTTATTATTTCATTTATATATTCAGTTTAATCTGTTAATATAGAACCATTTTAACAAGACCTTGGACTTTCGGTTGGCCGTAGCTATCTATTTCTTGCGTCAAAGCAAGTTGAAAATGACGCGGTTTCAAGCGAAATATGCACCGATTGCGTAGTCTTAGCTCAAAAGCCAGACAAATCTTGTTGCCTTCAAAGAGCAATGGCCGAGTGGCTGACAATTAATGAAATAGACAGGCCTACGTCACATTGCTGTTTGACACATCTACCCAAAGTCCAAGCTCTTGGTATTTAATGGTTCTATATACTGCATACCTATCTTAAAGAATAAGACGTCCTGGAATTATAGAAAGTGCAGCCAAAAAATGCATGTTCAATGAACAATCAATTGAAATCCATGCATTTATGCATTACAAAACGTCTTTCCTATCAATTATCGTTGAATTAGCGTTAAGGTCTTAAGATCAATTTACTTGATTACAATTACAAAAATTGAATTCTCATGCAGCGTCGGGGTGGGATTTAGATTTGAACATCAGATTTAAATGATTAAATTGAACGCTTGAAAAGTGAATAACTGGAAATGACAAAGGATTAAGTTTATTTGTTTGGGATTATATATGTGTGCAATAGTCATGAAAAACGAGATTTAATCGGCTTATAATTGCAAACTCGATTTGACCTTTCAATTTTTCGATTACCAAGTGCATTATGAATGTCTAGACCGAAACAGATTTTCATTTCCTACAAAGATATATATCTTTTAAAATGTCTAATTTGAAATACCGGTATATCGAGCAAAGAAACTGGATAAAATCAAATAACTGACCTTTTATATCATTGATGCTAAGTCGAATGTAAAATTTTGAAACATAATTTAAAAAGAAATAATTATATGTCATTTAGAGGACAATTCCATTCAAAAATTGATTTCATAATGTAGCCACTTATATATTACATATTTAGGGCAACGAGAATCACTTAATCGAAATCTATCAGCGATCGATCAGCGATGTTGGCGTTTAACTCAATAAGTTTTTAAATCAATCAATTATGAAGTCCATTTAGGTCCCACCAAATCCCCACTTTTACGAGGATGCTTAAATACACACAACTTTTGAACTTCCGAAGTGAATTGAATGGAGTGTTTGCATTTCGTACCCTTTTATCGTATATTTCAGCGTGTTAGCACTCTGATTAAATGAAATTGAATATATCGCGATCATGAAAGCGAATGTAAACTCAAGTTGGGGGAAAACTTACTTAAAATACTCCCCAGGTCCTGGTACAAAGAAAAATAAAATATTTGTTTGTGTTTGGCTATATATGCACTTAGAGAGTTTATCAAACAATTCATCTTTGGTTCTATGTAAAGTGAAAAGGAAAAAAAAAACCCTCTCTGGAAAAAAAAAAATCCAGCCAATGCCAATTTGACGAAGTAGATTGAATTTTGAAGTGAATTTTTAAAATCTGAAATTGAAAAACCTGTTTTTTGATTTTTCACCAGTGACATTATTGCGAGCCATAAATTCACCCGAGGCTTTGATCGTTATTGGTCGTTTGACTTTCGTTGGAAACAATTTTACTAGATACAAGCCTTTGCCGTGGCAAACCACATGCACGTTAAAGGCCTTTAATCGCCTTGTATAAACTTTCGCGAGCGCATTAGTTAAAACCAATTTTATATGTTTAAATTCCTCTGTTCTAACGTGGGACTCAAACTGTGATTGAAAATTATTCAATGGATCGTCGAGTGGTGTAACAGTTTCGAATATTTTCATTGTCCTGTTGTTAAAACTCTCGATCCTTTTTCTTTTCAATTTGCGGGTGAAATCTGGCGAAAAAATGTGAATTTCGTTGGACTGTCCCTCAATAATCGCGACCAAGGAGCTTCGCCCGTGATTAAGCGATTAAATACAGGGATTATCATAAAGTCAGGAGTGGGGATTTTAAACACAGATGACAACAGTATTCATGTTTATACCAAGATAGTGAACGAGATTTGGTGGAATTATGACCAAAAATTAATTATTTGAGGGGGAATAAATTCGCTGACGCATTACAGAGGAACGGCAGTTGTTTGTTTCAAAACGGTCAACAATTTTTTGGATGGAATTTAACAACATTCACAAGTTGGCCCTACAGAAACCCTGTCGGACGTTGAAACATCGGTGTAGATCGATTTTTAGGGGATAATTTTTTTTAAATCTAATAAGTGGAATTGAACCCGCATCAGTGAACGATGGGTATGGATAAATTAAAGTGGAACTTCCACAGTCTAGAGCAGCTTCACTATGCCGTAAACTCTACACTCCGATATGCCATGCAAAACGAGAGATGTAAGCGGTGGAGCAAGGTAGGATACAGAATTGTGATACATGTGTATCATGGACATAAATATGTAATACACATGTACATAGATATGTAATTTACTGGGCATAGACATGTAATATATTGAGCATTGATATGTAATACACCGTAATTACATGTAAATATGTGATATATCGAACAAATATGTAATATTTTTAACTTACATGTACAGGTGCAGACATGTATATCATATGCAATATTTTGGACATAAAATTGTATTTATGATATATTGGGCATTTATATTCAATATTTTGGACACAAATATGTAAAATATTGGACAAGGATGTGTTACATTTATCAAATCAAAGCTGAGAAATTGATTTTCACTTCTTGAAGTGCAATTAAATTGAATCGCACCCTATAAATTAAATTATTATATAACTCTTTGTGCTACAGACCCCACCCCACCCGTCTACTCACACCCCCCCCCCCCCCTAATATCTGCTATAAAGGTATTTGACTTCTAATGCTCAACACAGATTGGCTTAATCTTGGACATTAAAGAATTCCAATTTCATTCCTTTCCTTTTTTTATTACCGTCAGAAATGAAATGAAAATCAATTCTAATATTGTCAGCAAGCTTTACCCAACAATCACTTCAAGTTTATTGATAAAAAAATCTTCAGACAGAAATCAGAAAGGTTAAGAATTCTTTATGATAAAAAAAACCCAGATTGATAACGAAAATCCAAATCATGGCAAGCAATGTTTTCTACTTGAAGGTAGCTGTGAAGACCAAAATAATTCCCAATTTCGGTTTTAAACACTAATGTATCAATAGCAAGAAGTGTGTATATTACATAATTATGTAGGCAACTAATAATCTAACAGAAGTTTCTATTGCAGTTGATTTCATTGGTTTAATATTAATCTATTAATATTCTCGTCAAGTTTTTTCATCTTTTTGCTCCCTATGGATACCCCATTCTACATTTTTTTGAGAGCTTTAATACACGGTCGGTTAACATGTCAAAAGCAAGTTTAACATCTTGTTGACAATATTTGACAAGGTTTCATAAACTCAGGAAAACCCACGTTAGAGTGCATGATTTGTGTATTGTGTGTTTAATTACACACTGATTTCTCAACAAGTGCTTCTTTAAGCCAATTATACATAGAGACTTAGCTCTGCTCTTCTTCCATTTCCAAACGTCTCGAAGGTGAAAGTAATATGTCAATATAGACGGGCGATTAACAAAAAATCATTAGTTTACTATTGTGATCGAAATTGAAAGGCGTTTTCTTGTCAGACGTATTCCTTCAGAATATGATGCAAATAACAGTTTTTAATATCATTTTTTAATAATGACATTGATTTAGTTATATCATTCACGGAGAGAGAGAGAGAGAGAGAGAGAGAGAGAGAGAGAGAGAGAGAGAGAGAGAGAGAGAGAGAGAGAGAATCTTCTTTGTCTCATGCACGGCTTTAGTTTTCACATTACTCAGAATGGTGCATGTACATGTATCTATGGGTAAAAAACGTAGAGAAAGAATCTTAGAAAAATCTTGACTATGTACTGAAATCTACATACTTATAATTATAAGCTATTCCAAATAAGCTTAGTTGTTTGGTTAATTCACAGTTTATACTCTGTATCCATTTTCAGAAAAATCTAAGTTTACTCAAAGTTATCTGTCATAACAGATGTATTCCCCAGTTCAGACATTGTTTTCCATGCCCAAATGTTGTTCTATTCCGAACCGATTGACTTTTTAAAAGAAAAATTGATTCTTGGATATATCGCACAGCGAATCCATGTACAGATAATCTCAAAGATTACACAAGAAAGTCCCGTTTAGGGGGCCATATTGCACAAAACCTTTCACTGTTAATTAATCAAAGTTAGCATTATGTCCTGTTGGGAATCAACAAGTACATAATGGACGTCATGCCTTGGTAGCCTCGTATTAAGTAAAATCTCTATAGCGCTCTTAGATAACGAAGCTAAACGGACCAATTTTAGCACATACACGATAAAGATGTCGACTTGCTGATTTAAAACGTCAATTCAGGAAACTTTAAATTAATGATCACGGAAAACCACAGCACTTTAGATTCGTGTCCAAAAGCACATTTTTCTGCCATAAAGAGTAAACCCTGAGAGAGAGAGAGAGAGAGAGAGAGAGAGAGAGAGAGAGAGAGAGAGAGAGAGAGAGAGAGAGAGAGATTTGTGATATACATGCATGTATGTAGTCTAGCGATTTTCCTTTAAATGAGTAACGAAGCTATCGTCGTTTAATAATTATCGGTATAATTTTTAAGTGAATCCGTACAGTAGAATGTTAACTAGCTGTTCTCTGAAAGGACAAAATCATTCTTGTTAAATATTCATATGACCAACTTGTGAACATCGCAATTTTTAAAGTGGTTTAGTTGCTGTTTAAACATCTTTTATAGTCAATGTATATGTGTTAAAAACCACACCCCAAAACAATTTACATTTATGTATACCACGTCAAAAAAGCATTCAATTTGACAAACGAAAGGGTTTTAAAATTCATTTTTGTAAATACATGTATACATGTACTCTTTCAGCTGGGAACCATCGTTGTCAGATCATCCCACACACACTGAAAAAAATCTTCTTCATGATATCTTATTTACATTTCGGACCAACTATTACCGAGAAATAACGTGTACATGAGGATGAGTGAATACATGTGGCACTTGTTATACGTGTATAACATGATGACATAGTGACAATATAAGACGATTTGTGTATTTTCACCGTATCCCCATGTCCTTAACTGTGTGCTAGATTTTTAACTAATAGCATACTTATTCATGTATTTATACATAATATTGTACAGATGTATATCTTTTCTGTATCTTGATACAGATATTACATACATGTATCACTTGTTTTACCAACAACTCCTTGATACAAATACTCAATGACAAAAACCATAAATACATTATCACTATGTATGATGATACACGCACGTGTATTCACTATACGTAATACATGTATAACATGAACTCTGCATCATCAACACGTTATAGACAGCTGTGGATGATCCCCCCCCCCCCCCCCAAAAAAAAAAAATAAATAAAAAAAAATAAAATAAAAATCAACAAACACACACTGAGACGCATACTCGTATAAACCACAGCTAAATCATCTCTATGTACCATGATACGTGTACATGTATTCACTATTATATTTATTTACTTATATAACATGGACTCTGCATCATCAACAGGTGATAGAGACATACAACCTGCTGCTGTGGATGATTGACCTCAAGAACCTGCCCGACGACTACGAACCCCCGTCCATGTATAACATGCTGGTACAAACTCGTTTTACTCATTCATATGTAACTGGGTCTTCATTAATCAAAAGGCTGTACACTTTCAAGTGTACACATATACAAGACAAATACACGTTTTCTTTTTTTAAAAATACTTGCCACTTCATGTACATGTATATATGCATGACTTGTACAAGACAATGAAAGAAAAAAAAATCCATCTCCAAAATCGACAGAACCAAACAAAAAAACAACAACACATTTCTATATTTCGGATATATTTATATATATTTATCAGATTGACTCTGAATTATTTGAAAATGAAGATAATCTGAAAATCGATGAAATGAAAACAGAAATACATGTAAATGTTTAGTAGTTACATTATTTGTAATATAGATTAGTTACACGTGACTCATAACATAGACTTTACATCGTTACTTTGGTAAAAAAAAAAAAAAAAAGGCAACTTAAAATCAAATTTTATATTCATAATCAAACAAGTACAAAATGAAACGGATTTAGGGTAGGTCTACAACTTTAATTCACCTCCTTAGGCCTTGTAGAAAGTATTCAAAAGAGTTACAATGTTATATTTTTTAGCTCTATGAGACGTACTACCACGTGGGAGTCGCATACCAGCACGTGGGTGACCATAGGAAAGCTTCCGAGGCGTATACGAACGCCATCAACACTGTGTCAATTCCCAAGGTAATCCGAACGGCCTGGACCAACCCCCCCCCCCCCCCAAAAAAAAATATACATAAACTATATAATTCTATGTTATTGCTCTTGTTCGCCAAGAAAAACAGTTTTATATTAAATAGAAAAGTAACGACAATTTGTAGAATGTTTATTATAGACTTAAAGTTTATGATTCTTTAATACTCCTGATTACACGTGTATCTATAGGTACATGTACCTTAAAGTAGTTTGAAATTTAAGATATACAAAGACACACGTTAATACGATATACTCTTTCAGAATGGTTGTTTGGCTGGCTGCGTCATCAACTCCTGTCTGATGACGCCACTGTACGCCAGGAGGGCTTTTACTTATATACGACTAGGTAATGCAACTAATTCGTACCACAATCAATATCTTACGTTTCATTGAAATTTTATCTACATATTGTATGATAGAAATCGTAAGTTAACAGTAATGATCATTATTAACTATATATAAATATCATATTGAGAGAAAGTATTTGAACATTGTGTAAATTCAGTCACATATTGTTTTTATAGTCGGTACTCGCTTAAAAATGTTTTTCTTCGGTGTTTCATGATGAATTTAAAATTTGTCACGTTGAACTTAGTTTGCCAAGTTGTGTAAGCTGGTTTGTTTATATTGTTATACTATACACAAGTGACGTAACGTTTTATTTCAATTTTGTTTTTTATTTAACAAAATGATGACTTTCTTACTGACAAAGGGGTTGAAATGTACAGAAATGTGTGTATGTTGTTTTGATATGAATGTAAATATTTGTTTGGATATTTCAATATTGTAGGTGAAATAAAAAGTGCCTTAAAAGACGCCGAAAAAGCAGTCGTTCTAGACAGCAAAAATCCGGTAGGTTCAATCCTTTTCAAATGTTCATGATGTTGCTGAATTTGCATGATAAACAATTCTATGCAATGTTTGATTGATGTTTAAATCATCTAACATGTACAGTGTATATCTATTTCATTCATGCTTAATTGTTACATATAATATGATTCACTGTTATATCGATGCCACTTCCATAATATCAACAATTTGAAATATTTCAGGACGTTTATTGTATTCGCGCACTCACAAAGAGTTCTTCTGATAATGAAGGGGCGGTAAGTGTGTTTTGTGTATAAGATAATTTGAATATATGTAATGTGTGTCTACTTATTGAAAAAATATACATAAATAAGTATTACTTATTGAAGTCAAGTATTTATAACTTAACTTAATTTACATATAAAATTGATTTATTTTCATTTAACACGATTTCTAATTTATTGAAAATGATATATGACGATGTTTTCTCTATCAAAAGGCAATTAAGGATGTTGAGCTTGCACTGAAACTGAAGCAAGGGCACATGTGTTCATTGATGTTACGTTCGGCGCTAACTAAGCCCCTGGTAAGATCAGACTTACTATCTTTATTAGATTAGATTAGATTAATCCATTAACTATAGCAAAAGTGTAGAAAATATATATTTATACGTATACTAATTAGAATATTATAATTCTGTGAAAAAGTAAGTATCTATATTCCTCTTTTTATCAAGGTATAAACAATAATGTTAATTAGTTTCTTAGTTACAGTAATTTCAATGTGTTTTAGAGCAAATCCTATAAGAAATCGGTAATTGTACTTATTCTTTCTTTAGTAACATGTATATTAGATACATGTATACACACCAATGGATTGAATGCACAATTATGATTACCTGTGTATGTTTTATTTTGTTATAGGCACATGCAATATGAAATAGTATTATATCAATATACAAGCTTCTAACATTCTGTGACCATTGCTTTGTTTTCTTTTCAATTTGGATCAAAGGTCAATCAATTTTCGAGTTTGTTTGCTGTTGGCCTGAAGGTATATGGTGTAATACTACAGGTCTACGTTGTATGTCTTGTGTGTGCTGTGTAATACTAATATCAGAAATATTTTGGGCTACGTTGTCTGTATATAAACACCAGAGTATGTTGTGAATCAAATCGTCCTTGCAATATACATGTTCACACTTCATATGTTATATATTCAACCACTCTTATTTTAATATCATGAATATTTATATAATTTTACTTTAGTTATATAATTTTACTTTAATTACATGTACATCCCAAAATCTCAAGTTTATTGCAAAATATATGTCAAAGATAAAATTGTAATTATGGATGAAATGTAAATCAAAATTACGACGACGATGTACATGTACTTATTATACTATTCTTCAATTAATAATACAGAGACCTTTACAGTCACGTTGTGTCATCGATTCCTAAAATGCTTTTATCAACATTGCTAAAGATATCAATTCTAAAATTCAAAGAGAATGCGCATGCTTATCATTGTTAAATGTTGTATTAACTTCCTGTTCAGCACCATCTATACTCTAATAATAAATCAACGTCCAACCCATTTCATTACACTAATAAAGATAACTGATTATAAGCACTTACATATATATTCAATAGTGTTCTGCATTTTAAAGTTCATCTTTGAAGAAAAAAAGATTCTAGAGAGCAGATCAAATTGTTTCAAGCTCAAGACTTGACATAAAAAGAAGAGCTTGGTATAGAGTGACCAGTATTCAGTTAGGGAAGAAAGGAACATGTAGTGTAAAAAGGAGCTTCAGTAAATATGAATTTTTCTTAGGTTAGAGGTTCGCTAAATGTATTCATGTGTTTCATCAATATTTTGCATTGCTACATGTATTCATATCGGATATTAAAAATGTAAATTAATTGCTTTCTGTTGATATTTTGGAAAATTGTTTGATCAATAAATTTTACAAAGTGTTAACATTTAAGTAAAATACACTGTCCATGATAAATGATTTTAAAGTTTATTAATTACCTGGTAACCTATCCTGTAGGATTCTAACAGGAAATGTACAAACAAAACAGGTTTTAATTTAATTTTATATTCGAATGTTAATAAGCTATTATATAGAGAAAAGAATTTTTAAAAATCTACAATGGATTACTAAGCGACAAGTTTAAGATTTTGTTTTTCTCAATTTTGGCATTTTGTATTCAACTTGTTACACTTGTACATTTGACCTTGAAATCGTATTCAAACATGGTCGCAATTTTTTTTTATGCAGGCAGATTCGAATGCTGAGACAGAGAGCTGTGCAACGGTCACTAACTTTCGTCATCCGCGCATAATGGAATTCTATGATAAGTATGCAGTTTAAACAACAATTGTATCGCAACCCCCCCCCCCCCCAAAAAAAAAAGCCCATTTACGACTGTGCTGTCCTACAGTAACTCTAACTTAGGGGTGTTTTTTGTTTTATAAATACATGAAGGCAAGACCAGGTTTAAAATGGTACATCTACATGTATATAATGGTTCATTATATACAGTAGAAAACGCTTATAGCGTACATGCTTATAATGAATTAACGTGTATAGTGTTTTTAATTCTCCCCAGGGTTTTTAAACATATTGCGATATGAACAGATAAAATAAATGAGGTTTTTAACGAATTAAATTATTGCCCGTCTCCTCATTATATGCTTGTTTTACTATATAAGATTAATGATTATTAATAAAGCATTACTTTTAATCTTTTAGATATTTGTTCACCCTATGTGTACCCCACACGATAGTTCAGATAAATCTGACACCAGACAAACCCAACAAAAAACAACAAACAGGTACTGTCAGTTATTTTCATTACGAGAGTTTCTGGTAAAGAGCTTTTACCCTAACTTTTAATTTAAATGCAATTCACTGGCAAATTGCATTTCGTATTTTTATTCATTTTTCCGAGATAATGAAATATTGTATTGTTACATTGCATTAAATGCCCTGCGCGGATCCTTTTTTCCAGTTTTTACTATGTGAAGAAAATAAATTTGAAATTTCCCGGGGGAGGGGATCTCCTCCTCCCCCTAGATCTGCGCATGAAAGTTGTTTCATTCTGAACTTTCAAATTTAAACCTAGCTCTATTCAAACATTTTATTTACAAACTTAGAGGCACAAAAGGAAGGAACACACGGCAATCTGAAACAGAGACCTGCTTCCGCCCCGGACAGTATCTCGGTGGAACCGTTCAAGTGTGGAACCTCCTGTAAAGAATTTGATAAGATGGTTACAAGAAGGCGAAAGGATTATGGAGAGGCAATCCGGAAACATATAAGTCGACCAAAGACCGCAACGTCATTTTTCGGTTAGTATTAAAAAGTATACATACATGTAGGAATCTTATCCCACTTCTCTGCGACTTATGGATACTGAAGCCGAGTTCTTACTGAGTTTTAAGTACTAAATAAATGTAACTTAAATGTTGATATTAAAAAAAATCTTATTTTTAAGAACAATTACAACGTGAAAGGAGAAAGCAAGCAGACGTGCAGGAAATGGAAAGGCGACGGGCTGTTTCTGCAGGCGTGAAACGTCTTAATGAAATGGCACTAGTTTCCGGAACTGCGCACGCAGATTCACACGCAAAATTAAACAATCGAATACAATCGGCGCCCGTAATACGTCATATGAAAACAACATCCACAACGATACACATTTTAAACAACTCTAAACCTCCAAGGCCGGTCAAACCTCAAAGGGAAAGCGAAAATAAAGAGAACATTAGGAGTTCCTCTAATGTCAGTAGTGCAAAAGATTCCGAGTTACGCAGAAACAAGTCGGTGTCAATGAAAGAAAAAGACGAGAGAGTTCAAAGAATTCCCTCATCAACTAAATTTACCTTTCCAACACCTGTTAATTACTCTACACCGGTAAGTCATTGGTTGCCATTTTAAGTACATAATTTTCAAAACACACTTTTAACTAATAAAAAAAAATAGTCTATTTATTTACATCTATATCACCCCTGCGAATGTTATTGTCATTTAAATTTTAAATCACGTGGTTTTATTTGACCCTTTCAGTTTCGCAGTAAAAATCGTGCCTCGTGTTTATAGTCTATTTTAGAGAATCTAGGTACTTGTAGTCAAATATAAATTCTAGAGGTTTATTAATTTTAAACTTTATCTTCAATAATTGCTGGGTAAAATGTGTCCTAGAAATAAATGTGACAATGCAAAAATAGTTTTTTTTCTGCTGTTGCTACAACTAACATGCGTAGTAGACATCCCCCGGCCCCTAAGAATTAATTTTCGATCCGCGCCTGACCTAGTAATAACACTAATAGTGAAACAGACTGTACTATTTTATGCAAAATGTTCATTGAAAATGGCTCGATATACTAAGTTTTTATGCAAAACATTCACCCATTATTTTTTTTAAAAACATGGTATCGCACTCCACAAGCATCAAACACGGCTATAATTTTATTAAGCAACCAAACGTTTATATTATCAACCACTCTACATGTGGTTGAACACGAACTATAACTCTGTTTCGAGTATCGTCGTTTAATTTAAAAAACCGCTAGATGGTAATATAAGACATACATCATGTTTTAACATAAATCAAGGTAGAATATGATATGAAAATCGACCAGTACTTACGTATTTTGAGAATATTATCCGAACACTCATACTTCCGCTCGAAATTTCACAGGAACTGAACAAATCTCGGTGAAGTCTCGTGAACTTTCATTCGAGCACCTCTGGACTTATTACATACTTAGCAACGATAAAGAAAACATTCCGAACACATTCGCAGGGGTGTATATTGAATTTGATTTTAATCAGAACGAATATTTGTGAATACAATGTCAATTCACCTTAGGTCTTTCAACCACTGAACATCAAAGATGCACCTCGAATGTACTACAAGTAAGTCAGTCTGTTAGAGCTTAGACAATATGCCATTTACTCATTTCTAATCAAAATAAGAAACCATTCGAAGGCAAAACGTGTCAGAAATAAACAGTTTGCAAAAGAACTTGGTAATGTATAATTGAGAGTAATTTTTTTTTTTTAATCAATTATGGTTGAAATAAAAGGAGGAAAATCTCACATTGTGATTTTTGTAAGCATTAGCTACAGATAAAAATGCTTATAGCGAACAGGCTTAAAATGGAGTCTTTTTCATTCCCTCTCATCTTATGGCGTATCATATTAACTTTTCGGATATAACCAAATTTCAGTTATAACGAATCAAAAATCGAACGTCCCAGGTCATTCGCTTTAAGCGTGTTAAACTGTACGCTTACCTACATGTATTTTCATTATAGAATTCCGACTTACCATCTATTATTATTTTCCAGACCATGGAAGGGCGACAAACTCCCGGTCGCCGAGGTCAATCGACATGTACTCGCGCCATGTTGGAAGTAAAGCGTGCCACGTTATAGTGTCATGTGTATTACGTATTTTGTTAATTTATTTCTAATTATATGAAGTTGCAAATAAATACACCTAGCTCAGAAACAAAAGAATTTTGTCATTTATGTGCATCCCTCCCTCTCTCTCTCTCTCTCTCTCTCTCTCTCTCTCTCATTTTATATTATAAGCATAACAAAGGTGAGATTGCATATTCTCAAAAATTGACTTATCAAGGATTATTTGACGTAGCTGAAACAGGTGGTTCAAGTAATGGGTAATGGACGTCACAACACGTGTAATTGAACCGCCACCCATTGATTTTTTTTTTTATCATATTTTCTTCTCTTTTATTGAAGGGGGGGGGGGGGGTGATCATTCCTTACAATACGGTATCAATTTTCTTAAACTGAAAGTGTGATTTGCGTATAGAGGCTTATATGCGTATATTCACTTAAAGAACAAAAATCAACAAATTTAATAATATTTTACAGAGCATAATTGCACTTATTCGAGGTCAATTTATGGCCGCCTGCATAAGATAATAAATTATATCATACAGACGTAAAGATAAATTACATGTAGAAAGAAACAAACCAGTTCAATCCGGGTTTAAAAAGGAATACCTTTTTTTTTGGCTGACAATAACGCCGACTTACAAGTATCAATTTTGTTTCCCCAACAAAAAGGAAATTGAGAAGGGTTATTGATTGTACGGGAGGGCGGTTATTCATCGCTGTCATCAAAAGGCTCTATCGGGAACACAGCGGGGGGTGGATCTTTATACAGTCTATTCCCCTCCTCTCCGCAACAAGTGGTTCACAGAATATACCTTTATTAAAACGAGAAGTCTCATCATATGCACAATACTACCTGACCGTACATCGTCTCAAATACTGTTAAATATGCTGAGCATGAACACAGGCGCCATGACGTCATCTGTGTTAATTATCCTCCTGGGATTATCCTGTCAACTGGTGGATGCATCTTTGGAGAGCGAGATGAAGAAAATTCTGCCTATGGTTAGTAAACAACAAAGTTAATCAAGTTGAAAGAATTTAATTAAAACTATGATTATATCACAATTACACTTGTCATACAGTGAAATATGATGCATCAAAAATTTTGCATTTGAGTTAAACTGTAAATGAATTAGCAGGTGTTTTTTTTCGCGGGGTGTTTTTATAGTGAAGGATAAAATATACATATAGACAGTCTGCTATAATTATATTCATATTTACTTGTTGGTATACTTCCAATTTAGACCTTTTTACTTTCACACCATATATAATGAACAAGAGCTTAGTTTAGAGCCAAGCACATAAAATGACGCCTTATATAATCAACATGATATGTTTATGTATAATTTTGTACTTAATCTCCTTTAAGACGAGCTTACTTTTGGCATATAGTTCTAACATCCCAACTTTGTATATTTAGATTACAAGTGATTTGACTTTCAGTCCCAAGTCTCGACAGTTTTAAGGCTTTAAAAAAGGTTTTTTTCATTTCATTTCCTATAGTAAATGTTACAGCGCTTTTGAAGCTGAAGACAACTTAAAACAGACACCCCTATATGTACATGTAAAATTGAAAGAAAATCAGTTTAGATGTACATGTAGATGTTTCCTTTTTTAATCTCAAACTACAGTAATAGCTGTATCAATCATAATATGTTACTAACATGAACGAAAGACTAAAAATATTTACAAAATTTGCATATTTGCAATAAACCATACTAGTAAATGATTAAGGGCTTGGTTATACATGTAAACATACACCATTTTTAATAATTAAAAAAAAAATGATGTCCACTCTTGCCTCCGTGTATACCAGAGACTAACGCCAAAACATAAAGGGAAAGATGTTATTATGATATCGCTGTAATTAAATCTTTTTGTCTAAAAATCTAGCAATACGGCAGGCACGTAGCATCAGGGGGGGGGGGGGGGGGGGGCAGGGTGGCCTGCCCCCCCCCCCCCCACTTTTTCTCGCAGCAACTAATTTTTTAAAATTTACATATAAAAAGTTGAATTATCATGGAGTTGCCCCCCCCCCCCCTTATTTTGGAGGATATAAAAAATTAATATGAAAATAGGGAAATTAGAATTGAAATTGAAGTTATAATTTCCCCTCCCCTCCCCCCCCCCCCCCCCCCGGGAGGGATTTTGAAGGTTTTGGGAAAGGTCTTATTCCTTTTCTTTTTTTTTTGCTTGTCAAGATTTTTTGGAGGAGTCTGCCCCCCCCCCCCCCCCTCCCACTTTCAAAAACGATGCTACGTGCCTGTACGGAAATATTTCCAGAAACTAAATAAATGTTATTGTGAGGTGAGTTTCCTCTATTATATACCTCAGTGATTGTCAATTTCAGCTCGTGCTCCTATATATATACATAAACAGAAATATTATACCATACCTATACCATACCATAGAACCCGTGATATGATAGGAAACACGTATATAAAGGAAACAACTAATATTATATTATCAAATGATACGAAAAAAGCAAAAATCGTAAATAAACATAGTATGTAGCAAACTGTTAAAAAAATTACGAGAGAATATATATACACTGTTGTGTTCTGAATGCAACATAGTCATGTTTAAATGATACGACTCGTTAAAATTTTTACAATCATCGTTCATTCATTCTATTTCATAAAAAGTTTAAAATAACCTTGTATGCCCATTAATGGATTTAATGTTTAACAATAGTAAAGGAATTTTCAGTGACCCATTTATATAACGTACTCATTCCTCTTCTATTCTATACAAATTGAAAAGGAATTAATATCAAAAACGTTAAAAAAAAAAAAGGTTAGCTGTCAAAAGTTTTTCCTTGAAATCTCAATGACGCTGTATCGATTGATTCATCCTTTAGCACTTGAATGTGATATGAAGAAATAACATCCTTAAATGGCGTTTGTCAAAGGCAATTGCCGACTATTAATTTTATTATCTTCCAACACAATTGGTTTTGACAAAGTCAATATACCATATACATATCAACCAAGGACAGCTGTGCAATGCCGTTTTAATGTAAATATCTTAGTGTGGACGTAAAGAAATTCATTAATCACCATTGAATTAGATTGTCAATATCCAACAGAAAAAAAAGTGATGTATGTCCAGAAGTACCTTGTTTATACTCCATTGTTTTTGGATTAGCTCTATTTATACATATGTTGCTGAGATTGAGCGGTTTTGACTTAAGATAAATAAAGGCAATCATTTTTCGTAGCTACGGCGTTATTTGGTAAATAAAAGTTATATATGTTACGTGGGTATCTCGTGATGAACTATGCAATGGTCTGGATTCTTGGCTTTAGATGAGTTAAATTCACAATCCGTGAATATATATTGATGAACAGTCTTACTAATGCCATAGTTTATTGTCTTTTTGAATATTTTTTAATATTAAACCATCGATAGTCTTGAGGTACGGTAAAAAAAAGTTTTAAATATTTCAAATTTCCTTCCTTTCAATTTAATTTTACCCCCCCCCCCCCCCGGCCCTCTGATGCTACGTGCCTGCATGGAGATTCATTGTTTCAAGAAGTGACGGGTTATTATATTATTAGTTTTGATAATTAAAAGGGAGGTAACGCAAAACAGAATCACTATTTAACTTACTAGACGAATATATAACGTCGGTTAACTAAATTCAAAAATCATTACTGTAAATCATAGTGCTTTTTTAAAAAGGAAAAATCTAAACCTTATTTTGATTCTCGCTAATGCGAAGCGATAAAGTTCCAGTACATGGACGAAATGAACTGTTCCTTAAAGCAGCGTCTTCGATTGCAAAGGAATTAGTTGTATCTTCAGAGGCAAGCGTGAAAATCGGATAGTGATCCGATAAGAATTTCTTGCGCTTGCATTGCATTGTTCAACAGTAAATAGTTGAACCTGTTCTGTTTTCAAATATAGGAGTCGGCAAAACTTAGCAAAACCCAAAAATGTTCTGTGAATAATCACTGTTAAATATCAAATGAAAAGAAATAGCCAGCTATAAGTAGCAATATCCAGCCTAAGGTAAACTCAAGACGTGCAAATGAACGAAAATCAACAAAACGCAAATTTTTATGATACAAGCAAGTACACAATAGATCAGGCCATGCAATTTATATCGCCAAGATATGTTCTTCAAGTATCTATATGCCGTTTGCATTGTTTTCAGTGTACAGTCATAGACCGGTACATGGAGAACACACGTTGTTTCGACCCAGAAAACATGGAGGCCAATGAAGACAGGACGATGTTTGAAGAAGTGAGTACAATTAGACCTAATTTTCATAATCTTCCAACGAACAAATATTCTATCGAACTCTCTTCCGCTTTTACCGTGTTATTTAATTGGTTTAACTATTCAATTTATATATCTTTTGACGTCGCAAAATGGCAAACATTTAATTATGTAATTCTGTTCTGTAAAATATAGTTCATCGAACGCTTCTTAAATTTACATTTACTCAATAAATATAAATCAAATTAATATAATAATTTATATAAATCAATATAAATCAAATTCATAATTGTTAAAACCATTTAAACATTGTCAAACAGCAATGTTACGTAGGCCTTCCTATTTCATTGCCACACAGCCAAGGCTTTTCTAAATCAAAAGATTTCTGCTGCTTTTGAGTTTAGACTGTATATATTTCACTGAAAACCAGCGTCATTTTAACTTGTTTTGTTGCAAAAAAGATGCTTACTCCAAGGTCTTGTTAAAATGCTTCTAATTTAGATGCGTTCTTTTTGAATTGATAAGATTTTATGATACCAAATTGGTTTTTGTATAATACTGGTGTGACATCTCAAGTTAAAATTAACAGGAATGAATTGCACAGTTACCCAAATGCGTGTATGCCATAACCGGAGATTTTTATCTATCTATATACATGTATACGTCCTTTACATGAATGTAAAATATATTACATGTAACATTTTACATAGGAGTGTATATGCCCTGTCTATCGATCCTGCTTCGTGAAAATCATCGACCAAATCTCAGATGGCAACAGCATTGTTGACTTTGCGACGGCCGAGAAACGTTACATCTGCAAATCACAGAAGACCTTGGATGTAGAGCAGAAGAAAAAGAACGAAGCTTCTAACCACGCAGCTTCCGGTTAAATCAACAGTCCTCTGACTCTGCAAGTGCTGCAACCACATCATTGTTAAAAATAATTGAGAAATAAATATTCGTTACCTTCTTTTGTCTATTTTTATAGCTAAAAGAGTATAAACTGATTATAAATGAAATTCTATTCGTTTTGTTTTTTATATTATATTTTTATTGCATTTTAATCTCAAGAATAACAACTGATATGTAATAAAAAACTAAAAAAACTCATGATTCGAATTACTTGTGCACGATTATTAGAACACTTCATGAACACTGATAAAGAACAAACAAATTACCCTTAAGTTTTGTGTACAATTAGCAATGAAAATTTAAGAACACTATACGTATATTGGGTATAAAACATCTGCATATAAACAACCTTCTCCTCTCACACGACAGTACATGATTACAACTTCTACAAAGCCCGAGTATTCAACAATATTAAACACTTTATGTGTTCTTCATTTTGCATCATGTGTTTAATGATGATGATCCTCATGGTGGTGATGCATATCATGAAGGTCTTTATGACGACACACGATTACAGGTACGTCAGAGTGGTGTAATACGTAATCACTGACACTTCCCAGAAATGTCCGTCTGAGTTTCCCTGTACCACGTGACCCAGTAATGATGACGTCAGCGTTCACTTCCCGCGCGGCGTTAACTATGCCCTCGCCCGGTCGATTTGCATGGATGCTCTTCACAGAACCATTGATCTGAAATCAGGGATAGTTTAATTGATAATATGCTGAATCGGAGTTCAAACCAAGAATATTATTATATCTAAAACAATTAATATGTATAATAATGCAATGGTTCCAAGAAATGTAATAATTGTTAACTTCATTGAAGCTTATTACATGTAGTTTGACAGTTTGACACGTCAAGGATTACGATGGAAATTAACTTTGAAACGTGTGCAAAACCAACGAAAGCTATGCTAATGTAAACCAAATGGATTTGTCTTCTTAATCGAAAAACTCTTTAAGGATTTAGAATACATTTACTGCTTTCCGCGTGATATAACTAATCAATACGTGTATGAAATTTTAGCCCCACCTACCCTTATAATGCTCTTTCTTAGAAAAAAATATAAAATTGGTTTATCATTTTAAGAAAGAGAAAATACGGTTTTTTGTCATTCGTTGTTTAATTTAATGTCAGGTGCCCAACAGCGTAAATTTCTTACGTAAGATTGTTCGTAATATAACTGCATGTGCATTAATTTTGTTTATAAGAAATAAACAGGCTAGGTAAAAAATTTACCTGCTGATTAATGGAACTTAGACAAAACCGCACATAAACAAAAATCTGTTATGCAACGCGATGACAACGTAGCTGATAGTTTGTTAATATCAAAATACATGTATCAGATTTTGAACCTACATTATGTTCTCGTAGCAGGTCTGCAAAGTGTTCGAGTTTCTCCTTGATGTGCATTGCTTCTGTTTGCATCAGATCATTAATAGTACTTGAGTCAAACGAATACGGGGCTGAAAGTAGTAAAACAAAAAAGTAATTACATTAATGAATTAACCAGAATATTAGGATACTGAAAGAATACTATAGTCTGTCTCAAGTTATTGCTTCCATCACTTTTTGATGATTTTTAATAAAAATACACATACATGTGTAAGAAGTACAAATGAAATCGATGAAATGGAAAATATCCAACATATCTACATTAACACATTATCCTTTTTAACTCATAAAAGTTTACAGAAACGAAAAATAATTTCTTACGGAGATTTATAATGGGAAATGTTTACATCTTTTCTCCATTCGGAAGTACTCGGGACACCTCGCGTAATTTTTCAACGTTATCATCCGGGCTTATGAATGGCTGATGCAATGCAAATTCCCGTAGACTTTCTATTTTGTTATGTTTATTGAAACCTGGAGCGGCAGAGGGGGCGTTTCAAAACAGATAATGTGGACATTTTTCATATTAGTGGATGAACGTAGTTTGAGCACAAAGGTATTTATTATTATAGAAATATCAAGCGAAAAGTGGTGGAAGCAAAAACTCGGGACAGAGTATAGTAGATTACATTGGACTTGGTGTCTAATATTTTGATTTGAACGAACGATGCAGAAAAAAATATGAATAATTTCGTTTGTTTTATTTTCAAGTTAACAAAGGTCGAAAGAGAGAGAGAGAGAGAGAGAGAGAGAGAGAGAGAGAGAGAGAGAGAGAGGGGGGGGGGGGATTGTGGATGCTAAATATGGAGGGTGTGGCCAGTTTACGCACTGTAATACCACTGAGTGGTCTGTAGAACAGTGTGGAACTCCACTGAGTGGATCATGACCACGTGATCTGTTGGAAGATGCATGGATTTGCAGTACCCTGAAAAGAAAAACAATGTATGTGGTGAATAATAAATCATGAGATTCATACTCAGGCGTTCATTTAAATGAGCCCTGATGTACCAAATAGCTTATGATACTTGAAAAGTCGATGCATATATAACCTTTTTTTTGTCTATATAGAAGCATTTGTTTAAATATTTAAAGGATGATAGAATATTATGAAAATTAGTGTTAGTCAACAACTAAATTAGTAATAACCCTCAGAAGATGTAAACAGAGCAATGCTGTCATACAGAGTAATTACGGATTATGTCTGAAAAACAAAACGGAGGCAATAACATCAACAGCATTCCAAAATCGTCAACAAATGAAGGCCATGTCAGCGTTGTGACACGCTGACCATAAATTTTGACCATGTGTGCGTATGAGAGATGTGTTATCTTCCACTCATTTGATGTTACCTGATGTCCGCAAGCAGTGTTTGACTAGCGGCTTAAAGTAACTATCTAAAGATTATAAAGCCCAAATTGTTGCTCTGTTAATTATATATAAATGCACGTCCCCTCGTTCATTGCATATTCAGTACATGTATGAATTCAAAAATGTGTATTGATGGACATATGCGTTACATCTTTGACCCATTCAAGTCAGTTTCCTATTTGCAAGGTGCTTAATATTTTCCTGTTGATGCATGAATTATATCCCAGGACACATGAGGGTGCATAAACCTTAGTGAAGCTCCTTGACAGTGAAATTGAACCCCCCCCCCCCCAATCTTCGCTGGGTTAGGGTTTTTCGATCTTCTCCTCCAGCGTAACGACCTACTCCTCTAACTTTTTTTAAGTAGGAGAGGAGCAGATCAATAACTATCAGCGAACAATGATGCCCCCCCCCCCCATTGAATCATATAATATTGATAGGGTAATATAAACATTCTTAATCTGGCAAGAGAAATAAGAGGCACCATTCATGCATGATTGTAGAATTTTGATACCGGGTTTTTTAAATCAACATGATAGTTGCGATTAATGTCTACGAGCATTACCACCAAATGAAAGACGCAATGGAGAAAGTATGCATAACTCAAATACCACAGAACATGATCAATATCAAATCTTCAACACCCAGATAATGCATCTGTAGGTCACCGGACGTTGATATCTTGTATAGATAAAATTGCCTTCACATATATATGCCCTACTACTTTCACACATAGTACTTACATTCAAAAGCGTATTTAGAATGCTCACTGCCGTCAATAGCTATCAGAACTGTCCTAGTTTTAGCAGGGGTGGCTTCCGACATCTTGCCTCTATCGAAATATGTTTCGTTGTGATACGCTTAGTTTCTGCTGACCTACTTTCAGTGTTTACAAATGCGAGTGACTGACCAGCGCCGTTTAAAGCCAATGACGCGTTTTATCTCGATGTTTACTTGGGCGCTGTACACTCATCACAGTCAGCAGGTGGCAATAATAAAAACAGCGTCAATGAATGTGCATGTTTACACACACGTCGTGCACTTCAGCGCAAAATCTGATATTTACAAAGACAATCATATTTATCATAAGATATACAACAGAGCATTTGTCAATATTTTTTATCTTTTTTTAAAATTATTTTTTGATGATAATGATTTTGGTATATGATATTTTGTGGTTAAATTGTAACCATTTACCACCTTATTAATATTGTATACGTATATTGCAATAAAACTATCGATATAAAGTAAAAGACGGAGCTATATGCATATGGCTTAAAAACAAAAGAAAAGACGAGCGAAAATTATTTATAATAAATTAAAAAATAATAAAAAACTGAGAGGTTTTAAGAAAAAGCTAGGAAGAATACAAACTTTGAAATAAATACCCAGAATTAACTTACCTTCGATCACTAAATTAATAAAAACAAATATTTAACTGGCATGAAATAATTGATTTATATGAAATTATAATATTATGCTGCATGGATTTGATGCTTTCTTTTTTACAGTCCAAAAAAACATCATACAAGAATTCAATTCATATAATTCAACTGTTTCTTAAGATTGATTTATCGCTGAAAAGAGTAGGAATGAAAATGCATTATATATTGAATTGGAATTTCCAATAGGTATTAGCAATATGTGTAGTTACTTTGTGCACACGCAGTCTAATCCAAGATTGTGATGTTTTTAAAAATGTCTACATATGTTTGTTTACTAATTACTTATCAATATTTGTTAAACCTATGAATCGTACGGTTCTTGGTAATAAACATTACGACACAGTAATTAATCTGTTCATTGCCAACGGTGTACAGGAGTCCAATGGCAATTCTGTGAAATATCCATGTATTTTTTAATTGTTCCCGACCAAAGTCATCAAATCATATATACTATTTCAGTGAGAAATTTGAAAAAAACCCCACAAACTGCTTTTAATTTACAAGTACATGTATTTTTGATTTAATGTAGGAATAAAAGACATGTAAAATAAAAAAAAAAAAAGGAAATATTAAAAAAAAAAAGCCACATCAGCGAAATATTCTTTCAGAATTTTCAGCATTTTTTAATCGGCCATATTTGTTTGATTACAAATCAATACAGTCTATTTATAAAATTAGCCTATTGATACACTTGTTACACGTCATGACATTGAATAGAAAACAACATTAATGTACCCCTTCTAACATTGTATTTCTAACATTTCTTGATGATTTTACTAAGTACATTCGATATACATACCTTTACAACCAGTAAGACAACTCTGCTGTACGTATATGTTCGATAACTCAATAGATATTCGGAAATCGTTTATTGGTAGCATTATTGTAATATTAGGAATTATGGAAGAAAAAAAATTGACTTAGCCTGGTATTGTTTATTTGCTAACCATGGCCAATATTCATCATTACATCTGGCTTAGTGGTATCACTAAAATTAACATATCAATATATTATATTACATTATGAATAAAGTTAGGATTCTAACCGCTGTTGCACCGTTCAGAAACCAAATTGCAAAAATCTCACATTTCCATACATTCGCGTTTTATCTCAGCTAGACACATTTGTCATAACTTTTTCGAAATGCCCAAATACTATAAAAAAAAATCATTTTCATTTCGATACATATGAATTCATAGCAATATCTGAGTAATTTGTGGCTTGCTAACGTTCAATTACTGGCCTTTCGGTGATCGAGAATCGAGAATAATCTTTCTGTATTTGCTGTTTTCTTTTCTGGAGGTCGTTGACGGGCAAATGTTACACTCATTTGAATACTAAACAACTACCATCATGAAGACCCCCTGGTTAATTTGAAAATTGACTTGAATCATTAAAAACTGCATGCACATCACGATGATAAAATCCATGATATTACTCTGTACATAACAACAAGTAATGCACACTTTTATCTAGAAGGCAAAAGACAAACCAAATACATGTATTACAATTTAAACACATGTACTGTTTAAAAGTGCTATGTATATCATATCCACAACATTTTATAATTTTGCTTAATTATTCGATTTTTTATTACAAAAAATATAAAGGTCAGAGCTAATAAATTAGTTTAAAATATAGTTTATAAACAATGTGTGATGAATTCAGTGAAAAACACTTAATCTGATAAACTATACCAAATAAACGATTGATGCCCCCGGCCTAATTTTTTGACGATTTTATTTAACATTTCAATGTTAAAGCACTATGCACAAACCTGGGATTGCCAATAATGTATCCTAGCGGTTTACAGTAAAAATACATCATCACTCATAATCAACCTTCAAGCATTCATTTTTATGTTATTTTGCTTTTTACAAAGTGCTGTGCAACGGAGGCTTCCAGAAAAAAGCCAAATGTTGACGACGGTGCAATCTCTACAGCAAACCTGTCACGTTCAACACAGATAAGAGTATTGTAACGATCAAATCCTATTTTACTGACGGTAAACTTCTTTTTGGTTTAACATGGATAGCTACATGTACTCGTTGATATTTTTAAGCCTTGTGATTTTCACTAAAGGCAGTGAAACTCTGAACAGTCAGGACCGCTGCCATGGAGATGTGAATTCAAATGCAAAATTACAATTGGACATCGCAAAATTGTTAGATTTTTCGTCTAAATTAAGATCCGTGTCGGGGACTTTATACGGTGAACACTTGGCTTTGGTATCTTCTGCGGTGACCTCAGTAGGTGTACCTGGTAAGGCGCTTTATTTCTTTGACAAATTAGACAATAATCCATTCACATTTATTTTAACCTAAAATTTATGATATGATTTCTCATTATTTGAAATTCTGTAAAATATTGATTTACGTATTTGAAGCATCTGACAATTAATTTTAACAGTTTTTTTTCATATTTTTTGCTGTATATCACAAAGATGCATAGCGGATATTGTGGTTTTTTGTCAGTTTCAAAAGTACAAGCGGTATGTCGTGACCACCCATTACTGGTATTTCCTCATGCGGACGAATGTCAGCTGTATTACAACTGCTCCTTGACGTACTCCGATGTTCCTCCTCACTTAGAGCAGCACATGGTGGAATGTCCATATCCGAGTCTGTTCTCCACTAAGTCTTTGAGATGTGAGAACTTTACAGAGGTATGCTGTGGAATGAGAAAAGAGGTGAAGGATAAATGTAAGCATTTAACAATTTTTGACTTGTTGTTGTTGTTGTGATTCTATACACATCTCATTGCTTGTGCATGTTTATTTTTATGTATTAGTCACATCACAATGCATACTTATAGGCGAATATAGGATTCATTCGGGGAGCACCTCCACATGCGAATGGCAATATCCAAGCTGTAGCGGCAAAGAGGACGGTTATCATCAAGGTTACCAAGGCATCAATGCGTATTTCAACTGCTTTCAGGAGAGATTAATAAATACGGGCACGTGTGAAGACGATAGTTTGTGGAACATTTACAAGATACCGTATCATGGCCAATGCACCAATCCGTTCGAAGTTCCATTCCAAGATGGTGGATTCCTGTCAAGTTGCGAAGGAAAGGAAGACGGGAATTACCGATTTGAACATGATAGTTATTACAGACAACAAGGAGATTACTTTGGAGTCGGGAGACAATGTGATGCTTATTATCGTTGCCAAAGAGGCGTAGCGAGCGCTGTAAAATGTCCAAATGGAACCGTGTTCGAATCAGTAAGTAGAAGTTGTAAGCCTGGAAACCACTCCATTGAGTTAGGGTGTCAGCTTTATTGCAATCCAAATTTTAAGATGTGGAACGGTTTTCCAAATAATTTAGCAGAGTGTCCGTATCCAGAGCAGTTCTCTGACGTAACTCATCGATGTGAAAACTTTACAAAGGTCACGTGTGGATCGCGTCCACAAGTCAAAGACTATTGTGAGTACTTATTACATTTTATAATTTCTAATTGCATACATAGTATTTCGTTGTGTCGATCATATCGATCATTGACAAACAGTTTTTATATCAATTACTTTTCGAAAATACGTAATGCTGTAGTCATGCATATGCACCCTGATAACGTTACAAAACGTAAATGTAAGGAAAATTTATTAGTAAGTTGTATTTCATTTTCCACTATACCGGCTGTTATGGCTCTGTGTATTTTTAATGAGAAAACCTTTAAAGTCTTCTATCTTATTTTAAACTTTACATATATTTAACAAGGCAAGTACTGGGTTCAACTCTTCATGAATCGACATATGGGGAACTGTCAAGCTTATCACTTTAGCTGCGCAGGCTTACCTGACGGATTTAATGAACATCCGGTTAAGCGTCCTGGTCCTTTTTACATCATCTGTCTCCAAGAAAGAGTTATAGCTGAAGGAACCTGTCCGAGAGACACCGATTGGCAGGCGCAAATGTTTCCTTACAACGGCAAGTGTACACATCGATTCGCTATTCCAATTTCCTGGTTCAAAATTGGACTTCTTCCGGACTGTTCCGGAAAAGCTGACGGACATTATCAATATCCTACTAGACCTTGCGACGTCTACTACAAATGTGAAGGTGGGGTTGCAACCGCGGTGAAATGTCCACCTAATACAAACTTTGATACAGCCACTAGAGTCTGCAGTGTCAGTGCGTCTTGTTCTTCAGCACAATTATGATATCGATTATTTTGATTGCAATAAAACACGATGTAGAGTTTTAAGAGTCACCCATTCCACTTTTTCAAAAGCAAGGAAATGTTATCAAGATAGCATACTTTACAGGAGGAGTGTGGGTGATGGAGAGAGGTCCGAGGAATAATTGTGTTTTCCGGGGGGGGGGGGGTCGGTACCTATCTTCGATAAATTAATCCTGTGAATTTAAATAAATTTGAATTTTCATAGGGAGGGGCTTTTAGTGTTGTATAAAAACAATAAATTCACGATGACTTTGTAATATATATTTTTTTTAAAAATATTCACATAATTATGGTAAGCATATTACATGTAAAATAAAAAAAAATTAATGTTCAAGAAGACATTTAGTTTGATAAAACACATTTTATTATGTGACACTTAAAAGCACAACCAGTAAACTTAAGCTTATTATTGCAAAAGTGGTTAAAAAAAATGGAAACAAATAATATATAAATAAAGTGTGCAGCACATGCGTGCATTTCCACACATGTATATATTTATAAAAATTTTAAAAAATCAACAATATTGTAAATGAATTTCAAATAGCATAATAAAATGTTCATAACAAAACATTATCAAAATTTATTACATTACTTCTTATAAATGTTTAATTGTTTGATATACAATGTAATATCTATCAGGTATAACATTAACTTCATCCCTACAAAAACTACACTTTCTACTCTTTCATGCATCACTTGTCAAGCACAACAGTTCATTTATTAATATTATATGCAACAAGCTTAAGAAAATAATATGTTTAAGGAAAAGGAATTAACAGTTTTCAAGATAACATACAAATTAAAAGAGGGAAGAATGGTCCCAGGGATAAATGCACATCTCAGCACTTGATGTATCTCAAACATACAGCAAAGAAAATTTTCACTGGAGGGAATGTTTCTTAACAATATTAAGATTTAAGGAAAGTTAGCATAAGTTCTGTTTTTATCAAAAACTATGCAGCCATGCATTGAATGAAATGAAATTATATCAAAGGGAATTTCATATTTTCGCTGATTTACGTGTTGGTGCATTTGAGAAAGTTGACACTTGCAAATGTTAACAAATTATGGACAATGCATTTTAGGTCCCTTTATATTATTCATTTGACATAAAAATGATGAATTTTTATTCTACAGCAGCTGCTATGATGTCTGAATATACCATGGATAATTTAAGAACCTGTTTCACACTACAGACTTATTTCAAGGTACTTTGGAGTAATACATGTAAGAGTGATCCGGTGTTTGATGTACACTATAGAAAACATGAGAAAGCTGTCAATGTGACAGCAAACCGAATTTTCTTTTGTGTGAACAGTATCCATAATCCATTTGTCAACCCTGAATTGATAACACTACCTATTCAGAGAGATTGGGTACTCTATATGCAATATGCAATATTTTGCCAAAAAATAACTTTAAAAAGTTCAACGGTGGTATATTTTTTCAAAAATTAACAAAAAAAAAAAAATTATTACGCACATCTCTGATATAGGGGTATCCTATTTGCAATACTAAGCCAACAAAGAACTAAGTTCAACAGCTGGTAATTTTTTCTAAAATACTAACACGTCAAAATCCAAGTAATAAGCACATCTCCGATTTATACAATTGATCTCCAAAACAACAATCTCCTATCTTGAAAACTGTAGGAGAAGTTGTCCACGCAATCGGGGTACTCTGTTTGTAATTTTATTCCAAAAAATGACCAAGTTCAACAGGTGGAATTTGAAATGAAATTATCAAAAATCAAAATCTTAGTTATATGCACATCTCTGTACAATTGATCTACAAAACAACAACTACCTATCTTGAAAACAAAGGAAGAGGTATCCGTTAAACAAGGGATTTGGTAGCCACCCACCCACCTGCCATTTTCACCATTTCAACAACCAGATTTTTCCTTTGTAGAACCCTGTTAAAATATGAATCTTTTATGTACTCTTTGTGTCCTAAATTTTGTTTAAATGAAGTATTCTGAATGTTAGATTAAATCAGGTAAGATGGCTCACTACACCTTGATAAAGTTAATCAAATCAGCAGAAAATTTCTTGATAATGAAAGATAGCATAATGAATAAGAAGTGTACGAATAAAAAAGGCGAAAATATGCATTTTGGGATAAAAACAAAATGATTAAAAAATGATTCGGTAAACCAAGGCGGATTCACTTGAAAGTTGCCTTGATGTAGTGAATAAGGCCTATCTTAAAGTAATAAAAAAATTGAATGGCAAAGATTTTGGCAACACAAGTAAATAATTTATCAGCACTAATCCTTTGTTGAAAATACAAAATTCAAAATTACATTTCTTGTATTATATATACATGTATATAAAACACAGTTTTTCTATAGTGTACAGAGGATTTCTGTGCTTTTTACACCGGCAATCAAATCGATTACAATAAATTTTATATATTGCACGAATATGTTCTGTCACACACACGCACATTCTAGTGTATTCAGCAATCCTCTCAAACTACAAATGTAGTAGAGTCAGCTATATGGAATTCCTACTAGCTCTGGCTAGTGGGTTAACTTTAGCTCGATCGGTAGAGTGCTGGACTGGCGTGCCAGAGGACCTGGGTTCAAACTCCAACAGAGGCAACAAATGTCTCTGTTACACATGGATAAAGAACATACTCAGCTACAGACCCAAGATTTGTTAGTTTTTTATTATTTTGAAATTTCTGATGAGTTCTAATGTATCAAGGGCCGTAACTTTAATGAGCACTCGGTATGTAACAGAACCGCCTCATGTGCGATATGAGTTGTCGGCGTGATGGGATATTCTGTGTTCTTTTCACCACACTCTTTGCTCATATAACTTCAGAAAAGTTAACAGTGAATTCTCTCAATTCATTTTCATCTGGTACTGCTGGATGTTGATTATTAGCCTCCACGATTTTAAAATACAAACCGGTAGTATTCAGTATATAAAGATCATTTATTCTGATAGTTTTCTTCATATTCGGTAAAACCTCTTAGGTTGTGCATTACTCCAGGGGTCATTAATGTGCAGCAAAGTTTAAAATCAAAAACCCCCATGTTCATCAGTCAGTGGACTGATGCCTTTCTTATCTTTATTAACATTAGAATTCAGAAACACCCATCAGAAACTCCCCATTTATTAAAACACATGAGCTTTATTAGAGAAATGCAAAGACTGCATTGGGATGTTGCTTGGAGAACATATGACGAATCTTTCAGAAAGCTAAGGGGGTCTTTGGCTGTAGATTGACAAAAACCTATTGAAGAATTCAGAGGTAAATGTATTGCTATGTCCAACATTTGCAGTGAAAAATCTTACTAGTATTATTGACTTAGTTGGTTTGAACCCTGCTCTATACAAGGGTCGCAGCTTCAGGATAGGGGCAGACACTCATGCAGCACATTTGGGTTAATATTCTGAAAACTGCATTCAATAAATGGGAAGATGAAAATCTGATGCTATTCGCAGATACATACGTTTGTCAAGCTTTACATTTTAAATATGTATAGCAAATGCTATGTATATATACTTTTCTTGGAAGATTTTCACAGTTCAGAAGTTAACTGCTGTGTATTATAATTGTATTTGATATGCATTGTTTGTGTTTTTAATTCAATGTATAGATTAGTTGTATGTCAAAATTCAGTTCTCATCACAATTCCCTATCATCTGTCTTATATTGGACATTATTCAAAGTGTGATTCATGTATATCATTTATCTATACCATGTGCATGATGTGGTTACACATAACATAACACAGGTCAGAAGTAAACTGATGTGTTTACGTGCTGTATAGTGTTTTAACCATTGTTTCTGTTGTTTGATTTTGTCATTTGAGTAACATGTGCCTACTGGTTAATCTGAAAATGTCACATTACATATACATGTATCTGTCTTTAAAACTTGTTTGATAGTATAACAAACTTTTAACAAGTATATTAGGCAGCTGTTATATTAACACAGGGCAGAAGTCAACTGATGTGTTTATACTTGCAAGGTTAAAAATAAGATGTTCCTAGTGGTATTCAAATTTTTAACTGGTTTGGTTATAGATAATCTGTGCCTTCATGATATATTAATATTTATATCTCCATAAAAGGCAGGGGTTGGTCATTGCCATATGTGTTGTATGTACTGCCATCTTTCATATTGTTGACTACCATGATCTGACCAGTCCACTTTGTGTGGGGTCTTTTTGTGCAAACCTGCTGTTTGCTTTTGGTGGCTGTTTTTGTTGCATGTATATTTGGTACACGTTGATAATGTATACATCTCTGTTTAATATGGGGGAGGTCATTTGCTCACCTTTTATAACTTACATTCAATGTCTGGTAATTGGTATTACGACTGTTTGAAGACCTCCCCTCATTGCCTAATTTTTCTAATTAGCAAAAATAAATGGCAGTACATACACACAACCATGTTTTATATTTTTCTATCAATCCTAGACAGATCAACAATATTACATAATACAGCATTATTGTAAATAATAGCATTTATGTAAATTGTGATATGTTATTTTTATGCTAGTACCAATAATAGTAGTCTAGTCATAATATAATTGTAATTCTAATCTTTGAGTACTTTTAAGTATTTAGCTGATCTTCCTTTTTGTCTACATTAGCCAATCAGAGTGCGGCATTTAGACGCGCGATGTTTTGACTACGTCACTTTAACTATCAGCTGTCAACATGTTTGTAAATACCGCAGTCAACCAACCCTCCTTCCCCTTCATCACCTTTGTAGTTGGGGATTTATTTTGCAATGTATTACACATGTATGTTGCTGTTGATGTGTGAAATGCTGTTTTTGTTCAACAATATTTTTGTTGCATGTATATTTGGTACATGTTGATAATGTATACATCTTTGTTTAATATGGGGGAGGTCATTTGCTCACCTTTTATAACTTACATTCAATGTCTGGTAATTGGTATTACGACTGTTTGAAGACCTCCCCTTATTGCCTAATTTTTCTTATTAGCAAAAATAAATGGCAGTACATACACACAACCATGTTTTATATTTTTCTATCAATCCTAGACAGATCAACAATATTACATAAAGATCATTTATTCTGATAGTTTTCTTCATATTCGGTAATGATGTACAAAGAAAAACAAAACCTATTTTCAACAGTAGTAAAATAACAACAAATGTATCACCAATGTTTTAAACTGCATAATAAGGTAGGCCTATCTGATAATCATAATGTACATGTATATATGAATTTGTTATCATTATTCTTGTTTTTAATAAGAAACACCCAAGACCTCATGGAACATCTGTCAGGCATTTGCTCTCCCCACTTTATCTCACTAATCTTTCATATTATATGAAGTATTTCATAACTGAAATGCTAATTCACTGCAACTGAATTCATAATATATCGTTTTGTTAAGATATGTGATAAGATATTGTTAATATAAATGTTGGCTGTAAATTTAAAGCAAAACCTTGGTTGGATGATCCACATGAACAAAAAACATTCTTTTACATACAACTGTATAGCGAGTTTAAGGTAATATCTATTTATCAAGGTACAAGATGTCCTCGGTCGACGAGACACACTGTGCCTATCCTATCTAGCTCTAATGTAAGGTAGACCACATAGTGCTTGCCCTATACTGATTCGCTGAGAAGCAATACAAGGAAATGCAACCAAGTACTCGTAAAAGAAAATATTTTGATACTCATCCATCATACTTAGTAACGTTTCACCTTTTATCCTAATGTAGTATTAAATCATTATATATGTAGAATAAAGCATCCATGAAGACTAGTTATCGAAGGATATTCATTTTTAACTTATGATTCACTTTCTATAACATAACAGATATAAATGGACAAACGCGTTTTAGAAAGATAACGGCTAGATTTGAATGTACAAGTTATTTTGTTTTAGTGTAAAATGGAGGAAATAAAGTGACCAAGAATGAACGTCAACTTGTGAATTTGTTTACATGTATATCAAAAGAAATGAAGTACCCCTCTGACGCATATTGTCTTCAAACAACCATTCACATTTTCTATCTGTAAAGAAATGTATCTGTCATATGATTATTCACATCTGGTAGAAATTGGGAAATCATAATATTTGCACCAATAATGTCTTAAAGATAGATATTACATAGTGACTTTGAAATTATTCGTAGCTTGGTAAAAACTATAGTTTACCTAAAAATCATTTTCTTTAAACTATTTAATTCTAATCATGATTTGAATGAACTTTCCAAATGATTTATATTATAGAATATGCTACGTAAGTATGGAGATGAAGTATTGTTTTATTTAGAGGGGTGGGATGGGAGAAGACAAACTATAGTAGTGCTTTTCTTTTTATTCTATTAGTAAAAGGTTTCATTTTGTTTTTGATAAAAGTTTAAAAAAAATAGATGTTTATTTGGTAAAAAAAAATTCTAGTTAAATGCATTTATCTAATCTTACTAACTTGCCATTGTGTTATTTTGTATATTTTTTATATTTATGTACGATTGGAAGTGTGGGGGACAATAGATACATGTAGTGGATAGCTGATTCAATAACAATTACATGTAAGTGAAAAAGAAGATGTGGGAATAAGATGGCGCAAATGCCCATTCGGTTTAGTTGTGAAATACAATTTTGAATTTATTTTTTCTGATTTAAATCTTTTAAAATATATTATAATACAAGTTTGCAAAAGCACAATTTCTAACTATCATATTCAGTTTTTAATATATTTAACAAAAAATAAGAAAAACACATATTGCCAGAAATTCTGGTGGTATCTAACCCATAACATGAAAACCCTAGATATATAAGGTAAGCTTATGTCAGGTACTCCAACCACTGAGCCATTTCAGACACAACAAAGTAGGCTGTTTAAATATTATGTATGACTTTGGCCACGAATTTATGGCTTGTATTATTTTTTCAAAACGTTTAATTGTTGGGATACAAAATGATATTTTTAATGCATAATATGCTTTCTCTTTCTTTCATATTATAAGGAGTATTTAATAACTGAAATGCTAATACCCTTAATCTGAATTCATAATATATTGTTTTGTTAAGATATGTGTTACCATGTTGCTAATATAAATGTTAGCTGTAAATTTAAAGCAAAACCTTGGTTGAATGATCCGCATTAACAAATAACATTATTTTACAGAGAACTGTATGGCGAGTTTAAGGTAATATCTAGTTATCAAGGTACAAGATGTCCTCGGTCGACGAGACACGCTGTGCCTATCCTATCTAGCTCTAATGTAAGGTAGACCACATAGTGCTTGCCCTATACTGATTCGCCGAGAAGCAATACAAGGAAATGCAACCAAGTACTCGTAAAAGAAAATATTTTGATACTCATCCATCATACTTACTAACATTTCACCTTTTATCCTAATGTAGTATTAAATTATTATATATGTAGAATAAAGCATCCATGAAGACTAGTTATCGAAGGATATTCATTTTTTAACTTATGATTCACTTTTTATAATATAACCGATATATATGGACAAACGCGTTTTAGAAAGATAACGGCTAGATTTGAATGTACCAGTTATTTTGTTTTAGTGTAAAATGAAGAAAATAAAATGACCAAGAATGAACGTCAACTTGTGAATTTGTTTACATGTATATCAAAAGAAATGAAGTACCCCTCTGACGCATATTGTCTTCAAACAACCCTTTACATTTTCTATCTGTAAAGAAATGTATCTGTCATATCATTATTCAGATCTGGTAGAAATTGGGAAATCATAATATTTACACCAATAATGTCTTAAAGATAGATATTATATAATGATTTTGAAATTATTCGTAGCTTGGTACAAACTATAGTATACCTAAAAATCGTTTTATTTAAAACTTTTAATTCTAATCATGTTTTGAATGAACTTTCCAAATGATTTATATTATAGAATATGCTACGTAAGTATGGAGATGAAGTATTGTTTTATTTAGAGGGGTGGGATGGGAGTAGAAAAACTATAGTAGTGCTTTTCTTTTTATTCTATTAGTAAAAGGTTTCATTTTGTTTTTGATAAAAGTTTAAAAAAAATAGATGTTTATTTGGTAAAAAAAAATTCTAGTTAAATGCATTTATCTAATCTTACTAACTTGCCATTGTGTTATTTTGTATATTTTTTATATTTATGTACGATTGGAAGTGTGGGGGACAATAGATACATGTAGTGGATAGCTGATTCAATAACAATTACATGTAAGGGAAAAAGAAGATGTGGGAATAATATGGCGCAAATGCCCATTCGGTTTAGTTGTGAAATACAATTTTGAATTTATTTTTTCTGATTTAAATCTTTTAAAATATATTATAATACAAGTTTGCAAAAGCACAATTTCTAACTATCATATTCAGTTTTTAATATATTTAACAAAAAATAAGAAAAACACATATTGCCAGAAATTCTGGTGGTATCTAACCCATAACATGAAAACCCTAGATATATAAGGTAAGCTTATGTCAGGTACTCCAACCACTGAGCCATTTCAGACACAACAAAGTAGGGTGTTTAAATATTATGTATGACTTTGGCCACGAATTTATGGCTTGTATTATTTTTTCAAAACGTTTAATTGTTGGGATACAAAATGATATTTTTAATGCATAATATGCTTTCTCTTTCTTTCATATTATAAGGAGTTTAATAACTGAAATGCTTTTAATACACTGAATCTGAATTCATAATATATTGTTTTGTTAAGATATGTGTTACCATGTTGTTAATATGAATGTTGGCTGTAAATTTAAAGCAAAACCTTGGTTGAATTATCCACATTAACAAAAAACATTATTTTACATAGAAATGAATGGCGAGTTTAAGGTAATATCTATTTATCAAGGTACAAGATGTCCTCGGTCGACGAGACACGCTGTGCCTATCCTATCTAGCTCTAATGTAAGGTAGACCACCTAGTGCTTGCCCTATACTGATTCGCCGAGAAGGAATACAAGGAAATGCAACCAAGTACTCGTAAAAGAAGATATTTTGATACTCATCCATCATACTTAGTAACATTTCACCTTTTATCCTAATGTAGTATTAAATCATTATATATGTAGAATAAAGCATCCATGAAGACTGGTTATCGAAGGATATTCATTTTTAACTTATGATTCACTTTCTATAACATAACAGATATAAATGGACAAACGCGTTTTAGAAAGATAACGGCTAGATTTGAATGTACCAGTTATTTTGTTTTAGTGTAAAATGGAGAAAATAAAATGACCAAGAATGAACATCAACTTGTGAATTTGTTTACATGTATATCAAAAGAAATGAAGTGTCCGTCTACCGCATATTGTCTTCAAACAACCATTCACATTTTCTATCTGTAAAGATATGTATCTGTCATATAATTATTCAGATCTGGTAGAAATTGGGAAATCATAATATTTGCACCAATAATGTCTTAAAGATAGATATTACATAATGACTTTGAAATTATTCGTAGCTTGGTACAAACTAAAGTATACCAACAAATCATTTTATTTAAAACATTTAATTCTAATCATGATTTGTATGAACTTTCCAAATGATTTATATTATAGAATATGCTACGTAAGTATGGAGATGAAGTATTGGTTCATTTAGAGGGGTGGAGTGGGAGTAGAAAAACTATAGTAGTGCTTTTGTTTTTATTCTATTAGTAAAAGGTTTAATTTTTTTTTTTGATAAAAGTTTGAAAAAATAGATGTTTATTTGGTAAAAAAAAATTCTAGTTAAATGCATTTATCTAATCTTACTAACTTGACATTGTGTTATTTTTTATTTTTTATTTTATGTACGTTTGGAAATGTGGGGGACTATAGATACATGTAGTAGATAGCTGATTCAATTACAATTACATGTAAGGGAAAAAGAAGATGGGGGAATAAGATGGCGCAAATGCCCATTCGGTTTAGTTGTGAAATACAATTTTGAATTTATTTTTTCTGAATCAAATCTTTTCAAATATATTATAGTACAAGTTTGCAAAAGCACAATTTCTAACTGTCATATTCAGTTTTTAATATATTTAACAAAAAATAAGAAAAACACATATTGCCTGAAATTTTGGTGGTATCTAACCCATAACATAAAAACCCTAGATATATAAGGTTAGCTTATGTCAGGTACTCCAACCACTGAGCCATTTCAGACACAACAAAGTAGGCTGTTTAAATATTATGTATGACTTTGGCCACGAATTTACGGACTTGTATTATTTTTTCAAAACGTTTAGTTGTTATTTTTAATGCATAGTGGGTCATCTCTCCACGTTTTTGTTTATTGATATGGCCTTGTTTAACATTAGACCTTATTTTGACTATGAGAAAAATATGGAGCACAGATCCACTGTATAAAAGAAAATGCCTAGAAGTTCTAAAAATGTCAGTATTTGCAGGTTTTGATGCGTATACGCATGTTTGAGTCAACATATTCCAAGTATTGAACATATTTAAAGGTTAAAAATCAATAATATATTAAATATAATATATTGCTTTAAATGGTTTTTTAAAACAATATCAGATTTATTTATATTATTTTTTTAGTAGCTTGTCAGACCGTGTAAGGGCATTTTACACGCCTTATCCTTCCATCTTCTTGGTGAATTGCACTACATTTTCAATTACACCGAGATTTAATTTGATATTAATTACACTCAATTACCACCCCAAATAAAAATAACCCAATCACTGATTATGAAGTGATCACTATGGCCGAGCGTGATGATATTTCTCATGAAGTATTTTTGGCTTTATTTAAATAAATCACGCCCGACCATAAACCCGAGCGGGTATTTTGTTTTCCTATATTTATCTGCAGGTTACGATTGAATTCAAACAATACTGATTAATCAAACAATTAATTATCTAAATCTTACTGTTGAAAATCTTAACGTTAACCCTCAACAACCTCCAAAAATTACAAAATGAATACGAATAAATTTTGAATACAATTTTGTAAATGTTAAGTACGGTACACATGTATGGTTTATTCGTAGTTTCAAATATTTCCCTAGAGAGAGATGAGAGATTTAATGGATATTTTATTTCGATAGAGTGGATTTCCAAGGAGTATTCTGGTAACTCTCATATCTTGTTTTAATAAATTTCCAAGGGCAGTCCGGAACACCAGCCACCCCTCTAGATCCGCACATGTTAAGTGTACATTTAGTTCAAGCTGTAATAGAATATAGACTTCATTCAAACATGAACCTGTGTTTGCCTCGTACTAATTTTTTACAACCAGAATTGGAAAATGCATTCAAGTACTGAAAAAAAAATCCATTTTGATATTCATTAATCATACTAATATAAGTTATATTTAAACTACTATCATCGAGCAGAAAATATATTAACATGAATGGTTAATACAACTAAATGTGTACTAATCATACTAATATCAATTATATTTAACTCCTATCCTCGAGCAGAAAATACATTGATATGAATGGTGAATACAAGTAAATGTGGTTTAACCCTTTTATTACGGCATCACTACATCGTATATAAGTAGAAGTGATTATGAACATTAGTATAACGTTAGTAGATGACAAACGCGATGTTGTCGAATCACTTGTTTATGATTCTCCTCTCCATTTGTATTTTAAGTTTCATTTGCAAAACTGCTCATGGCGGTTGTAAGGATGATTGTGAATGTGAACAATCCAGCGAATGTGGTGAAAATGCCAATTGTATAGCGCAACGTTGTGTATGTGAGCCCGGGTTTTACGACTTCCCTCCCATGACTGAAGCTGTTTCGGACGGCTGTCTCGGTGAGTACACACAGAAAGTGGATATTGCCCATTCAGAATTTCAGAGTTCTTTCTTTTAAGAATGCAAAAATATGCTTAAATAAACTGATCATTTTTTTAAATGTTACGTTATATACATTTTTGTGAACAAAAATGAGATAAGTAAGAGTAATAGCTCTTTCTTTCTCTCTCTCTCTCTCTCTCTCTCTCTCTCTCTCTCTCTCTCTCTCTCTCTCTCTCTCTCTCTCTCAAAAATGAGTTTGGTGCAATTTTGACTGTGCAACTGTGAAATAGAGCACGGTGATGAAAACGATTTTTCACAAAAATTTTTTACCTTAAAAAAAAAAAACAATAAAAACTTTTTACCTTAAAAAAAACCAAACAACAAATACTTTGGGTTTTACAGTTCATACATGCAGTTCGAACTGAATATTCTAGGTGAGTGTGATCAGTTGGGAGTTACAAATCAGTGCGAGGGAATTACAGAGTGTACCCTATCACCACAGGGATTCGGAGTATGTACATGTCCTGCGGATACCTTTGGACCACCTCAATGTCTTGGTAACGTTTTTTCACTGAAGTTAGATATCTCGTGTTTTGCTGAAATACTAGAATGTATTTTTCCTTTTTACTATTTTAGATGACTGTGAATCGAATCTACAATGCAATTTACGTGGTAACTGCGAACAAGGCAAATGTGTGTGTTTTTCGGGATTTCAAGGGAAAAACTGTCAAGGTGAAATAAAATACTCCTGTTTCTGTCTCTATTATCAGTCTTAAATTGGTTTATGAGTTCATGGATTTATCTTTTAAAGAAGCTGATGAATTAAATTTAGTAATTAAAAAAACATTAATGGTGCTGATTCTCGTTAGTCTGAAATGCATCCAATTTAAAAATTTTAACACAGGATAAAAAGTACAATTTTATAAACGTATACGAAAACGCATTCAGACTTACAGATCAAACACAAATATCTTTTATTGTTTTGGATCGGGCAATGCACAGAAATATCCCAGTGAAATGTAATATAATACTGTATTAAAAACGACATCGCATATTCCAATGTTTATTTTCCATGTAATGATTCAGTATGCATTATTTTACAGAATCGCTAACTACTCCAGAAAGTGTAACAAAGAAACCTTTGAAAAAGTTACCCCTGTTAATTGGAGCTCTGACTCTTCCTCTCTTGCTTCTTGTACCTGCTGGTTTGGTTAGCGCCATAACGTCGGGCTAATAAATATAGAGGATCATTGCACGAGATATGTAATAGCATGTCTGCAGGAAATAAAAATGAACAAAAATACGTGGTTGTCTTTCATTCAATTTTTTTTTTGAATATTCACATGCATAAAGACATTTACAACAACAAAAACCTGAATATATAGTGTTGCTAATAAATAGACCAATATCAATTTTAGTTAATGCATATCTTTTTCTTTTGATGATCATTTTTTTTCATCACATAAGATGAAGAAAGCAAACCGAAGCAGAAAAAAATCGCAACAGTATACCCCCTTTCCATCAGAACAGGTTCTGACTGAAATATAATACATGTACATACCAGTTTTTATATATCAAAAACGATTCATTACAGGATTATGGTATGGCAAATCTAAATAAATTAGTTCTTACATCTAATATAAAATATTTATTATTGAAATAATACCAAATAGAGGTCTGAATAAAACTCATAGGGTCAAAGGTGAAATTTTGCTTTTGCACACCCTCCACCATAGTTAACTTTTTTTTAAATGTGGATACCTTGCAAAATTAGAAATTCTTTCAACAAATTAAATTTTGATTATATAACACAACTTTAAAGTTGATATCCTAGTGGGGTTTTTATTATTTTCCGGAATTGCCACGGTGTAAACAAAGTTGTAAAATGCAGGATTCCCCAAAATATAGATGTGTCTCAAATCCGTGGTAACCCTGTTTTCAAAGTCATAGGGTTTATACGCGATTTCGAAGCATTGTTAGTGTTCTAAGGGAGGATAAAAGTAAAGCTAATGACACGTTGTTACTTTGGATGTTTTTCCGTCTTATTATTATTTTCGGTATAAAAGGGGAAATAACTCGCTTTGCTGGATATTATCCTTGTTGGATTAATTAACAGCTCTACTCGTGGGAGCTTTCCAAATGTGGTTCGTCCTCTACGGTGGCTGTAATCCAAAATAGAAGAATTACTTTAAAATAATTTATACAAGTTTATTCGAAGAAGCGTCGCATGGAAGTGTAAGATATATTTATAAACACACAGTCACCAGTTACAAAATAATATTAAATGTATTAAATTTACGTAAAATGATACTTTAATAGTCAAATCTGGTGACTGTACAGAGGGTAAAACAATAATTATCAAAATTTTCTCTGCATATTAATTAAAATTACATGATCATAGTTTACTATAATAAGTGAAAATCATCTTAAATTCATAAAACGACAACCCGTCCAATATTAAATTGTAACTTTTTATCACACAAACTATTAACTAAATCAACTAAACTAAAATGCTTTATAATAGCTGACAGTCTCACAGTGTCTTTTCAATAATTCAATAGAGACAATTCGAACTACAAACATCTCGCTATCTAACCAATTTCCTTTCATATTTACTCGTTAAGCTCGAAGAAGTTAATAAATCTTACTCTGAAATAAGGGATTTAACAATGTTTGACGCAATCAATAAAGTGTTTAACTTACAATTTAACCCGAACATCGTAACACTTATCCCGATAGCCATGTAATATAAACAAACAACCTTTTTACCTCTTTTCATAAAAGAGCGCGGGAATAAATAAAAGCACCAAGTTCAAAATCTACTTTTCTTATGATCCGGATAAAAATAAATGTGATATAAAAATATGACTGGAGACTGTAGCTAAATATGTTATATAACAAAAATATTAAAATATACAATCTATAATCTATAAAGTACTGTACACTAAATGAGGTCATGTTGCACTGTACCTAATAGATGATGACTTTAATTTTAACTTTTAAAGACTTAACTAAAAGCTCAAATTTATAAACTTGATTGTAAAAAGTAAAAACTATTTATGCAAACATACATATATTATATAACAGGAATTATTATAATATCTTTTGCAATTGAAAATTTTATCAAGAGGCAATTAAAAATAAACTAAAGATAGACATACCTGTAATCCAAAATAGAAGAAATACTTTAAAATAATTTATAGAAGTTTATTCGAAGAAGCGTCGCATGGAAGTGACCGAGGGAGGTCAAATATCCAGCGATGACCCTACGCCTTTGGATTACAGGTTATTGACCAATCAAAACTTAGTATTAAAATTACGGAAATATCAAATGTGCGAAAATTGACCATTTTAGGACTAAGCCTTTCGATGACAAAACACGTGACTTTCAAAGCTAGTCATCTAATTGCTAAAATTCAACACAGCTGTACACTGCTGTGGGCTATCCCAAATTTACCTCAAAAAGAAGAAAATACAATAAAATTGCATAATTGATTAAGCCTCTATCGGACCAGGTCGGATATCAAAGGCTGATAAGTAAACAATTTACACATAATACAAAAGAACATCTATTAAGTGGACATGCCAGGGATTACTAAATTTACACCTTTTTACACTTTGTAAAAACAAAACTATTTACCAAATAAACAACATCATGTCCCACAGAATTTCAGTAATTTATTTAACATTTGACATTTGAATGAGTCAAAGAAAACTCAAAGATAAATTGGAAAAAGACAGTAAATGATTTAACTACTTAACAAAATTATATCTTTGCACATGCAGTAAAAAATTTCTGTTGAAAAAAAAATAATGAGTTGTATAATATTCATTTCTTAAATATATCTGTCTTTCCAAAAATTTATTTAAAAATTAAATTTGCTGTTATGACTACTAACAACAAATTTAATTTTTAAATAAATTTGTGGAAAGACAATAGTAAAGTCTATTCAGAGCCAGGTTACAAATCCAGGTTTGCCGTAGTGGGAGACTAATCTGTAAAATACATGACAGTTAATCAAAACATTATACACAGTAACCATCTGCGCATTGAAAATGAGAAACAAATCGTTGGAAAAAAGGGATAAGATAAGTTCATTGATAAAAGGCAAAATGAAATCAATTTGACATATGTCAATGCTATTCTAGAGGTAATTGTTGCTTTTCCTGCAGTATATGTTAAATATTTAAATTCATGGTACTAATATATACATGTAATTTATAGATGCCAAAAGTCGGTAAGATACGTCGCGTCCATCCTTGCTCTGATGAAAGGTCGTTTTCCTTGTGTTTTGCTTTGAACTAATGTACATACATGTACGTGTACATTTATCATAATCACTGTCCACCTCTGATCAATTCTGATCTACTTTGATGCTCAAACAGATCTTTTCTGATACTCATCTTTCATGCCAAGCTGCATTCAAAATTTTAATCTTCAAGTAGAAAAGATTCACCTAGAATAAGAACAAGCGAACAACAGATAGGAAACGTAATTATGATACGAACATTTCTCGGAAAGTAATAATTATTTTATTTTTACTTTACATGGTAGTTGATAATACATGACGTCAATATATGTACGATAGAATCATCCTGTGCCCTGCAATCAGCTCTTTTTTTTTTACAGTAACAAAAAAAATTTAATTTTGTGGGTCATGTCAATGAAGGTATCTGCTAGAAAAACAAAAATATATAACCATGTTAATGTCTTATGTAAAGATGAACAATGCACTTTTTTGGAGTCGATTTTAGTCAACTCTCCTATGCAGTTACTCTGGCAAAACGGAAGTTAAATCGTTGGACCTAAGCACAAATCATCACCGCTGACAAGATTTAGTACTTGAGAATAATAGTTAAATTCGATGTAATGTATTCACTGACAGAAGCATTGTTTTTCAAAAAAACTTTTAAATATGTAACATTGAAAGTTGTCAGATTTTAAATGGTACGAACTATTTAGATATTTTTGTAGTCCTATGTATTCCTACACAAGTAATTCGCTGTCACAGTCGTAACTACTCGGACATTTCCGCTGGCGAAAAATAACGTAATTATTCAAATTATATATATATATATATATATATATATATATATATATATATATATATATATATATATATATATATATATATATATATATATATAAGAACAGACATGACTGGTTAACTACATGTACGGCACCCTTATCAGACATAACGAGGTGCGTTGGATTGCCATATGTATGCCATATATATATGTTTTTGGGGTGACTCCAAACTTATCACAGGGTTGGAGAGCTTGGGAAATTAAAGTACATTAATGAATTACATGTACACTACCCATTGCTGTTTTAAACAAACATTTGTAGAGAGAAAACTAAGGATCAGTCCTTTGTGAAACAGAATACCTCTTACATCTAAATGTACTTTTTCATTCTTTTCCCGAAATTGATGTGAAAAACAGACCATTCAAAACAATCACGCCATTACATATGCATAGAGTTTTTCCATCTAGTACATGTAAGTCAAACAAACAAACTCGAATGTTTGAAAATTGAATGTAAACTATTGTTGATTAAATATGTGCACTGTCTTCAAGTAGGTCTTTCAACAAATAACCCAGCGAGATTATTTTAAAAATATTGATTTAGCCAAACAAATCGCGAAAATAATTGTTTTTATTTTCAGTTTACGAATACAAGTATACAGTTACTAGTTTAATGTCTATAAATTAACCATATACTCAAAAGCTGTCTGAAGTCCAGCGCGTACGTTTAAATAGAAATTATTTTACTCCCAGAAAAGTACGTGTAGAATCCACCATGGAGATATTTGGTAGGGGTATGCCAAATCTTTATCCACACTTTATTTCCCTTTTTGAGTTGGTAAAGAAGATGACCTGAGCTATTGATCCATTTGCTCTCCTGGGTGTCTATGCAAGTAAATGTGTGATTAACATTGTCTACGACAGCAGCAATGTACACTGTACTCCCAGTTTTCGTCAGGATTGACCACGCAAACGAATATACTCCGTCCTCAGGAGCAGTGAAGACTCCTGTTTTAGGATCGTAACCGTTTCCTTTGTTTAACTGAACATTTTCGAATTTCACTGCTGAGCCAACAGTAAGGTTTGTAAGGCTAGTTTTAGATTTGCATGAAAAGCAATAACGTTGTAAGCAGCAACACAGTCTGAAAGCCAAATTTATAATTAAATAGTTTGAAAATATTTTTTTTAGATACTTTATACAGGGTTATTTTCGCCAAGTGTATTTTTCGCCCTTATTCTACACTTGGAAACAGTATCGACCAATCTTTAATTCACCCAGGCACAGTTGTGTTTAAAAAGAATCAATTGAAGACATCTGAATTCGCCCGTTAACAACGAGGGCGAAAGGGGCTAAAATAAAACTGGGGCGAATATTTTCCTGTACATACAGTAATATAAATATCAATCGAAATAAAAAATATGAATATAAACATAAATAAAAAAGACAAAGTTTGTGGAACAAAAAGAATATATATCATTCTAGTTTAACGTCTACATACCTTGTTTTGGTTCCCAACCTATCGACCTGCATGCACTTCTATACCCAATAATATCGTCCATGAATTGGGATGGAGATGTCGCATGAACGTCGTGCATGAGCACATAAACGCAAAATGCGCATACTATGTAATTTAAAACGCCAAACATTTCTCTGCAATATCAACAATTATTTTGAATATTTAATATCTTTAGGGTTGTAGATACATTCAAACGTGGTTCACTATGCATATAGTTTACCTGTAGATTTGTGTAAATCGCAGTCTAATCTCCTCTGATATTGTCAAACGCCTTCTTATGCTACAATAATTTAAGGTTGAAGACAGAAAAACTTTGAACATCAATATTGTTAGTAAACGAAATTGTTTGGTATGCTAATAAACCTAATGAATAAGTTTGTATGGCTATGAATATTAGAAGTATTTAAAGTAGTTTTCAAGTTTTCTAATGTACAGATTTAATGTTTTATCTCTAAATTTCGTAAAACAAATAGAGGACGCCTGTATAGGTACGTCTATATCTATGAATGTTGATCGGTAGATTGTTTCATAATCAAAGGCAATGCCATGTTTTCTTAAAAAAACATTTATAGTCGTACAACTCTATTGATAATATAAAATAAACGAAAGAAAGAAAATCAGCCTCCAAGTTTACGATAAGTTAACGGTAAGGATTCAAATAATAGTCCCTACCTATCTGTCGATTGCTTCTTTGATTGCTGAAGGTGGTAAATGTTGGAAAATATATATGTATACCAAATATAAAAAACCGCTCTTTCTCATAGTTAACAAATCACCTTAGAGAATCATTACCATATTTTTTAACAAATGCTACACAAAAATGCATCACGCATAAAGAAGATGCATCAACCAATTTTTGTTTTTAACAAATGTTACACAAAATGGCATCACGAAAAAAAGAACATACATCACACGAAAACAATATTATTTGCATACTTTATCAAAACTGCATTGTTTTATAGTTCTCTCAGAAGTACTTTAAAGATATCTACGGTATTCATATTACAATGCCTCCCCTATTTCTAGTTTAAAATCATCATAATAAAAACGACTCTATATTTCTGATATCATGTCGACTATTCCTAGCTATTTATAACCAACATTTTGAAATCATCTATTTTGGATATGGATAACATTTAAAAACATGTAATATGTTCTTATTCTTTTGCGCATAAAAAAGACATTTCCCATTTGACTCTGCGAAAATCTACCAAAATGTTTAATATGCTCAATTTAGTGTTGTTTAAAACTGGTTGGTCGCAATTATATCATTTATATCAATTTTTGCGTTTCATTGAAAGATTAATCGATGATAACGATTATTGTACATATAATTTAAATAAAATAATGAAATCTGTACTGTTAAAAATAACGTGTATTTACAAGAACATTCTAAATATAAACAAAACAAAATGTATGTATTATTGTATAAAATCAATGTTTTACTACGTTTGTTTCAAAATATCAAACATGCAAACAATTTAATTAACTAATTGATCGGTTAATACATGTTAACGCAGATGGTGTTGTATTAATTTTTCTTTAAGCGACTTTCAGTAAATTGGTTGTTTTGTTCATATCTAGATCTGAAAATGAACATGTTAAAACTGCAAGATTTTTCATAGAATTCATATCTTTGGAAACATGAGAAAACTCTTAGCAATTCTTTAAATTTCAAGATTTTTCATAGAATTCTTTTCTTCGCGTGAAGAGCAGATAATTATCCCGATTTAGGTATCCAACTCCTTAGTGTTCTTGTACATGTATCAAGAATTTCTTTAGAAGTACATCATTGAAATCTGTAGCTAAGACATACTAGAAAAACACAAAGATAATAGGAGGTCAGTGTTTATCCCTCTAAGTTATGGCTGATTTAATTTGACCTATTTGCACTTAAAATGCGATTTCAACCGATTAGGATTTGTTGTCAGTATTTTTTATTTTGATTTTTTGATACTTTTTTCTTGAAATATCATTTTAATAATGTACAACGGTCACACTGAATAGAGGGATTACGGAAAAAAAATTACGAGATTGCATATTTTGTGTGTGACCTTTTTGCAATTAAAATAGAGAAATTCTTTAATAGTTACAATTTGATTTGAAACAAAAACATTTTGAATATCAAAAAAATTAATAAGATTAATCCAGTTTTGTCTAGATATATTTTCAGTATAATTTCAATTGACATAATAAAACATTGGGGTCGCTGATTTTAAATTTTAGATTTAAGGCTTCAAAAGTAAAAATCCCGCAAAATTTGGCTCTAAAAAAATCAGACATTTTCTATATATTTGCAGAAATTTATGCTAAACCTCTTTCATCCTCTCAAAATTTAGTTTTGTACAAGTTCTACAGGGCCTATAAAACATGTCACAAAATTTATCAATTGTTAAAAATGTGAATAATGAATAACTTATAATGAAAAGAAAAGTAAATTGAAAATTCTTTAAATTGCTTGTTTCTGTCATTTTCATCTAAAAAAAAAACTTCCTCACGAGAAAATAATTCCCCCCAAAACTTGTTGGTTTCTTAAATTTAAATGGATTTTCTTTATGAATGTTGTGTAATTATAGAATTATGAACTTTCTGTAAGGATTGAATTAATAAAATCATATTTTTTAAAAATACAATGAACATCTGCGCAATGAATTCAAAACGTGAGGAGTGAGATACCTTAACAAAATGAAATGAAGCAAAAGTTAAATGATTGTGGTACATGTAATTATCAAACTGAAATGGAATTTTCTTATTGTTCTTGGATTTGTTTTCAGTGATTTTAATTGAAGAATCCGTTTGAATGACAATGACTCTTAAATATTCAAATCATCATTTGGATGTACAGTGTTAAAGTAAAGTATCACGAACACACAATTAACACATCATGTAACATTCATAAAAATGTTTGCATTACACACGTGGTACATTACACACATTGATATCAATTTCAACTTGGGAAAATAAATTCAATATTAAATTCTCAGATCTTTTCACTTTAATCAATGCCAAGTGGTTTTCAGTATTAAGAGTCTTCACCTCAAACCGAAATTTGAAAAAAATATGGCGGAAATGGAACCATGGAAAAGGCATAAATGAGGGGAAAATTATTAAGCAATTTTATTCACGTATCATACACAACAGTTAGTTGAGTTTGATAATTTGATTTGAATAAGATATAGATGTTTCCTCCCTTATTTTTGAATTAAACAAAATGATTATAAAGGGATTATGTGAGAACCGAGAGCCTGTAATGTATTTAATATATATGATATATTTAATATGTAAGTGGTATATAAAACAAAATATGGTACACACATCATCACTCATAATTAGCCTGCAAGCACCTGCCTTTGATGATCAAAGGATGCCGCAGGCAAACTATTGTTGACAACAGTGCAATTTAAACACGAATCTGTCACCTTCATAACATATGAAAGTGGAGAAACGACTATATCCTTTAACGACATAATCTTTTCGGTTTAAAATAAACAGGTTCACAATGTTGTTCCTAAAAATTCTAATTTTCTTCAAAGACGGATCCTGTAGACAAAAATTAAAACAGTCCATATCGCTGTCATGGAAATGTAAGTACTAGGGTGGATCCAGAATCTGAAGTTAGAGGGGGCGCCAGTTTTAACCAAGGGTTCTGGGCAGTCCTGGTGGGGACCAAAGGGACATGTTTTAATTTTTCAGCGTTTGTAAATATAAGACCTGCAAGAATCAATCAAAACCATCTACATGTACCATGCAGAAATACAAAAAAACAGTTCTTTATACTTTTTCGTTACGAATGGCTGTAAATTAATCAGTTTAAAAAGTCAATTTCAATAAGACAATGTTCATGAAGTTGAGAAAAATATAACCATGCCAGCTTTTTTTGTATATTAAACATGAGTCGTTTTAAACACCACTTAGTATAATCAATTGACTGGTCACATTTGAACTCAAGAGGAGGGTCGCATATGAATCGCAAGTTGTTAATTTCTTTGTCAGAAGGAGTATGATTTAACTATATTTTGAGAACTTGAGAGGGGGCGCACGCCGGGTGCGCGCCCCTCTGAATCCGCCACTGAGTACAAATACAAGAATACAACTTGACATTGCAAAACTGCTAGATTTGTCTTCCTTTAAATCTTTTTTGGATACTTTATACAATAAACACGTGACTGTGGTTACTTCTCTAGTGACGTCCGTAGGTGTGCAGGGCTACGCGCTTAACTGTCTTTGACAAATGAAACTTACATTAGTCCATCAAGGCATACATGTATATTTTATACAAAATTAAAGCCTTGGTTAAATGATTTGTCTTAAAAGGTTTTGTTATCTATGAATGCGTTATCTTATGCAATAATCCATTGGCGGATCAAGAGAGGGGGGGGGGGGTCCGGGGGTCGGAACCCCCCTTTCTCTGGGACATATGAATTTTTTTGAAAACGTTTAGTGCCTATTTAAAGACAATTTTCCCATTTATAATAGAAATACTGTAATTATCTCAAAGAAATGTTTTTAAAATTGCTTATTTAAAGAATTTCGTACTGCGTCCCATAATTTTCTTCTTATGTGAACAAACCCTATCGATTTTTTTTATCGAAATAAAGTACATTGTACCCCCCTTCAGCATCCCGTGTTTACTACACCGAGTAAACATGTGGAAAATTAAAGAAAAAAAACATAATATTCAGCAGTATCGCTAAAATACACAGATTTATAATAACATATACACTGTATTTTCTACTCATCTCTTTTAAAACAAAATTATTATAGTTCATACAGTTTTGAACTGACAAGCCATCGAGTAAAACGACGTTCAAGTATGAGTACACGCATTTGCTTTCAAATTTATTGTATAGTTAATTAACTTAAGTATTTATAATAGATGAGTTTTACTTCGTTTCAAAGGAAAAATACAAAGAAAGTTACATGACCCGCTTACGCAGGTTATGCTATTTTTCTGGAATGCTGACTACCTTCATACCCACTTGAAACACAAAAGAAAGCCTTTTTTGTTTTGTTTCCAAAAGTCGGAAATTTTGTTACAAAAATACCGTATAAAGGGTTTACATGTAAACCATTATGAAAATGCCCAACTTTTCAAGACTTTTCTAAATATGATCGCATCTGTACTTGTGCCGAATGATGTAGCGCACCCGGCCATTACAGGGGTCACATCAAGTTCCCTGGGACGACAATTGCTTTTACCATTGTATTACACATGTACCATCTATTCAGCACATAAATTATCCCCATTTTTTTTGTCATATCCTATCATTTAGACCTTTATTTAAGAAGGCAATCGATAAAACTAAAAATCGATAAATAGTTCAGAATTTAAAAACATCAAAGACATAAAAAATTACCAAAATATCAATTTTTGTAATAGTTTGTCGTAATTAGTCTGATTTAGTTTTTGCTTCTTAGTGTTTCACTTTCTCATGCTGGAGACTTGGGTTTCTTGTGGCTAGATAGTATGCAAATCTTCCTTACCTAAACCAAATCGGCAAAACGCTCAATAATGCAGTGCACTCTGCTGTTGAAATAGATGTGAAATAGATAGTAATGAGATAAATGTTTATAAAATACAGATGTATACGCACGGAAAACGTTCAAAAAGTCCTTGCTTATTGACAAATGATGAATTTTGCACATCCCCCCCCCCTTTTTTCCAAATTGCTGGATCCGGCTCTGTATTCTATACTAAATAGTATCTTGCAAATTGAATACATTGTATTCAAATATCTCTAATGCGTTACAATATTACGCTGTTTTTTGTTAATTTTAAAAGAACAAGCAGTATGTCGTGACCACCCATTACATGTACTAGTATTGACCCACATCGGAACTAATGGCAACTGTATTACAACTGTTCCTGTACACCAGTGTTCCGCCTATTTCAGCACATGGTGGAATGTCTATATGCAAGTCGGTTCTCCACACTATCTTGGAATTTGAGCACTATACTGCTCTGAAATGAGAAAAAAACATGATGAAATGTCTATATGCAAAACTGTTGTCCACAATGTTTTGGAGATTCGAGCATTTTAATGCTGTGGAATAAGAAAAGAGCTAAATGATATGCCTGTTAATGTTATCTTGGTTCCTTTACATATTTTTTTGTATATTTATTAATGTATTAGTCACACAGTATTGTATTATTATAGGCGAATATCTTGTGAAACGTGAGAAAACTTGTAGCAATTATAGAAGTACATATGTATACTTTTTAAGTCACCTGAGTCACTCAGGTTAATAATTGCACTGCAATTGGTCTTCGTCCGCCGTCTTGCATCGTCCTTTGTGCGTTATCAATTTTACGGTTTCAACTTCTTGAAAAATACCTAACCAATTGTTACCATTTTTGGTGTGAATCATCTCTATGGTAAACGGATTGGAATTCAAGGCTCTACTACATGTACACCCGAGGCTTCATGATCAGAGCATAGTATGCAAAAAGGACCAAACGTTTAAAAAATCTTATTCTCTACTCCCACAGATGTGGGGAAAAATTAAATGCATGGTTATGGTGTCCATAATTTGTGATATGCTTGGCCTCTGAATTAGGTAGAGGGGGCAATATGGTCATGCAGTAAAAATGTATTTAATCTAGAAAAATCGTCATCTCTACTTTAACTGCATGATTTTAATAATATTCTATACTTAAATAATATAATTCATGGTCCCTGGTTCTGGGGTTTAACCCCTAGGATGGGGAAAATATGGACATGCAGTGAAAATATATTAAAAAGCTTCCTCGCTACTCCTGTATATATCTAAAAAGATAAATGCCTGATTCTGCTGTCCATGAATCAATCTACCAAAATTGTGAAATTCATGGTTCATGGGTCAGGAGATCAGGAACTAGGGTGGAGCCAATATGGCCACATAGTGAAAATGCATATTTTAGTAAATAAATATATTCTTCTATACTACCGTGCAGGGAAATATTCGCCCTTGTTATATTTCGCCCCTTTCGCCCTCGTTGTCAACGGGCGAATTCAAAACTAGGCGAAACACGATGTCTCAAACTTAACACACATTTATGTCTGAGCGATTTCAAGACGGGGCGAAATTGTTTGCAAGAGTAGAAGCCGAAAATTACCCGGGGCGAAAATTATCCTGTACAGTACTTCCTTCGTGGGACATAAGGCCATACATTGTTATTATGTTTATGTTGTCCTGATGTTAAACTGTAAAATGCCACGCGGCAGAAGTTTAGGCTTTTCATCGATTTTGAGATTTTCAAGGTGGTAAAGTTTAACATTAGATGCCAAAAAATTGAAAGCAACGTAAAATAAGGTTGTTTCATGATGTATAGATAGTCGACAAGTAAAATCATGATGCATGCACCATCATTTTTTATTAATCATCTATATTTGTAAAGGATTGAACGAAAGAAATCATTCTAAAATCATTATTGGCCAAAATTTGTTTCATCAAAAAAAAAATTCTTTATGTATATAATCTTTAATTTATCAAAATACCCGATACCATTCTTCATCACATTGCAAATTATACGTATCGACCATATAGAGTTGAACATTTTTTTGCGGCATTTACTTTCTTTAAAAGCTTTAATTTTCATTTTGCTAAGTCATATTAGTAACGCTGCCCTTCAGGAAAAAATAGAAAACATCAATGTAGATTTCACCAATATTTTAATAACAACACAGATACAGATCGTCAAAGCATAAGCAAATCGTCGGGTCAGACACTGATTCCTTCTTTTAATCTACAATAAAAAGTAGTGCGAAATTTAAAAAAAATTAGGAATAAATGTGTACATTGCAGTCATTCAACTCCAACATTATATGTTCAACTTCTCATCGTCTTACTTAACTAGTTTAGTTATTTTATTGATATTTTGTTTAATTAGAATATATAATAATAGTTTACTAATTACCTCTTCAAAATTTACCATTCTCCATCACCTCATTCATTAATATCTATTCTTATGCGTGTTCCCTTTCAGTTTGTAATCCTTCTTTTGTGTCATATTTCCGTAAAGGCCTTTATAGGAATCTAAATGACCTGTTGGATACTGTCTGGTGTCATGATCAGGATATACGCTACCAATATGCGTTATAGGATATTTGCTATCTTTCTTTGGGTAAGTGTCATACCTTTGTTCTGTATTGTATTTGTAAGCATTTTGGTAAGTGTCATACTTTTGATCTGTAGTGTATTTGTAATCTTTGTATGGATAAGTATCATACTTTTCACCTGTTCTGTATTTGTTATCCTTATAATCTTGGTAAGTATCATACTTATGACTAATGCTGTCTTTGTAACCCTTATTATGATAAGTATCAAACTTGTGCTTTTTGTGCTGAACACCAGGATACTTCTCAGGAATTCCTTTTCCTGTATAAGTCGGATGGATGTGGTTGTGTCTCCCTCTTGGGCTCAATGGTCCTACGTCCAATAAACCCCAACCAATGCCAGCTGAATGGTCAGAAATAGACCCTGAGAAAAGACCCCCAGTAAGTAAACGGTAACGTGGATGACTAACAACGTCATCGAAGTCTCCGGCGAGATCCATCGGTCGATTTTTTCCTGTTACGTCAGAAACAGGAAGTCCGAATTCGAAGTGTGAGTCGGTGTCGCCTCGTCTATTACGACGAAAGTTAGGTCTGATCTGCTTTTTGTTATACTTATCGTGAGGATAGTCCGATTGAGATGCTTTATAGTGTCCATCTGGATATTTATCAATTGGATATTTGTCAGTATTGGGGTTACCGTGATTGCTCATGTAGAAGTTTTCATTTGGATACTTCGCATTAGGGTAATATTCACCTTGTTTGCGGTTTGGATATTTGTCATTCAAATGTTCTTTAGGGTAGGTTTCTTTATATTTTCCATCATAGTATTTATCTTCTGTTTGGTAATCATGTGGTCTTTCGTCATGAAGAGGGTGAGCGTTAATACCAATGTATTTTCCATTTGGGTAATTATCATTTGAGTAAAGATCAGTTGGATGCTTATCGCCTTTATAATCCTTTGGAAATTTGTCGCGCAGGTATCCATTTGAATAGGTTTCTTTGTATTTCTGACCAGCATTTATATCACCTGAGTATTCTGTAGGGTACTTGTTGTGGGGAGGGTCATGGTGATAATCTTTCGGATGTTTGTCGTGATAGTATCCAGGTTGATAAATAGTATCTTGAGAATATTTATCATCTGTCGGATATTTGTCAAGCTCTTTGTACGTTCCTTCCGGATAATTGCTTGGATATTTGTCTTTGTAATACCCGTCCGGATACTTGTTGCTATGTTTGGTTGGTTGATATTTATAGTCGACCTTCTTCTTCTGAAATTTGTTGTAATGGACATTATGAAGATTAGCAACACGTTGCCGAGCCCTCAACGCCCCTTTTCCCATGTTCTGGTTGTGCATAAGTGGGTATCCAAATTGTTGATTTCGGTTGGCATAATGAGATTGATAATAGCTCAACAGATTGCGATAAAAATGTGCGTATGTGTTTCCTACAACTCCCGGGGCAAATTGTGCGAGTCCAGTTGCAACACGTGAGGCTCCAGGTGCTAGTTGTGCGAGTCCTCGTGCAACTTGTGCAACACCAGGTGCAACTTGTTCGACTCCAGGAATCATGTGAACATAACCATGCACAGGAGATACTCGTCCGAATGTAGAAACCTAGATTGAAAAAAAATATTTATATTTATATGATAACACCCCTTTTTGAATATAATGTAATGATATATACATGATTTATTTTCAACGTCTTTGCTTTGGATTTTGCCGTTAGATGAGCAGACAAATCATCAAAAGGCACGTTTATGAAGATTTAATTATACTTCTGCAACTGACGGCAGCTATTATAGCTACGACGTTAAAAAATAAGTCATAGAATGCTTAAATTACATATTCTTTTCGGATTAAATAAAATCATTTTTAGTGAACGTTGTAAAAAGGTTGCATATAACAGTGAAGTAGAACAGGAACATCCAGATAAAGTTGTTTCACATCCGGATTCAACCAATATTTTTAAGACTGTATAGAAGTTTGATGAAAATGTTTACAAAATTTTCATTGTAAGTCATACTTTTGAGATAAATATGAAATCACATACTGTTATTAAATAAGATATGAACAACTCTTGAATTAATTCTGTTAAATAAAGTAGTGAAAATTTTGCATTTTAATAGGTTTTTTAGTCGAACCTATGAACAAAGATACTTTTATTTGGCTTATTATAATAAATGTATTTAATTATTATTATGTTTTTAAACGATTTTTATCACTCCATTTGGTGCACGCCAACTTCCTAGAAGTTCTATGATAATTGAGTTCGAAGTCTTTCAATGATTGGTTGTCTTATTTTTCTATTATTTTGATAATTGTAGAAATGTTCATTTTTATTCCAATTTTATAATCCTTTAAAAAAATTATTGTTTCTTCTTCTATTAAGATTTCGTCAATTCTGCTTATAAAACTGTTAACTATATCCAAAGATTGGTAGCAAAACTTTCCTTACTTTATATCTGTTACCAAATAATCTTTGAAATAAAAGTTTCTGGTATCAATGAATTTTTGATCTAATTTTCTGAAGAAAAAAGAACTAGAAAAGAAATGTTTCCCATAGCTATGCATTTTAAAATCTAATTTATCCAAAAAAAAAAAATCACGTGAAATAAGACTGCAGATAAATGATATGAGATGTTTGACTTACCGGTAGTAGAATGCCCACAATCACCAGAAGAGGGAACATCTTTGTGATCGGCCACCGATGGTTGAAGGTTCTGAGGAAGACCGTCGTTCTTTTATACTGAAGTCCAGAATAAAAAGATTGACAACTGTGTGGTAATATGACAAATTCAGTTAATTATTTGCTAGACTTTTATGTGCTATTAATTTTGGTTTATTTTTTTTTCCTATTTTTTAATTTTTTGTTTTGTTTTGTTTTAACAATTAGATGATAAGCTTTAAATATTGCATACAAATCTGCATGACTGACATAATTACAGTGTTTAATGTATCAATAATCAGCGTACGCGCATCTTTTAACCACAATGAACCGCAACGAACCACAATGAAACACAATAATACCACAATGAACCACAACTATCTTTATTAGGGTGATCAATATTATTTACTCTTGAGTAAGACTAACCATTTATTTCCTTAATTTATATTTTCTAACTGGGGGGGGGGGTGCTAAAGTTATAGCTTTGATTAATATATGTTTTGAATGTCAAATATCTTATATATTTGAATTTAATCATTTCTGTTTTTGGTTGTTTTCATGTTTATTGTTATCAAATTAATGTTCATGCGTGATGTATAGATTTTTTCCCTATGTCCTGTATAAACGATTAAAGTTTATGTTGAAACAAACTAATTCTTATTTTATGTTTATGAAAATTACACACAAATAAAAATTTACCTAGAATATGAATTAGGCGTTAATTGTTTCGTCAACCAAACCAAAAGGAAAATGAATTACGTAACACCGATTTATTATTCTCGTAATAATTATTTTGACAGTACAAAAGGTTATTAAGTGTTATTTGTGGAAAATGTAATAATTCTATTTTCAATATTATCCAAAAAAATGTTAACACTCTTCCTAACTTTATTTGAAATGTGTGGATAAAATCAATATATTTTACTGTTATTTATAACAAACAAGAGAAATTAGTTTACGTCATATAAGAAAAAGAACCTTATCAATTTTGCTACTCAAAATTGTATGTGCGCAGATTGCACTGTTTATTTCTAAGTTCATTTTATGATAAACAATTTCTATCAAACACAAATTCATTTTAATATATTAAGCATATAACTGAATATAATAGCTTTTAATCATTTTGAAAGTAGGAATCGTTATATTGTTAATGCAGGGAAAGAATATCTTTATTACAAGCTTTTTTCTTTGGAACTTGTTAAATTTGGTGTCAGATATATTTAAAAGAATAAGAAAACTATAAAGTTCAGAAGTATAAAGACAAGAATTAAAAATGCCCATATTATGTAATTTTTGATTGATAAGAGTTTTTTGTAAATTGGTTTGATGTTAACAATGACACGTACCATTTTATTCAATTATTTAGCACTCTTAATAAGGTGTTGACAATATCGATATTCAGTGTATCATTCTAATGGGAATGTATGAAATGTTTCACGTAAGACAATTCTCTTAACCACAATGAAACATATTGATACCACAAGTAACTGATATTGTGTAGTAAATCGATTCACCTTGTAATTATTATCTTAATGATATCTTGAAAATAAAATAACAACGTATTGTAAGATGTGTATTCTCGGATCTTAAATGACAAAATTTCAAGTACTTATCTAACTATTTCATAAACTTCTTAATGTCTCTCAGAGAGAGAGAGAGAGAGAGAGAGAGAGAGAGAGAGAGAGAGAGAGAGAGAGACTTTCTTTATGCTACCCTATTTCGCTAAAAGATATATATTCCTTCTCATCTCCAGTTAAGTATACATATAATACATATGTGGAGGCTTTATCAAACATGTTGTTTTTAACAGACCGCGTATACATGAGAGCTACCTTTGGTGATCGAATGTACACTTACAACAATACAAAGGGGTGTCATAAATAATGTGAAGGAATTTTAAACTTCCATTCAATCAACATCTGTGAAGCAAACAGAAAGTGCGTTTATGAACAGTAACATTTGTCATATTTTCAATGTTGATTTTTGTTTAATTTTAAAAGCAACCAGTCAAAAAAGTTAAACTAAGTTAAAAGTAACAATAGGAAGACGTGTTTTATTAAATCATTTTTTTAAACTTACGCGAAGTGATAATATTTATTTTCGTTAATCGATCCTGATTTTACTCTTATACTAATAAAATCGGGGCTACAAGGTTGTGACCAAGTATTGAGAAAATTTTAAAAAGTACAATTAAGATAACAATTAAGATGCCATGGTAACATTGACAATTACTCCCTTCTGGTTTTTGTGGATAAATTTAAATGAGACTTTTTTTAGAGTCCACCGTTGTATTTCACACCTAAGCACACGGATTTTATTCAAATAAGGCAAAACAAAATATAAATCAGAAATGTAAAATTATCTTATCAGTTAATCAAACACTTCCAAATGTCATGTGAAGTGACTGATGGCTATTGGTATCATTGCGGTTTTCTGCGGTTTCGTGTGGTTAAAAGACGTATACATGGCTTTTAAATATCAAACGCTGTATTAATTCAAGTTACGCAGAGTTATATGCAATATTGAACGCTTATCATTTGAATATTACATTGTAACTCCCCCCCCCCCCAAAAAAAAAGACAAATTGTAAAAAAGTAAACCAAAATTAAGAGCATATAATGATTTGACGATTCCTTAACTGCATTTGTCAAAGTACCACACGGCTGTCAAACTTTTTAAGTCGGGCTTCAGTATAAAAGGACGACGGTCTTCCTCAGAACCTTCAACCATCGGTGGCCGATCACAAGGATGTTCCCTCTTCTGGTGATTGTGGGCATTCTGCTACCGGTAAGTCAAACATCTCATTTTATTTATCTGCAGTCTTAATTCACCTGATTTTTTTTCTTTGAAAAATTAGATTTTAAAACTCATAGCTATGGGAAACATTTGTTTCAAAGGTCGTTTTTTAACAAATGTTAATCAAGTTCGAATTTGCTCCTTATTATTGAATATTGTTAACAGTTTCAGAAATTGAAAGTTAACAAAATCAAACTTTAAAGAAAATATCTATTAACAATTCTAAAGGTATTATAATATTTGAATAAGGTTAAACAATTCCACAGTTATTGATTAAACATAGTATGTGCAAAATTTTATAAATGCAGCAGTATTCATTTGAAATGTTTGAGTTTAATATTTTCGGTTTCGTGATATAATCTCTGTTCTTTTGATATATTGTTAAATGAACTATTAAACTAAGCATGTAAAACAGACTTTCATTCTCCATTTAAATTCCACCCTTTCAGAATAATAATAAAAAAACCCACACACGCACCAATCGTTTGAAGACTGAATAGAAGTTCTAGGCAATTAGAGTGTTCTGCCCCTTGATATATAGAAAATCCATCGTGCATGTAAGTGTAAGTTTCGAACATTCTTGTATCATAACAAGACAAATAAGGTACGAATAGAAATTTTGACACATTTTGTTGTCTTAAAAGAAAGGAAAAAGATTTTTCCATTGCATCTTCATTATTCTAAAACATCTTTCTAAAAAGGATATGTCTTTTTTTTAAACTTTGTGTTTTGAAAACAAACGCATACTAGAAGCCGTGGTATTTGAAATGGGTTTCAAAATTTTGCATTCCTTTATTTTTCCTAAAACGTTCGGCTGAAATGCCGATTATAGCGCAATCTAATCACTACATTATTAAAAAAGAATTCATTTCAAGAGTTGTTTCTATTTTGAATTATATTAGTGTATGATTTCATGTAATAGATCAACGACATATTTTCTACTTTTAAACTAAATCTTTTATCAAACTTATATACAGTCTATAATATCGATTGAAACCTGATGTGGAGCAATCTTTTAATTTCTCGCTGTTGTTATTTTATATTTTGTTTGCAATATGCAACAATTTTTAAACGTTTACTAAAATAGTCTAGTTTATCCGAAAAGATCTTCGCAATAATAGTTGCCCGTTACTTGCAAGAGTGTAATTAAACTACAATAAATGCGGTGACGTGCACTTTGATAATTTATCTGTTCAATTAATGGCAAAGTATATGAATGTTGATTACCCAGAGTTTAAATTGTCTAAGTCGGATTGTTATAAAGTTTAATGCCATAGGTAAATTTTGTTCTAAACGCCAAAATGATTTGATCTATGAAATAAATCATTATTGACATTACATTCGAAAGTTTTACTACATTTTAACATTTTGCAATAAGGCTAATACAAAAATATAATTATTACAAAACAGAGGAAATTCTGACAAAATTTTTAAGATGTATTTTTTCCTTCTTAAACATTTTGGGCAGTGCTACTATTAAATAGGTTGAGGTTTAATTTCTTGTCATTACAATGTTGCATATTTTTGTTGGTTTTATCTCACTTATTCTTTAAAAAATCGTATGGCACGCAATTAAAAAATTGACAAATTGAAATATACATAAAAACCATCAAGAACACTCACTGAATATATTTTTTATCTCGGTTTCTACAGTCGGACGAGTAATTCCTGTGAATGGTAATGTTCATAGAATACCTGGAGTCGCACAAGTTACACCTGGAGTCGCACAGGCTGCCCAAGAAGTTGTGGGAAACTCATACTCCAATTATTATCGCATGCTAATGAGCTATTATCAATCTCTTTATGCCAATCGAAATCAGCAAAATGTAAACCCTATTTTGAACAACCAAAACCTGGCGATAGGAGCATGGAGGAATCGACAACAAGTTACCAATCCTTATTACATGCATGTCGATTTCAACATATCTCAGAATAAGAAAGACAACTCTAAATATCCAACAACGAAGACCAGCGATAAGGATACAGCCGGGCATTACAAAGACAAATATCCAAGCGCCTATCCGGAAGGAACGTACAAAGAGCTTGAGAAATACCCGGCAGATGATAAATATCCTCATTATCATCAAACTGGATACCATCACAACCAACATCCGAAGAATTATTATCATGATCCTCATCACAGCAAGTATCCTACAGACTACCCAGGCGACATATATTCTGATCAAAAACACAAAGAAACCTATGCAAATGGATATCTGCATGACAATTATCAAAAGGATTATAAAGGCGATAAGTATTCATATGATCATTACCCTAATAATAGATATCCAAACGAAAAATACATTGGCATTCACGCTTATCCTCATCATGATAAAAACCCGCTTGATTATTATACAGCTTATAAATATCCTGGTGAAAAACATAAAGAAACCTACCCTATTGGACATTTGCATGACAAATATCAAAACGGTAAAAAAGGTGAATATTACCCTAATGAGAAGTATCCAAAGGACAACTACATGTACATGGATATTCAAGCTGTTGGTCATCCGCTTCACAGTTCACGAGCTGGAGGTCTTTTTTCGGAGCATATTCATGACCATTCAGTTGGCATTGATGGAAATTTCTTGGGCGTAGGACCATTCAGAGGAAGAGGAAAGCACGAATACATTCATACGACTTTTACAGGAAAAGTTGTGCTAACTGGTGTAAAGTATCCTGGTCTCCAGCATAAAAAGAACAAGTATGATACTTATCATACTAAGGATTACAAATACAGCACCGGTCAAAGCAACATGGATGACCCATACCGTAATAAGGATTACAAAGACAGCACTGATCATATGTATAATACTTACCAAGATTATAAAGACAACAAACTCAGCGCAGATAATAAATATAATACATACCCAGATTATAAGGAAAACACATACAGCATAGGTCAAAGATATGATACTTACTCAAACAAAGATTACAAACACGCTGCAGGTCAAAAGTATGACACATACCTAAAAGGTTAAAAATACACTACAGAACAAAAGTATGACACATATCATAAGAAGGATTACAAACACAGCACTGGTCAACAGCATGATACATACCCCGATTATAAGCATCACAAATACGGCATAGGTCTGAAGTATGATACTTACCAAAACAAAGACTATAAACACACTACAGGTCAAAAGTATGACACATACCCAAAGGGTTACAAATACACCACGGGTCAAAAGTATCACACTAACAAAGAGAAAGACTACAAATACCCCAAGACGCATGTTGGGAGCGTATTTCCTGATCACGGCACCATGGATTATCCAACTGGTCGTTACGGTTTCTATAAAGGCCTTTCCGGAGATATGATACACAAGAAGGATTACAAAGTTAAAGGGGACACATATACAAAAGTGAAGAGCAAGACGACTTATTGATGAAACCAGGTGATGGGGAATGATCAATTTTCATTGAGGTAATTAGTTAATTATGCTCACAAAAAAAATCAATAAAATAACTGAACCTGTTAAGTAAAAGGTTATGCATTTCAGTATATATGTGTTCGAATTGAATGACTTTACTGTTAACCGTGTAAGTTTTTTAATATTTTGAAGGATATTTTATTGTAGGTATGGACGGTGGAGTCAATCTCTAATCCAAAAATTTGCAAATCCTTAAACGATCTGTGTTGTTATTAAAGTATTGGTGAACATTTTAGGAATGTTTTCTATTTTCCTGAAGTTTATTGAGTTGAATTGTAAATTCATTTTGGTAATTAAAGATTTCAGTAAATGCTAGCAAAAATGTTCAAAAGTAGAACTCTTTATTGATGATGCGTATTATCTGCTATGTGAAGTTTCTAAAGATAAAAAAGACAAAACACAGATTGTTGTGGAAAATTAAATGTCAACAGATCAATATTTTACTTTTTTTCAAATGCAAAAGATATTATCTTCACATGATATAATCTTGAATTGTGTTCAACGGCTTTTTTCTGTATAAATATATTACGCCCTTTCAAACTTTATAAATGATTAAAAGATATGTTTAAAAATAAGAAAAAATAAATTCAAAGATATGTTTGAGTAACAAAAATAAATTCTTTTCATTATTCATCCGGACTTTAGTCGTTTGATCAACGTTCAAAATTTCAAAACAATCTACTATTTTGTGCAATCCGTCAAATTGGAATAAACAATTGTATTTTCCATTCAATATATTTTCTTGTGAAGTTATCTCGCCTAACGAACAGTACCGGTACCTTAACTGTTTGGCAAACCTAGTGACCTAATTGCGTGGGAAAACATAAAGTTCAGTGATTAACTATTTAGATTCAGTATAAGTTTCCGGATAAGTCTGTTAGTGTATATCATGATTTCAAAATGATTTCTTTTATTAAATCCTTTACAATTATAGATGATGGATGAAAAATTGCACCAGACTTAAAAGTTGAGTAATCAACGTATACTAAATGCAACCTGATAAAAAAGTATAAAGTACAAAAATATTTGCAACACATTGTTTAAAAAATCGGGGCTACTAAATAAATGTAAGTGCTATTAATAACGGTATAAATGCCAGGTCAAATCATCGATACAAACATTCATCCTTATACTTTACTTATCTTAAATTACATATTTGTAGGTAAAAATCACGTGCATTTTGTTAAATCATCTTAGATAATATCATGTAGCGCTAGGGCTATTATATTCTTGTAATCCAAATCCTTGTCTGTCCATATGTAGTGAAATACTAAAAAATGGCTACAAAATCAAACCAGTTTTAAAAGAATGATTTTAAATGAATGTCATTAATGTATCATAGTGGTAATTGTCGACTTTCTATAAATTCTGAAACAAGTTCATTTTACGTTTGAAATTGTTTAAACTGTGTATAAACATCACAATTCATACAAAGTAGTCGACGCCTTTATTTAAATACTTGTAAACATTTATGTCTGAAGATACATGTAGCACTAAAATTCAGAAAGGATTTGCATGTACTATAACATTAAACGATTCGTAGATCGAACAAATTGAAGTGACTTTTTCTAAAACAAGCTGTGGTTGTGGTTCAGCGGCTAATATTACAATTGCGACGCCTGATGCTACGCAGGCACGTAGCATCGTTTTTGAAAGTGGGGGGGCCAGACCCATCCAAAAAAACTTGACAAGCAAAAAAAGGGAAATTTAAAGTTTTACAAAAATCTTCAAAATCCTAATCCGTGGGGGGGGGGGGGGGGGGGGGGGGGGGGAGACTCAACTATGCTCGAAAAAAAAAATTTCCCTACCAAAATTTTTTTCCCCTCCAAATCATGAAATTCCTAATCCGTGGGGGGGGGGGGGGGGGGGGGGGTAACTTCAATTTGACTACTCATTTCCTAATTTTCATACCAATTTTTTAGTAACTTCCAAAAAAGTGGGGGGGGGGGGCCAACTCCATGATAATTCATTTTTTTATATGTAAATTTTAAAAAATTTGTTGCTGCGAGAAAAAGTGGGGGGGCCAGGCCCCCCCTGGCCCCCCCTGATGCTACGTGCCTGCTACGTGTATAAAATATTCCTTTAACAGTCGACATCTCCAACAGCTAGAGATAAATCACAACTTAATAATGGAATTGTGTCATTTTAGGCGTCACAAATGCACACCAGCCCTAAAACTTAAGGAAACAACAAATCTCTTCACACTCAACCGACGCTACAACTAACGATACAAACTTTTTATCATTAAGTGTTGCAGTCGCACCCTATAATGTGACATAATAGCTAGCGCAGCTCGCGAGCGCACAGCGCCGGCGCAAAGCGAGCTCTACCGACAAGGCGGGTGTGAATAGAAAATTCGGACTAGTTGCACATTCATTCAACGGATTTTTTTGGCGTCAGTAAATCGGACCAGTAATGCATTGTTTTAATCGTCCCAGTAGTTCCCTGTAATCACGGCAATTTTTATCACTTCACACTCTCATAAAAACCAGCAAGACAATAAAAACAATAACAATGTATACGACATAAAATCAATGTTACCTCAAAAGTTCACCTCAGTACACTCAATCAAAAATAATTGAGTGACGTCACAAAGGTTTACACATTGATCAGATAGATTTATTTGGGGTCAGTAAATTTTGACTCGCATAGTACCAATGGTTTCCAACCTCACGTTCTCGCGAGAATCAAAGTAAAACTTTTGAGAAGCATATAAGATGATCAATTTTAAGAACATCATGCTTTTTAAGTAAATAAAACAGTATACTTCGCGTACTTTTATTTCTCCGGGGAGTTTTGAAGAGTCGGACGACACTTAACTAACGTGAACTTTGACGTCACAATAAGGGGAAATTACTCCAACTGAAGTAATTGTAAATCTGCTAAAATCCTCTAAAAATCTTGCAAAGCTTAAGAATGAGGACATTTCTTCAGATATAGGAAACAGTTGAAACTTGCACTCATTTGGATGAATGCTAAAAATTATTTTATTCACTATAATTACAGTAACGCTTATTTCCAGGAACGTACACGTAGCATCGTTTTTTTCAAGGGGGTGGGTGGGTGGATGGCAGTCTCATCCAAGAAATCCTTACAAGCAAAAAGGAAAAATAAAGATTATTCACAAAATCATAAAAATTCTAATCCTTCAACTCTTCAGCAGTTAAATGGTTTCTTTATTTTCACTTCCATTTATTATATGTTCCAAATCCCAAGGGGGGGAGTGGGGGGGGGGGGGGCAACTCCATTTTCTTTGTATAATATGATAAACACATTCTTATTAAAGCGTAAATTAAAAATAAAATTAAAGTTAATTTTTTTTTTTTAAAGTGGAGAGGGCAACTCCATGATAAGTCGATTTTCTATGTGTAAACTGAAAAAAAATTTATTTTCTTTTAACATGGGGGGGGGGGGGGGGCTCAATGATAAGTCATTTTTTTTAATGCAAGTTTAAGAAAAAATGTCTACTGCAAAAAAGGGGATGAACTGGCGTACGTTACAATCACTTAAAAAGAGGAGATAGAGTGCAATAAACGTTTATATTAAAATCTTTATTATTCAACAACATTGCCACCGTATCTGCGGTTGAACTATTGTTCGGCTTATAAATAAATAAATAACAAACCTTATAAACTATGAATAATGTTAACTAGATGCTGACTTTAGACAGTAATACCCGCACCAAGTGTTGCCCCTAAATAACATTGTTTTGTACCAGTTTAATTAAAAATGAAGGCCACATGCAAGCTCCGGTAATACATTTAAAAATTATAGTTTTCATAACTAAAGGATGAGATCCCTTCCCATATGATAATATGAGCAGCACTTTATGTGCAATTTGGGGTTGAACTGTTAGCAGTGAATTTTCAGTTAATCATTAATCTTAACATTTCATGTCATAGAAAGTATAATGGTCTATATAATTATTACAAACAAAATAAAAAATTGAATTATGCCCCCTCCCCATGGCTGTTGCCGGTTTTAGATTTGCTTCTGTGTGCCTACATGTACATCATCGTGTGCACAGATTTAGAGAAGGGGTGGGGGGTCCAACCCCCCCCCCCCCCCCCCCCCCGCCCCAAATGAAAATTCATTTATATCAATAGTAAAATTACCAAAAATACACCTTGGACCCCAACGCTGTTACAGACATGTAAACGCTTTAACCCACTGCGCTTGAATGTTAGGTAACATTATTTTGGGCGTAAATATTTAATTAATATTTTACATCCTTTATTGTTTATCTCAATAGGAATTTTACCTAATAAAATAGTGCAAGTGGATTTGAAGAATAGGTCATAAAAATACATGCATGTTATAAATAACTGATCTTTGTCTGAAGTTACGTACACAACACAGGTCTGCAGGGTTCATTAGCGGGTACTAGTTTTACCCAGCTCTTCGGTTAGATGGCCGGTTCACGTGTATACATACATGTATGTGTTTTCCATATGCAGAAAAGGATTAGTTTAGATCAGCTAAAGGAATTCATTATTGTGTTTTAATTGGATTATCATTATGATGTTGACCAATATAGGTAAGCATAATACATGAAGTAGCAGTAGCACAATATAATGAGATGCCAACATACATAAGTTCTACTTTCACTTTCTAAATGTGATCTCCCTTTGACAGCATACTGTATCATCATCTTTTGATATTTAAATAAGCTTATCATCGCAACCTATCCTACCGCATTTGTAAAGTCTCTGTCATTTTAATTGCAAAAGTTATTTTTTTCATTTAAATGTCAGACTTGCACTATTGAGTTGACCCCATATTGACCCTGTATAAATAATTTCGTATTAAATTTGTGTATTACATGTAAATAAGTGTAGACACTTATCATTTTATATGAGTTATAATAGGAAGGAAGGAGTATTTCTTTCTTAATGTATTATAATGCATCAAATACAATATACCCTTAGGGTAGGTCATGACCTTATGGGTCTGTTCCGACACCACGAAACAGGAAAATACAAAATATCTTGTAATGTCATTATGATGCATCATATGGTGTAAAGTACATTAATGACCCCCAGGTGTTGTCTTTAACACACACCCCCGCCTTTATGAAATAGGGAATGATGATACACTGTATATTTTGTTAACTTCTGAGATCTGAGATCCTCATCCCTAAACCATATAATTTATTCTTGCTCTTTGTGTCATTGCGCGTAAAATTGTATATAGATT